>NC_134703.1:18499604-18836271 GCF_043290135.1 Rhipicephalus microplus
CAACTGTAAACGATGAACTTCACAATGTATGCGTGCTGCGCAAAGAAGTCCAATTCCAATAAGGTTTCGAAATTCCAGCTCTAACAGAAAAAGCAGGCTGCAGAAATAGAAGGTAATAAAGTTAAGAATCTAGCGAGTTAGTTAGGAAAAGACTAAGTGCAGTGATGACATATGCACTCATAAATGAAGACAAATTCGCGGTTGGAGTTAAGGCTCGTGTTTTAAATACGTATCCTGTAATGCCAACTAGACGACCAAGTTCATTATAAGAAATATAAGTAGGCGTTGAAATTACACTCATAGGCCAAAAGACGCGTAGCAGTCGCCGAGTAATTATTTATTCGCCGCAATGTTTTCTTCAAAATTTGTTCGTTAGGGCTGCTGGTATGTTAACCCAAAGCCCACATGGCCCTCTCTTCAGAACCGTGCCCTATTATACCTGCTGGGACGGCACGTTCGAAGAACTTAACTGCGGAATGGAGCTGCTTGATAGCTGGTGTGTTTGCACAACAGCATCGGCGCTCGCTTTGGAGAGAAATCTTATTACAGAGCTTGAATCCCCTGTTCTGTGCAGTATTGGTGCATGTTAGAGAACACCAGGTAGTCGGAATTTTCTTAGCCCTCTTCTACGACGTACCCCATAATCATATCATTCATTTCTCACGTAAGATTTTAGATAATATTACTGATATTATACTTAGAATAGCGTGGTGTTTCACTTAACCAGCCCAAAACCACGATATGATCATGAGAGATAGTGGAGAGCTGTGAAAGTTTCGACCAACGCGATGCATATTTAAAACGCGAGCCTTAATGTCACCTAAATCCAAGTACACGGGTCTCAAAAATGTTCACTTCCATTAAAAATGCAGCCGCCGGGATTCAATGCTGAGGCCTTCGGGTCAGCAATAGTGTCATAACCGCCACCGCGACTGGGCTGCAAATGAGCTTATCTCAATGCCCGAAAGCATTACAAAAACGTTTCCCAGCCACCCACCCTACGTTTTGTAGCTCTTATCGATGACTGGTTATCTTTGGGCACTGCATGACCCGAGTGAAAAACTTTATTCATCTTCATCAAGGCTGAAATAAAGCACATGTCCAAAGCACATGCTATTTGAATTCCAACTGCAACACACATTTATGAAGAATTCGCTCACTTTATTGCTTCGTACGGTGTTCTTGTATTCTGCTCCCATATAAAGCTGAGCAACCCCTTGTGTAATTCAGTCTGGCGATAATGAAACAAAAGTAATTGGTACAAAATAAAAAGTTACTGGGCTTCCCGAAACACATGACACTGTGAAGGCAAAAAGCATATGGAAGTTTTTTATAGACACGCATAGCCAGTATTCGTAAATACGAATGCAGAATGCACTTTCGGCACTTATTTATTGAGTTTCATCTGCAAAGCTCATATAGGTCTCCTGACAGAAGTTTGGCCTGTGCGCAGATGAAGTTGCGTCTGAGCAATGTTTGGACAGACACTGCACAATAACGCAGACACCAACGAAGCATGCATTCGGGGCTGTCTCTGTACAGGTTTTTGTAGTGCGTTTGTCTATAGGCGTTAATCCCGTGATTTATCCAGTGACCAGAACAAAAAGTTCACATGGTATGGTATTAAAAAGCTTTATTTAGGTCCATCGGAGCGTGAACTAGCACGTATAGTGGTGTCACAGAACGAGCGCTAAAAATGGGCGCGCCGCCAAATTCGTGCGGTAACGCGCGGAAGAGACGCCGGGAGGTCAAAAGAAAAAAAAAAGAAAACAAACATCCAAGGCTCCCCGGGCGCGCGCTCTCCCCTTGGAAGCGTGGCTTCACCGACGAACCTCCTCACCCCACATCGGCGGCCGAGATAGCTGCGATATTTCTAGAACGAAGGAGGCGTGGCCACGCCGAGTTGAGTCATCCGACGCGGAGGGCAGTCGAACCGTCTCGCGCCTCTCCCCAGCCTTCGCTGCGCATCGCGCCGACGAAAGGAAGAGAACTTTCTGGAATGTCGCGCGGAAGGTATTTAACCGAGCAGCGGAGATGAGAGATCAGGAGGAGACGGAAGTTAGCGCCAGAGCGCGTAGGGATTCCGCCGAGTAGTCGGCGAAGGTTTTTTCCGTAGAGACAAAGCGGGAGAAGAAGAGGATTTCCACCTGAGGGGTGAAGGCTCGAGCTACAGGCAAGAGCGTGTGTTTACCGCTATCGAGCGAAGACGCGTGGCAACAGCTGCGTGTGTGTAGCCGGCGTGGTTCCGGCGAAGAAGTTTGAAGCTTGGAGAGTGGCCTATTGAAGACGCGAGGTTTCCTGGAAGAGAAACTTCGAGGGCGCGGAACGACAACAACGCTGGACTTTGAGTGAGTGATTCTCGGAAGAGTATCATCCAGACTTTTGTTCCAAGAACTTTGGACTGGATAGGTTTTCTATCTCTTTAGTCTTTAAGTGTCTTGGTCGTTCAATGCATGCGACTGCATTGTAGTGCGTATCGTTGTCTGTGTCCGTTGTTTTGAGTGTGGCTGATTGTACTGTGTAGTACGTTGTTTGATTGGTGACGTATTGTATGTAACTATTGTGGAGTGTGCATTCTTGTGTATTGTTTTTGATCTGCCAATTTTGAGAATATAATATTTGTTTGGGTTATCAACTCTCGGCTCTGACTTGTTCTTTGGGCCACAGCCGGCGTCCGCTGGCGCGCCAAAAAGGACCACTTCTAAATTGTCCACGCTTTCGTGGTGCGGTTCGGGGGGCCAATACTTCGGCCCTTGGAATTAGCCCGGCGATCGCCTCCCTAATAAACGGGACATGTGTGACAATTAATCTGGCGTCTGCGAAACAGGACCTTTTGGTGCACAGTGTGTCCAAAGTAGTGAGAAAGAGCCTCGAGTTGTTGATACTGCTATCGGAACGATTTTGTGTGTTGTTCAGTGTTCTCGTTAACGAGTGCAGGGGAGTGTTCCGATAGACTGATTTAGGCAGATACTTTTTGCACGCGGCAAGGTCTTATTTGTGAGATACAATGGATCTCGAAAAGTTAGTTGCTCTTGGTGAGAAGATGGGTCTTTCTGGCGCCGAACTACGGAAGTGGGTCACCCAGAAGGAAAAAGAAGAAAAAGAGAGGGCCAAGGAAGAAAAAGCAGCTGAGTTGGAGAGAGAGAAGTTGGCAGCCGAAAGGGCGAGAGAAGAAAGAGAAGCGAGGGAGCGACAGCTGAAGGAAGAAAGAGAAGCGAGGGAGCGACATCTGAAAGAAGAAAGAGAAGCGGAGATGGCTGAAAGGGAACGGCAGCGGCAGCACGAGTTGGAACTCGAGCGGCTCCGTTTGCAACAGCGAAGTGAAACTCCCGTCCAAGCTAGAGTTGAAAGCAGCGAGCGGGAAGATCACGGCTTCCGCTTGAACCCAAGCAAGCTGCTCGTAGCGTTTGATGAAAGGAAGGACGACCTAGACGCGTACCTCCACAGATTTGAGACGATTGCGAGGAGCCAGAATTGGCCGGAACAGCCATGGGCAACTGCTTTGAGTACTTGCTTGAGTGGTGAAGCGCTCAGCGTGTACGGTAGGCTGACGCCGACCGATGCAGCCAACTATGCCAAGGTGAAAGCTGCTTTGCTGAAGCGATTTAGATTTACTGTAGAAGGATTCCGGGACAGATTTCGGACAGGAAAGCCAGCTGATGGTGAGACGGCTACGCAGTATGCCGCCCGACTTTGCCATTATTTCGACAGATGGATTGTACTTTCAGGGACAGCACAGGAGTACGATGAGCTTAGAGAGCTCCTAATTAGAGAACAATTTCTTACAAGTTGCCACCCAAGCCTGTCGCTGTACTTGAAAGAGAGGAGAGCTAAGTCACTTGAAGACATGCTTGAATTGGCTGATCAATTCTTGGAAGCGCAAGGTGGCACTAATTTGGCCAAGGTCAAGAAGAATTGTCCCGATGATTCGAAGAAATTGGCTCCCGAAGAAAAGAAGCGTGCACCAGAGAGCATTCCGCGATGTTTTCTGTGTAACCGAGTGGGTCATCGCGCGAAAAACTGTCGAACGATCTTTACGAACCCTACGGTAGTAAAATGTTTTAAGTGTGGTCAGACTGGGCACAAAGCAGATGCATGTCGAAACGGAGCGAGTCAAACTCACCAGGTATCCTGTGTGCAAGCAGCACCGAAATCCGATAATAATGCCGTCACCGACGGATTCGTAGAATTGAAAAATGGGGAAAAAATTCCTATTGTTGGTGCTGTAATGTCAAAACAGTCGACCGGTGTTACGAAGCGAATGCCAACACCGCCTGGAAAGGTTGCGGGCAAGAAGATTACGGGTCTAAGAGACACCGGTAGCTCCACGGTTATCGTGCGGAGAAATTTGGTACGGGAAAGTGAGTTGACAGGCAGAACGAAGCCGGTTTGCCTAATTGACCGTACGGTTCGGATACTTCCCGAAGCAGAAATTGAGGTTGAAACCCCGTACTTCAGCGGGAAGGTTACTGCTTTATGCATGACGACCCCCCTGTATGACCTTTTCATCGGAAACATCGACGGGGCGCAAGGGCCAAGTGATCCAGAATGTTTGGGAGAAGACCCGAAGATAGAGCCCTCGCCAACACAGCGGCCGCGAGATACAGTGGAGGAGCATCCCGTGACGGATCTCACTAGAGCCCAAGGTGAAGCTGCGGCGCAAGAGACAGCGAAGGAGAAGACGATCGTGTCGAATAAGTTCACGGGCCGAGCGACCGGACTTACGTTGGCACGACCTCAACCGACCGACAGTGTAAAGGAGACGGAGTTGGCCAACCAGGCCAAATGTCGGGACGTGAACAAGCGGGTGAATAACCGGGCAGGATCGGTTGAGCGTCATGACCCTTTAGCAGGGTCGGAAGTGACAATGATGGCTGAGACGCCGTCTCAGATATCGTCGTTGGAAAGGGCTCGCCGAAAAGGAACGTGGAAACACAAGATAATATCGAGCGAGCACCGCAAGAAAGGACGCAAGCGAAATACAAAGGATAAGTGCTGAAGTCGAATCAGAATGTGTTGGGCAGTGCTGAGTGCCATATGTGGTGTTAATGTTGTGTTATCCTCTGTCACAAGTGTCGAAGTGTTGTGCTGTGATGTGATGTATAGTATTGGACCATTGTTGTAATGAGAGAACTTTGTACATTTGTATTATTGGGAATGTGTGGTGCAGTGTTCTACTCATGTGCTTGTGGTTGTGTTTTCACGTGTTGTGTAATTGAATTACAATGTACAATTGTATTAAGTGATCTATTGTGAATGTGAAGTGTCATGAGCGACGGACTATGTTACAGACTGTGAGAGTGTGTGGTGACTGTTCGCGCTCGTTTGTGTGGTTTTGAATATTATGAGATAATATTCTTAAAGTGGGGGGCAGTGTCACAGAACGAGCGCTAAAAATGGGCGCGCCGCCAAATTCGTGCGGTAACGCGCGGAAGAGACGCCGGGAGGTCAAAAGAAAAAAAATGCCCGCAGCTTTCCTCGGGGGAACACTGAGGAGGATGCGGAGCATATAATTGGTTAACGGGGTGTTAAAGTGCGACTTACTTGGGTCGATGGCTAAATTGTTTAACGTGGTTGTGAAATGGGGTGTTAAATTGCGACTTACTTGGGTCGATGGCTAAATTGGTTAACGTGGTTGAAGGAGGGGGTGTTAAATGAGTGAACACGTACACACGTATGCGAAAGGACGGCGCTGGTCGAAGGGACGTCGATCATTGTGTTTGTGGATTCGTTGGAATTCATTTCACCGCGACCTTGGACGTCGACGCGCCGTACAAACCAACCGACGAGCGGCAACTGAGCGAGCGAGCGCCGACCTTGAGTATATATACATCGCGACGGCGCATGCACTGTCAGCTGTTGAATGTTCTCGAAGGAGAACCGCGCGCGCGGCACAGATGGCGACGGCGCGACGGCGCATGCGCTGTCAGCTGTCGAATGTTCTCGAAGGAGAAGCGCGCGCGGCACAGATGGTGGGCGACGGCGCGACGGCGCATGCGCGCGTGTCAGCAGTCGAATGTTCGAGAAGCGGTGCGGACGGTGCGGACGGCGCACTACAAGGCGCGAGTATGAGATGCTTCCGCATCTAAAAAAGAAAACAAACATCCAAGGCTCCCCGGGCGCGCGCTCTCCCCTTGGAAGCGTGGCTTCACCGACGAACCTCCTCACCCCACATCGGCGGCCGAGATAGCTGCAATATTTCTAGAACGAAGGAGGCGTGGCCACGCCGAGTTGAGTCATCCGACGCAGAGGGCAGTCGAACCGTCTCGCGCCTCTCCCCAGCCTTCGCTGCGCATCGCGCCGACGAAAGGAGAACTTTCTGGAATGTCGCGCGGAAGGTATTTAACCGAGCAGCGGAGATGAGAGATCAGGAGGAGACGGAAGTTAGCGCCAGAGCGCGTAGGGATTCCGCCGAGTAGTCGGCGAAGGTTTTTTCCGTAGAGACAAAGCGGGAGAAGAAGAGGATTTCCACTTGAGGGGTGAAGGCTCGAGCTACAGGCAAGAGCGTGTGTTTACCGCTATCGAGCGAAGACGCGTGGCAACAGCTGCGTGTGTGTAGCCGACGTGGTTCCGGCGAAGAAGTTTGAAGCTTGGAGAGTGGCCTATTGAAGACGCGAGGTTTCCTGGAAGAGAAACTTCGAGGGCGCGGAACGACAACAACGCTGGACTTTGAGTGAGTGATTCTCGGAAGAGTATCATCCAGACTTTTGTTCCAAGAACTTTGGACTGGATAGGTTTTCTATCTCTTTAGTCTTTAAGTGTCTTGGTCGTTCAATGCATGCGACTGCATTGTAGTGCGTATCGTTGTCTGTGTCCGTTGTTTTGAGTGTGGCTGATTGTACTGTGTAGTACGTTGTTTGATTGGTGACGTATTGTATGTAACTATTGTGGAGTGTGCATTCTTGTGTATTGTTTTTGATCTGCCAATTTTGAGAATATAATATTTGTTTGGGTTATCAACTCTCGGCTCTGACTTGTTCTTTGGGCCACAGCCGGCGTCCGCTGGCGCGCCAAAAAGGACCACTTCTAAATTGTCCACGCTTTCGTGGTGCGGTTCGGGGGGCCAATACTTCGGCCCTTGGAATTAGCCCGGCGATCGCCTCCCTAATAAACGGGACATGTGTGACAATTAATCTGGCGTCTGCGAAACAGGACCTTTTGGTGCACAGTGTGTCCAAAGTAGTGAGAAAGAGCCTCGAGTTGTTGATACTGCTATCGGAACGATTTTGTGTGTTGTTCAGTGTTCTCGTTAACGAGTGCAGGGGAGTGTTCCGATAGACTGATTTAGGCAGATACTTTTTGCACGCGGCAAGGTCTTATTTGTGAGATACAATGGATCTCGAAAAGTTAGTTGCTCTTGGTGAGAAGATGGGTCTTTCTGGCGCCGAACTACGGAAGTGGGTCACCCAGAAGGAAAAAGAAGAAAAAGAGAGGGCCAAGGAAGAAAAAGCAGCTGAGTTGGAGAGAGAGAAGTTGGCAGCCGAAAGGGCGAGAGAAGAAAGAGAAGCGAGGGAGCGACAGCTGAAGGAAGAAAGAGAAGTGAGGGAGCGACATCTGAAAGAAGAAAGAGAAGCGGAGATGGCTGAAAGGGAACGGCAGCGGCAGCACGAGTTGGAACTCGAGCGGCTCCGTTTGCAACAGCGAAGTGAAACTCCCGTCCAAGCTAGAGTTGAAAGCAGCGAACGGGAAGATCACGGCTTCCGCTTGAACCCAAGCAAGCTGCTCGTAGCGTTTGATGAAAGGAAGGACGACCTAGACGCGTACCTCCACAGATTTGAGACGATTGCGAGGAGCCAGAATTGGCCGGAACAGCCATGGGCAACTGCTTTGAGTACTTGCTTGAGTGGTGAAGCGCTCAGCGTGTACGGTAGGCTGACGCCGACCGATGCAGCCAACTATGCCAAGGTGAAAGCTGCTTTGCTGAAGCGATTTAGATTTACTGTAGAAGGATTCCGGGACAGATTTCGGACAGGAAAGCCAGCTGATGGTGAGACGGCTACGCAGTATGCCGCCCGACTTTGCCATTATTTCGACAGATGGATTGTACTTTCAGGGACAGCACAGGAGTACGATGAGCTTAGAGAGCTCCTAATTAGAGAACAATTTCTTACAAGTTGCCACCCAAGCCTGTCGCTGTACTTGAAAGAGAGGAGAGCTAAGTCACTTGAAGACATGCTTGAATTGGCTGATCAATTCTTGGAAGCGCAAGGTGGCACTAATTTGGCCAAGGTCAAGAAGGATTGTCCCGATGATTCGAAGAAATTGGCTCTCGAAGAAAAGAAGCGTGCACCAGAGAGCATTCCGCGATGTTTTCTGTGTAACCGAGTGGGTCATCGCGCGAAAAAACTGTCGAACGATCTTTACGAACCCTACGGTAGTAAAATGTTTTAAGTGTGGTCAGACTGGGCACAAAGCAGATGCATGTCGAAACGGAGCGAGTCAAACTCACCAGGTATCCTGTGTGCAAGCAGCACCGAAATCCGATAATAATGCCGTCACCGACGGATTCGTAGAATTGAAAAATGGGGAGAAAATTCCTATTGTTGGTGCTGTAATGTCAAAACAGTCGACCGGTGTTACGAAGCGAATGCCAACACTGCCTGGAAAGGTTGCGGGCAAGAAGATTACGGGTCTAAGAGACACCGGTAGCTCCACGGTTATCGTGTGGAGAAATTTGGTACGGGAAAGTGAGTTGACAGGCAGAACAAAGCCGGTTTGCCTAATTGACCGTACGGTTCGGATACTTCCCGAAGCAGAAATTGAGGTTGAAACCCCGTACTTCAGCGGGAAGGTTACTGCTTTATGCATGACGACCCCCCTTTACGACCTTGTCATCGGAAACATCGCCGGGGCTGCTCTAAAAGCAGACTTTGCCTGATCGATTGGCTGCTCCCCCACTTCAAAGGCATTCCCCCCCACTTCAAAGCTCATCTATGCAAGGGCGGCGGCGATGGCGTAGTGGTTAGAGCATCCGCCTCGCATGCAAGAGGTCCGTCGTTCAAATCCCGGTACCGCGCAGTTCCCAACCGGATTAAAAAATAAAAAAATGGCAGCATATCCACGGAGTGAATGATGGAGAGTGGGGCGAAGCATTCGTCCGTCCATGCGTCTGTCTGTGTGACCGTCCATGCGTCTGTTTGTGCGCCCGTCCCTGCGTTCTTTCGTGCATCCGCCCCTGCGTCCGTTCATGCGTCCATCCATGCATCTGTTTGTGTGTCCGTTCGTTCATCTATTCAACACTCCAAGTCCCACCATCTCGCATCTTTTTATCATATATTCCCCATATAGAAGCACCGCCATCCAGCTGACATTGCAAGGACTAAACGAGAGGTGGCACACGCACACTTTCTTACGGCCTGCGCTTTGGGTCCACTTTCCACCTTTAACCACCTCGAGTTCATGGTATATTCTAGTTCACTGTATTCATGGCACTGCGACCAAACGCTCGCTAAACCTTTCGAAAACCAAGGAGGAGGAGGAGGAGGAGGAATAAATGAGGAAGGACAGGGAGGTTAGCCAGTTCTCAGACCGGCTGGCTACCCTGTACTGGGGAAGGGGGTAAGGGGGATAAAAGATAAGAGAAAAGAGACGTTGTAAAAAAAGAGAGAGAAGGTCATCAGACGATCCACGACGCTGTTTACAGTCTGTCTCTAAGACCACTTGCCCGCAGAAAGCGCAACAACGCTCTCAATGCCTTGCGTGCAGAGGACGGTCTCGGCCAGTGTCCTAATACCCTTTCTTCCGACAATTGGCGATTGTCTATTCTATCTAAAGCTTTTGACAGTTCTTTTCTTGGCACGCTGAAGCGGGGACACTCGCAGAGAAGATGGGAGAAAGTCTCTGCGCAGCCACAGTTGTCACATGTCGGGCTTCAGGCCATTCCGATTCGAAACGAATAAGCATTTGTAAAGGCCACCCCAATCCACAGACGGCACAAAAGTGTCTCCTCTGCTCTGGTTATTCCTGATGAAAGACGGAGCTGTAGGTGTGGGTCCAAATTATGAAGGCGGACGTTGGTGAATGCCGGTGAATTCCACTGAGCGAGTGTCAGTTCTTGTGCAAGTGATCGAAGCCTTGCAGCGGCGTCCGTTCTTGATAATGGTATAGCTACAGAAGGGGCATCGTCATGAGCAGTTCGGGCTGCTTCATCTGCACGGTCGTTTCCATCAATGCTGCAGTGGCCTGGTATCCATTGATATGCTATGTCATGTTGTTTCTCTATAGCCCAGTGATGGAGCAGTCGTATTTCAGCAATTAGCTGTTCGTTTGGTCCATGACGATATGGCGAGGCAATTCCCTGGAGAGCTGCTTTGGAGTCGGAGAATATTGACCATGTCTGTTGCGGTTCTTCAACTAGGAACTCCAGAGCGGCACGAATGGCGGCGAGTTCTGCCGCCGTGGATGATGTCAGATGCGAGGTCCTCAACTTTATTGTGATGGATTTCTCCGGAATTACCACTGCGCCTGTTGAACTTGTTGAAGTGACCGACCCATCCGTGTAAATGTGAATGCGTCCACTGTGTTTCTCATGCAGAAACAGTAATGTTGTTTGTTTTAGGGCCAAATTTGACAAATTTTTCTTCTTTTGCATTCCGTGGATGGTTATCAGGGCTTCCAGTGGATGTAGACACCACAATGGTAACGACGGTCTTGCTGCGTGCGTGAAGTTCGTGGGAATCACCGTGCGATGTGGGGCAATAATAGAGCAGAACGCAGAGCATGGCCTGGAAGTTGGAAGGGAGGCAAGGTGATGCGATTGAATCCGGGTGGCATGTCTTATGTGCGTTCTTAAAGCATCGACACGAATGTAGGTTGTGATAGGGTGTTCATGAGCGATTGCGACAGTCGCTGCTGAGGATGCGCATCTCGGCAGCCCGAGGCATATTCTCAGTGCTTGAGCTTGTAATGACTGGAGGACGTGAACGTTTGTTATGTGGGCCTTGCCAAGCACAGGTAGGCTGTAGCGCATGAAGCCAAGAAAAAGTGCAGCATACAGTTGAAGCATGGCTCGTACCGATGCACCCCATGATTTTCCCGCAAGAAACCTTCGGACGTGGGTGATCATGGTCAGTTTCTTCTTCATGTAAGCGATATGAGGGCTCCAAGACAAATCACGATCTATTATTACTCCCAGGAAACGGTGAGTGTTTTGATAGCTGATTGTGTGTCCATTAATTCTGATGCGGTACTGCGTCATTGTCTTGCGCGTAAACGCAACTAGTGAGCATTTCTCATATGACAGCTCCAGTCCTCGTCCTTGAAGGTAGTTTGACGTCAGTGTAGCCGCTGTCTGAAGCCTGGCTCGTACGTGTAGACGCGTGACCCCTGATGCCCAGATGCAGATGTCGTCCGCGTATATCGACAGATGTACGGAGTGTGGCAGGACGTCAATGAGGCCGATGAGCGCAAGGTTGAAAAGTATGGGGCTTAGGACCCCACCTTGAGGTACGCCGCGATAAGTATGATGTTGCCTTGTTGCGCCATCTTCTGTCTGAACGAAGAAGGTTCTGTCTTTCAAATAGCTGTAGATCCATTGGTAAACGCGGCCTCCCAATCCAATGCTTCCCAAGGCGTCCAGGATGGTTTCATGTAATACATTGTCGTATGCAGCCTTAATATCCAAGAAAAGTGCCACTGATAATCTCTTTAGGCTCTTCTGCTGTTGTACAGACGTGACAAGATCAACAACATTGTCTATGGAAGATCGTCCACGTCGAAAGCCGGTCAAAGCATCGGGGTATATATAGGGTATAAAACCAAGGAGGTTACGCCCAGCGAGTATAACGTAGCAACCTTTCCCTGTCAGATAGGGCTCAATTTACATGCCAATGGTTGCTAATGAGAAATGAGAGACAGGAGAATTCGGCTTTTACTTTCTTACGGCTTGCGCTTCGTATCTACTTCTCATTTTTAACCACCTTGAGTTCATTCATGGTATATACAAGTTCATTGTAATCATGGCACTACGGCTCAACGCTCGCTAAACCTTTCTAAAGCTAAGGAGGTTACACCCAGCGAGTATAATGTAGTATCCCTTTCTTGTCCGATAGTGCTCAATGTACATGCCAATGGCTGCTAATGGGGATCGCAGCTTGCGCGTTGACTAAAAGCCGAATGCTCATGTCTCTCATTCCCCATTAGCAGCCATTGGCATGTACATTGAGCACTATTTTTTATTGTTAAACAACGCACAGAAGAAATCTCTCACTGGCACCACCTTGGAGGTCAAGTGTTATATCTATTTCGGGTATGTGCCACTGGTGGTTACATACGAGGGACGCCCAAGCCATGCCATAAGGAGCTTCGCCCCTAAAAAATCCGCGTGTTGATGAAACTGCATTAAGAGGCCTGGGGTGCGGCCTCACCAGCAAACACCGCCGAGAATGCACTCCCTCACCAGAGAAGGATTGGCAACCCTGGTGCAGTATCTGGCCACTACCTCCCACATGCTTACGTCAAAGAACTCACGGCCCTCAGTCCCCAGCAGCTGCGAAGCAACTGACCACGGCGGCGATCAGATGTGCAACGCAGCAGAGGGTGCTAAGAATTTCTGGATCCGGACAGGCTGCCATTGGAACCTGAACTTGGCAACGTTTAACGCTAGAACCTTATTTAGTGAGGGAAGTCTAGCTGTACTATTCGAGGAGCTAGAGGGTGTTAAATGGGATATAATAGGGCTCAGTGAGGTTAGGAGGACAGATGAGGCCTATACGGTGCTACAGAATGGGCACGTCCTTTGCTACAGGGGCTTGGCAGACAGAAGAGAACTGGGAGTGGGGTTCCTAATTCACAGAAACATAGCTGGCAACATAGAGGAATACTATAGCAATAATGAAAGGGTGGTAGGTATCGTAATTAAACTGAATAAAAGATACAAGATGAAGGTAGTACAGGCTTACGCGCCTACATCCAGCCATGATGACGCTTCAGTTGAAAGCTTCTATGAAGACGTGGAATCGGCAATGAGTAAGGTAAAAACACAGTATACTATAGTGATGGGCGACTTTAATGCAAAGGTAGGGAAGAAGCAGGCTGGAGACCAGGCAGTAGGAGATTATGGCATCGGTACTAGAAACGCCAGAGGAGAGCTACTAGTAGAATTCGCAGAACGCAATAATTTACGGATTTTGAATACCTTCTACCGAAAACGAGAAAACCGCAAGTGGACATGGAGGAGCCCTAATGGCGAAATTAAGAACGAAATAGACTTTATAATGAGTGCACACCCTGGAATCATGCAGGATGTGGAAGTGATTGGCAAGGTACGATGCAGTACCATAGAATGGTACGGTCTTGAATTCGCCTAGACTTGAAAAAGGAACGACAGAAACTGATACGCAAGAAGCCAATCAATCAGCTAGCACTGAGAGGGAAAGTACAGGAATTCAGAGTGTCGCTGCAGAACAGGTACTCGGCTCTTAGTGAGGAAACCAACCTTAGCGTAGATACAATGAATGATAATCTGACGAGTATCATTACGGACTGTGCAGTGGACGTTGGAGGCAGGGTAGTTAGACAGGACACTGGCAAGCTTTCCCGGGAAACGAAGAACCTAATTAAGAAGCGTCAAATCATGAAAGTGTCAAGTACAACAGACAAAATAGAACTGGCAGAGCTTTCGAAGTTGATTAATAGACGTAAGGTATGCGATGTAAGAAGGTATAACATGGAGAGAATCGAACACGCTCTGAAAAACGGAGGAAGTGTCAAAGCATTGAAGAGGAAACTTGGGATAGGCAAAAGTCGGATGTATGCACTAAGGGACAAAGAAGGCAAAATAACTACCAATATGGATAGGATAGTTAAAATAGCGGAGGAGTTTTACAGAGATCTGTACAGTAGCCGATACAACCGCGACCGTAATACTATAAGAACTAGCAGTAACCCAGATTACACCCCACCAGTAATGATAGAAGAAGTCAGAAAAGCTTTGGAGAGCATGCAAAGGGGCAAAGCTGCTGGTGAGGATCAGGTAACATCAGATCTGCTGAAAGATGGAGGACAGATTGTGTTAGAAAAACTAGCCACCCTGTTTACGAGGTGTCTCCTGACGGGAAGAGTACCAGAGTGTTGGAAGAACGCTAACATCATCTTAATACATAAGAAAGGAGATGACAAGGACTTGAAGAATTACAGACCGATCAGCTTGCTCTCTGTAGTATACAAGCTATTCACATAGGTAATTGCTAGCAGAGTAAAGAAAACATTAGAATTCAATCAACCAAAGGAACAAGCAGGATTTCGAACAGGCTACTCAACAATTGACCACATTCCTACTATCAATCAGGTAATAGAGAAATGCTCAGAGTATAACCAACCACTATACATAGCCTTCATAGATTACGAGAAGGCATTTAATTCAGTAGAAATATCAGCCGTCATGCAAACACTGCGGAATCAGGGCGTAGATGAAGTATATATAAACATTCTGGAAGAAATCTACAGGGTATCAACTGCTACCATAGTGCTTCATAAAGAAAGCAACAGAATACCAATCAAGAAGGGTGTAAGGCAGGGGGACACAATTTCCCCAATGCTATTTACCGCGTGCTTACAGGAGGTTTTCAGAAGCCTAGAATTGGATCAGTTAGGGATAAGAGTCAATGGAGAATACCTTAGTAACCTGCGCTTCGCCGATGACATTGCATTGCTGAGTAACTCGGGGTACGAATTGCAACTCATGATTACGGAGTTAGACAAGGAGAGCAGAAAGGTGGGTCTTAAAATTAATCTGCAGAAAACGAAAGTAATGTACAACAACCTCGGCGAGGAGCAGCGCTTCGAGATAGGTAATAGTGCACTTGAAGTTGTAAAAGACTATGTCTACTTAGGGCAGGTAATAACCGCAGAGCCGAACCATGAGATTAAAGTAACTAGAAGAATAAGAATGGGCTGGAGCACATTCGGCAAGCACTCTCAAATTATGACAAGTAGATTGCCACTATCCCTCAAGAAGAAGGTATATAACAGCTGTATCTTGCCGGTACTTAGCTACGGAGCAGAAACCTGGAGACTTACAAAGAGGGTTCAGCTTAAATTGAGGACGACGCAGCGAGCAATGGAAAGAAAAGTGGTAGGTGTAACCTTAAGAGACAAGAAGAGAGCAGAGTGGATTAGGGGACAAACGGGGGTTAAGGATATTATAGCTGAAATCAAGAAGAAGAAATGGACATGGGCAGGGCATGTAGCGCGTAGACAGGATAACCGCTGGTCATTAAGGGTAACTGACTGGATTCCCAGAGAAGGGAAGCGGGTTAGGGGGAGACAGAAGGTTAGGTGGGCAGATGAGATCAAGAAGTTTGCGGGTATAAATTGGCAGCAGCAAGTACAGGACCGGGTTAACTGGCGGAACATGGGAGATGTCGTTGTCCTGCAGTGGACGTAGTCAGGCTGATGATGATGATGATAAAGAACCCCAGGTGGTCGAAATTTCCGGAGCCCTCCATTACGGTGTCTCTCATAATCATATGGTGGTTTTGGGATGTTAAACCCCACATATTATTGAATTTATTGAAATGTGACTGCCACAGCCGGGATCAAACCCAAAGCCGCGCTTCTTGTGTGTACGGATACCTATGCATACGTAGACCTATGTGTACGTATAATTGTTTACGTAGACTTTCACTTCGCTTATTAATAACAATTATTGGGTTGAAGATCCCAAAACATCAATATCACTTCGTTTATTGTCTAGAATGGTTCTTACGATTCAGGCTAGAAAGTGCCCGTATCCTCAAGTTACATGAAATGAATGAACTATCGCGAACATTCTTACGGGTTATGACAGAGTTCTGAAGAGGTACTTGTATGTAGAATCCAATTAAAAAACATGTAACATGACCAGTTGACATATTTGAACATCACGGGTGAATATATAAAATATACCGTAGCTATAATTATCTCGGTGGCAAGAACGTGCTATAAAAAAAGGAATGTAATCTTGGTGACGGTAACCGACAGAAAAATCAGCAGCAGTCAAAGGATTTAAAAGGGCAGGAAAGAATAAAAGCCCGTACACAGTGTTGCCGAAATTCTCACGTATTATGGTGTGGGGGTTTTCCCTTCTGTGCATACTTCTCCACGTTCGTATCTAATACTAACTTCGTATTAGTTCGTAACATGCATTGGTAAGAAAGTATCTAGGTACAGGCACGATTGCTTGCGGAAAGCTGTTGCTTGATAACAAGGTCATGTGTTCACTCTGCGAAGCAATAAACAGCATTTGTTTGCTTAATATTATTCTATAATGAGCGAAGCGTTTCTGCTGGAGATAAAACACACAATATTTTTTAGAAACTTGTAAAAAACTGAGTTGGCTCAAGTACCGATATCTTGTACGTGTGCCACTATTACTAAATCCTAACAAACGGCATGGCATTAGGCGCTAATATACACTACCTGTACCTATGATTAAAACTGTCATGTGATTAGAAAATGCTGAAGGAACTACAATCCGTCAGCGGCGAGAAAACGTGGCATTTTTTTAACGCGCTCGATAGCACATGGAAAATGCTTCAGCAAAACGTCAGAATGTGCGAAGCGTGAACTGTGCAAGAAAATACGGAGAAAACTAACAAACTACTGGGATCATTTTTAAAAGATTTGCATAACTAATACATTCTCGGTACTCAGAAGTGGAGCTGCGAAATTCGCAATAAGCTGAAATTTTCATGCAACGTTATTCATACGAGCTATTTTTTTCTTTTTCGCAGACGTTAGGAATATTGTTGCATCGATTACATATAGTGCGACGTGTATATTCATGTTTTTTGTTCCTTTTTTATTTTGTGACCATTCCTGGAAAAGGTACATCAGGCTAACCGGGTGACACATCGCTCCACATTCACTGGTGGTTGCATTCGAGAATTTTATGACTACTACTATTACAGTTCTGAAATCGCTATAGTGATTTGTCAAAATGGTTGATTGGGCGAGTTGGTGATACATGACTAATTATGAAATGGAAGCGCACAACGTAGATGCAGACGGAAAGACAGGGACAAGCGCTAACTACCAACTGAAAGTTTATTCGGAAAAAATATGAAATATATACTAAAAGATGATACAGTGTCAAGGCACATACGATAACACTAAAGCACAGACCAAAAATGGCAACACCGATAGAATATCTTAGTGCGTCAGCCCTACCTTACCATCGCTTACTGTGCTTTACATTGATTAGTTAACTTCTACGGCATCTGTTAATGTTTAAAAACGCTAGCTCCTTATCGGACAAAGCGATTGATGGTTTGCTGACGCAAGCCCCGTGTTCCGCTATGTGTGCTGCTTCAATTATAAGCCTTGTACGCTCATCTTTGTGCTATAGTGAACGTGATATTGATATTTGTATTTCTGGAGACGAATCTTTAACATCTGCAGAGCAGCTGGACCATACACGGCACAGGGTCCAGATCAAAACAAGTGACAATATTAGCGTTCGGGAAGGTTTTTTTTATTTTTTTTTTCAAGGGCTTTGTATACCAACATAAACGTCTGTTGTAGCCTCAGCCCTTTGTTCCCGTCGTGTATTTACATCCTATCGTAGTCGTTGACTGCCAGTCTGCTGCAATAGAGTAACTTATTCAAACTCGTCTTATTCACGGCATACGCTATTGTTCAGAGGTACACATGCTAGCACGTGTTTCGCTAGCCTCGTTCATCTGGTTAGCTCTTGCACTGTCTTGTGCTTTCGCTGTTTGACGCAACATGCAACAAGCTAAGCCTCTGTGAATATTCTTGCAGAATACATTTCAATACATATAACACTAAGCATACAGGACATGTATAGTTGCTTCATGCAGCTCTGCATGAGAGCAAACAAGAAGTTTCTAATAAAATAACGCGTCCAAGCTTTGCATGAAAAATCTGTTCAGATCGTCCATATGCAAATCACTCAAAAACATGCTTGTATAGCAGTGAGCATATTCACACTTTACATTATATACCATTGTTTACGTTCCATTCTACAGTACGAATATTATATCTGCGCTAATTGCTACAAAGTAAACTTGTATGCATGCATACACACGAAGCGGGGCCTTTGTGTGCGCCTGGCCTCTGTTTTTGTCTCTGTCTAAACGGCTTTGAATCTCTGAAAGGTTGCAGTTGGAGTTTTTACGATGTGCGAAGGACTCGCCACATGAGACTTGGATAACATCGTGAAATAGTTTTTTAAAGACAATAGTCTTTCTTGAGGACCTTTGACGAAAACGTTTTTGTCTGTCTGTCTGTCTGTCTGTCTGTCTGTCTGTCTGTCTGTCTGTCTGTCTGTCTGTCTGTCTGTCTGTCTGTCTGTCTGTCTGTCTGTCTGTCTGTCTGTCTGTCTGTCTGTCTGTCTGTCTGCCCCGCCGCGGTGGTCTAGTGGCTAAGGTACTCGGCTGCTGACCCGCAGGGCGCGGGTTCGAATCCCGGCTGCGGCGGCTGCATTTCCGATGGAGGCGGAAATGTTGTAGGCCCGTGTACTCAGATTTGGGTGCACGTTAAAGAACCCCAGGTGGTCTAAATTTCCGGAGCCCTCCACTACGGCGTCTCTCATAATCATATAGTGGTTTTGGGACGTTAAACCCCACATATCAATCAATCAATCAATCAATCAATCTGTCTGTCTGTCTGTGAAATTGTCTGTTTGTCCACTTTTACCGCCATCAGGTACTTAAAACGGGCGACCACATCCGCAGCGACCACCAATGTTGCTCAAGGTTGAGCGTTCCCGTTTATGCAATCACCAATTCAAAAGCGATTATTGCGTATGTCTGGGCCACCATAACAACACGCATATATTCTGCATATGCATCTCTTACTAGAAAACGCGTACAGAAGTAATTTTAAAGACCGTGGCGCTTATCACGCTACGCTTACCATGTAATGCTTGCATGGAACGGGGAGTGTTTCCAACGCATTGCTAAGAGGAGATGGTGGTGGCACCTACCCGTCAACTCGCATTCTACACCTCATCACCTCTGAGACGGGCGCGCACGGCCACGCGCTTTGTTTCTTTTTTAAAGAAACTGCAAGATGGCGCTCATGTCTTACGTGTAACGTGACTTGATGCGCTCGTTCGCCTCCGCTACCCGCTCGGGGCACTCTATCACAGTGCCTCCGGAATACCATTCACCGATTTTCTTGCGCAGAACATCAAATAAATGTTTTGTTCACTCTCTCCACACGCAAGACTATCGTCTTCCGACGACATTTCCAGATTACATGCAGATACGGGGCCAATTTTTTGACATGTGCTACTAAGGAAAGCGTTACTCTTCATTTATATTGAAAACGGAATAAATGAAGTATCACAATTGCAGTGAATGCGATATCAACCAATAGGAGTGTTACCCGAAATACTAAAAGCAGCTCAACACTTGCAGCATTCTGCTAAAACACAAAAGACTCATGAGAAGAACGCACTGCTATACACAGGAGGAGTGACTATATATGTACAACAAACTACCCCCTGCTCGAGCTACTTTAGTTAGGAGCTCACTCCTTTCGCAAAAGCGGCCACTGCAGCGAACCAACGAAGTAACCGTAATGCGGTCTATAGCTTCAACGCAAACTTTGCTGTAAAAACACATGTTCAAAACTTACGAGATAACCTCGAGAACATGGGGTACCACGCCATGCAGGTCAAATTACAGGTTGGAGCCACGCAACTCAAATCCGTCAAAAGATGATGCAGGCAATGGACTTACAAAGCTCGCATTTCGTGCAGCCTGTGGGTCACCAAGAACAAGCCTTTGCCTCGCTGAAGTATCTCCGAGTACTTTGTGTCACCAGTGGTTAATGTTGTAAATAGCTCGCCGTTAGTATGCTAGGGGACGTATGCTGAGTGGCAGAGTTGTCTAACGCAGTGCGCTGCGGAGCGAGGGGTCGCGTTTCGAATCATCAGCAGCTCACTTTAAATACTTGCTATCGCAATATATAAAAAAGAAAAAATAAAAGAAAATATGTACGAAAGTGTGTTCCTTCGTCGCGTCTTCCTATATACAACCAACCGCATAGTTGGCAGAACTGCACTAAGCCTTTACTAACACTGTTGGGCCTAAGATATTGACATTCCACTCAGGCTTTTTTACAAGGCCTTTATTTTAACCGAGAAGCAGTTGAGCTAATCGTTTCTTGAGAGTCAATGGCACAAAACTATCGATAATGGCTATGTGCTAATGTGCGTCCTACGGAAGAGCTATCATCATCATAAGCGGGCATATGTGCTACAGAAATTAGATTGACCCCCCTACTCACCGCTGGAAGGCAAAATTTAGCCCAGGCTGCAAATTGACAGAGGGCGGTGAAGACCGACACTGAATGCATGGTAGAACGAGAAAATAAGAAGAAAGGAGCGGCGGGTGCCAGAAAATACCGGAATGATTGAAGGCCTATGCTAATAAAGACGCGCCTGTGGATCTGTTAGAGGTGCGATCACACAGTTTCTGCGAGAAATTCTTTTACTGAATTTAACACAACCGCGTTGTGTTTGTGACTGCCTGTGATTCACCTCTAACTTGCTTGCGCTCGTATATATATATATATATATATATATATATATATATATATATGTATATATATATATATATATATATATATATATATATATATATATATATATATATATACGTTATACTCATCAAGAAAAGTAACCGAGAAAAACGTTTCCGATGATCTGTATCGAACGAGCATCCTCTCGCTCCACAGTGCACAGCTTACGTCTTCCTGGTAACGGCGAGCCGTTAGTTTAGGCCATTTATCGCTGGCGGTACACTGATCTCGAGGGAGGGTGGATACCAGCTTGTCCTCAGCACTACCAGCGAGATGGTCGGAAGGGCATGCTCAGCTACCCTCTCGTTGCGATGAGGGCGCTGATGCGCTCATCTTTCACGCGTACTTTGCTCCACGTAGGGTAGTCACCCGTGCACGCACTGGCTTATGTCGAAATGGGCGGGGTTTGTACGTCGTGTTTTTTCACCGTAGAGTTAGTTGTGTTGAGATACAGAGCGCATGAAGCTCACCGCGATATCCCAGTTTGTGAAAAGAGTGTGCTGTTTAGACATGTTAAAATAAAATCTGTGACACTTTCTAGTTCTATCTCGTCCTGTCTACACCTGTGCGCATGTAGTACACCTGTAAACTTTGTTAGTTCACTCTTGTCCACTGTGTGTTCTTTTCATTGTCCCTCGTGCTTGAGCATCGCGATGTGTGTTTTGATCTGCTTGCCCTTCTTCGCGTGACATTGCTATTTGTTGCTATTGCTATCATTGCTTCGCCTTGGTGGTGAGACTGTGGCTTATTTTTTTAACGTAGAAAATGCACGCTCACTTTATCGGTCAGCTTATTTGGCTCCTTATTACTTTCAGCATAAAGGCATATCATGCCTATTTTTACACTTGGCTAGCAAACGGTAATACATTATATGCAGTAAATAGTTCAATATGTGTCTGTTGCTAAATAACGATTAAAAACCTTCCCCATCATTCGTGGTAATTCCGAGAAATGGTTTGTTAGACTTCTGGGCTATTATAAGAGGCGTAGTGTCAAGCTGCTATTATCATGGCCACTTATTACGTGCGGATGCAACGGGCTTTTTTCTGTATTACCGCTATAGTAGCAGCTCTTAGCCAGCAGCTGCAGATGCTTTGTCACTCAGGGCTCTAAAGAATTGTGAAGGATTGAGAGAAGGCAAGCGTACTCTCTCGGGTGCAGAGAAGGCAAACTTACGGGAGCGTTTTCCCAGCTATAGGGTGTTGTAAAGCACTGCGATAGGTTGAGCTCGGTGGCAGAGAGAAAGCCGCAAGAAACCATGGCTTGAGTAATGATGACGCCTGTCGACTGGCGCGCAGCGCTTGATTTATTATACAACGGACATCAATTGTTTTTGCGGGCTGCCGAAATATCTAACAATCGAGCAACTGAGGGAAAATAAATATGGGTCCCGCCACGAGAGGTCAGCACCATTATCTGGGGGCCCCACAGTGGCAAAACGGGTTCATATTTCGCTGTATTCGTCAGCAACGACGACCTCACTTCCACTGGAATGGTGTCGAGTAGCTGTAGCACAAAGTGGAAGCAAGTGGAAATCACAGTAAAAAAACGGAGGCATTGTACTACTCTGGGGGCATTGGACTACGACGAAACATTAGGACTACTCTTGCGAACATGAGTGACAAGTCGGACTGTTTATACCTCCATGGTTAGTGCAACAAGATGAAGCTTGAAACTGCAGACACCAGGCTGTTTGGGCACATTTGTAGGAGTCATTAGTGGCCCCGCCGCGGTTGCTTATTGGCTAAAATACTCAGCTGCTGACCCCACCAGTCACAAGATCAAATTCTGCCTGTGGCGTCTGCATTTTCAATGGAAAAAATGCTGTAGGCCCGTGTGCTCAGATTTGGAGGCAAGTTAAAGAAACCCAGGTGGCCGAATTTTCAGAGCCCTCCAGCAAAGCGTCTCTCATAATCATACAGTGGTGTTTGGACGTCAAACCCCACATATCAATAAATTAGAAGCCATTAGTGGGTGTAAAAGGGAGCTATTGTCTTCTACTTTATAGCTGACAGACAGCTGTCAGGTACACGTCACCATCCTCTAAATAGGTGAAGGTATGTGGATACCCAGTGCCAAATAAATGAAACAAGAGAACTAGAGACATCAGTGACCGATTTCTGCTAAAGATAACATGCCGAATGGATATACACAATCACGATTCTTATGTGGCCGTAAATTACGCTTGAATGAAAATTGTTAGATAATCCCGCATGACATTCCTTTGTAAAAGTCGACATTTCTTTAATTTTTTTGCTTTTCGCAGGTTGTTGCCTTCATAGCTGAGCGCAAAAACATTATAAGCTTGATGTTTCCAATATCATTTCCTTTTCTTCTGGGTACGCCACCCGCCAAAGGCATCAACTTACAATAACCCCTTTCCGGTCCCGAAATAACAGCTTCAAATATTCCTTTTTTCCTCGTACAGTAACTCAGTGGAATGGATTAACTAATAACCAAGTAATGGAGCCGTCCTTAAAGTTGTTTGCAGCAAATTTGACCTGATTGTTCACATCATGCTGTTCTATTTTTTGTTTTTGTTTGGTTTATGCAATCTTGAGTGCCAACATTGTGAAAATTATATCTGTAACCACCCTGCTAAAATCTCTGTAATAGGGATTGCAGTATGAATAAATATTTAAATAAATAAATAAATAAATAAATAAATAAAAACATTGAAATCAACCGATGTTTCCCGACATAAAGGGACAAAATGACACAAAAGACACACACAGATAAATTTCGACCACGTGGGGTTTCATTGTGCGCACCTTGGCCTAATTTCACAGGTATTATTTTTTTAAGTTGGTCGACGTTGAAACGTCACTGGTATACTCAAACTATTGTCGACGCTAGACTCATCGCACCAGCCCAGCTACTAAATTACAACTACCGGTGGCTAGTGTAATGGACTGGTACATTGCCGCTAAGCAATGCAGCGCGTGGAGCAAATGGCGTTTTATTCAGCAAATTCGGCCCACTATTCCCTTTTGTTGTTTCGCTTTCTCAAACAATCAAGGGTTACGCAAATGAACGTGTTTGGACGGCAAGCTATGCGGAACGCACAGTGCGTGACTGCGTGTTAGGTGTCGGCAGGGCAGGCACGGCAACCTCCCGTTACACTATGGATGCTGTTTTTGTGTCCGTTCTCATGAATTGATGACAAAGAAATTATATTTGCCCACTTCTCGAGCCCCGCAGCGATGGTCTAGTGGCTAAGGTACTCGGCGGCTGAACCACAGGTCGCGAAATCGAATCCCGGCTACGGCGGCTGCATTTCCAATGGAGGCGGAAATGTTCTAGGCCCGTGTGTTCGTATTTGGATGCACGTCAAAGAACCCTTGGTGGTCAAAATTTCCGGAGCCCTCCACAATGGCGTCTCTCATAATCATATAGTGGTTTCGGGACGTTAAACCCCACATATCAATCAATCAATCCACTTCTCGAAAATTTTCTTTCCTGACATTGTAGCGTAAAATGAATATTATAGGAGCAGCGATTTTACGTTTTACAAAGGTCACCTAACCATTAGACCACCCAACAAATAAGAAACATGCATAAAGTAGCATTCACAAGTAAACAATAAAATTTATGAAAAAATGAATTGTCATAGGAACATGACGGCACAGGTGCAAAAAAAAAGAAACATAAATCGAGAAAGGTCGTCACTTACTTCGCTTAAGCAAAGAAATCAAGGAACAGAGGCAGCTCAAAACAAGTTTTTAACTGCGGATAATTGCTTTGAAGGGTAACGGCAAAATGTATTTCTGGAAGGATAGCTATTTGTTTGCGGAGTAGCTGACCTTTTTCGTATCATTGCGAGAATAGACCTCTATTGCTTATACGCCAGACGAGGTCCCGCCAGATAGGTATTCTTAAGTTAACGCTCTTTGCATCCCCAGCAAGAAAATTACGAACGTGATACGTGCTTGAATAGATCTTGTTCAATCTTCATTTCAGTTGTGAGCGAGGGAAAAGTTCACGAATATATTTTAATGCCATTCTTTAAAAAAACGACATGAAAGACTGAATGAAAAAATAAGCGGGAAAAATTGATTGCGGGAAAATGAAGTTAATTCCTAAGAAATAAGTAAATTCATGTGCCGAGTATTAACTATAAGAAGTGCTTCTAATAATCATATGGTGGTTTCGGGATGTTGAAGCTCAACAATCATTAATATTACAGTGCATTTATCAGTGCCCCTCTTCCGCGAGAGTGTTCTGCAAATGAGGTTTCGCACTGATTCCGAGATCGGAGGCATCTAACCATTCACGGTTTTGTAGCACTGCCTCTGAGATTATCACACGTCTCACCAAGCGAAGGGAAATAAGAGAATAGAATGAGAATCTTCACTAAAAATGTAGCGTGTAAAATAACGTGGGAATAACTTGCAGGGCAAGTTTACGAATTTTGCTTTGAAATTACCGTCAAAGAATACATGGAGGGAAGGAGAAGAGTGTATGTTACCCTTTCTAAGAAGTTATGACTCACAGAGCCAAGCCTACGACTACTATCCAAAGAGAACATGATGATCTCCAAGAGTCGGTTATTGTGCATCTTTGAAGGCAGTTATTATTTTTGTACATTTATTACTATCCAGAAAGTCGGAGTGGTAACCTTTTATTTTTGATATGCAGAAGGGTACTTACAACCCGGAACAAGGCCAGGATGGCACCCCTAAAAGTCGAGATGCCAACTTCCCGTAGTACAGAAAAGACCGATTGCAACAACTCAAATGAGAGGGAAAAAAACGAAAAGAACGGTGCAACCTTTGTCTATGTCTTCATTGAGTCAACAGCCATTTGTGAAAAGGGCGGGATTCGGGCACCCTTTGGAAGACACAACTAATAAGAAAAGAAAAACTCCGCAACCATGGAGTCGTCATTTTGTCTCCTGGGCAACTCTCACAGGTATCGAGGGATAAATGGATCATCTCGCTTCCCTCCCGAAAACCTTTTCTCCCCTTTTTCTGATTAGTGCGTTCGGCTTGAAACCACTCGATGAATGAGCCAATCTTATTAGCGGTATTTCGAGACTGTTTGTGCTGTTTATATGCATCAGCACATGCTGTGGCGTCTTTCCTGCTAACGAATTCCTCGAATCGGCATTTTATTTCCCATATTTACGCTGAGAAGTAGATTATTCGGACAACCTTGTAATATTTACCCAGCACGAGAAGGTGACGACGTCAGTAACCAAGAAACAAAAGGTCCTGAAAGACTGAAGAAAGTCCCTATCAACGTCTCCATTACAAGACACTCTGACACGGGACAAAATGTAATGAGACGTCGACAGTAGGAACAATGTTGCCTCGGTGTGACAGCTGCGAGGAGCGAGAAAACGTGTTTGTCAACATGCCACACAATATCCCTTTTGTTTTCGCTACACGTCTCCGGTGTTCTGTGCAGTGTGTGTCATGGCACAATGACTGCGTTCGACTTTTTATGCTTCTTTCTTCTATTGTGAGCGCCCATTGGACACGCGATACAGTCTAGCAGTAGTATTTGTATTATTCAATAGTGAGAAAAAATTGTGCACATTTGTGTGGCACATGTTGCACTTCGTCGCACATGCAGTGTTCTAGAAATGCGAACCCTTCAAAAGAGACAGAGCACACACGTGCGAACGAAGATCTCCAGAGCCCAGCGAAGTGTATTTCGGCAAATTGCTGGCATGTGACTGTTTTTCGCGCATAAGGCGCAAGCAAACGGGTTCTGTAAAGAGAAGCCTAAAAGACCAAGAACCCGGGTAGAAGTTGTGATCTGAGTGTACCAAGAACTTCTATCTATTTATTTAATAAAGAGTACAGCGTTTTTCATTTGATGCCTGATTAGTGTGCAGCGCCAGCGCTGAAGAGGCCTACTTTGATATTTTCCGAAAGGAAGTCAGTTGAAGTTTAGCGCTCACCCTGTTCACCATGTTCCTTCTCTTCGAAAGATTCTTTTTCTCCCAATTTTCGCGCTAACAAATGTCACATGTGATACAACACATACTCGCCCAACAGGAAATTTATTGAAGCGCATTTTTTGGCTGCCTTATGAAGTGGTGTGTTATGACAGTGACGACAACAGTACGCACGCCACAAGGTAATTAGCCAGGCAGCTGTTTGGTTCTTCAACAAAGAGTCTTATATAGAAGTACAGACACCTGTACAGCTTTACAATAACGTGCTAGCATCATGGAAGAGCACTTTGTGCTTGCGTTATCGGTTGGCTGTTCAGTTCACGCTAGGTTTCATTATCGAATAGTTCGTATTCCTTTTCCTTTCTAGACGTCAACTTATATCTACTTTCTGACATTTTTTTCCTCAAGAATGGCTTATTTAGCTCATTCGTGCACATTTTTTCGCAAATTAATATTGTCGACGTTGAATTAACTTTCAACATGAATACGGCGAAACAAGCTAAGCCCAGGAAAAAGGAAGTAAGTTTCGTGTTCGTCTTATGTGTATGTGTGTGTTTAAATTGTCTCGCTCTGTCCTCCACACGTTAATAACTCTTATTGAGGAAAATTGAAAAAGGAGCCACCATATTTTATTCCTTCAATCAAACCGTAGTGTCCTTTGCTGCACGCACTCCTTCCACTGTGAGTAGGTTGATGCTTGCGGCGACCAGAAGAATGACAGCAGGTGTCAGAAAAAAGCTTTTCACAAACAATGAACGACGTGATAATCACAGCAAAGACCACATACACACAAAAAACATGCTACTGACCCATCTTAACTACTGGCCATATGTATGTATTATAAGAAGTGGGTTCTTCAATAAGCTACGTACAAAAACAGGTCACGCGGACTGGTAGAAAACGTATTACTTACACTCCTTGTGCGTGGCTGCAATTGACATGGTTGGCAAAAATGCTGCCCAAAAGGCCTCCATTTCACGAAGCGGAAACTACTCTCTTTTATGCTTTCTCCATTTCTTGAAAGAGCAAGCTTTCAAACGCCTGGGCAGTCATCGACTGCTTCACGAACAAAGACCGCAAAGATAACAGAACGTGGCGGTCATATGCGTCAAATAGCCGCCCCACTTTTTGCTTTGACAGCATGTCATCGCGGCCGACTCAAGCAGTCCGGTCATGTCGGAACTTCCTGAAAAAGACGACACACTTTCCTTCCGGCTTTTACCCCACTTTCATGTAATTTGACAGCTGCGTTTTGAGTGTGCGAGCATGAAGGTACAAACAACTGTTCTTTCCTCCCCAACCCACTTTCCTTGTGTGTCACCTGTTTATCCAGAGCGCGCAAGAAGCTAAGTTCTCTTCAAAGTGCGAGAGCATAAAACAGCTAGTGCCTTATTAAAGTGAACCAAGGCTACTGTTACCCTCATGGCTTCTCAAGATATACTTCATAGTCCTTCAAAGGAGCGAAGCCTTCAGAGTCTCACTTTATATCAGCTGCGAATTATCGAAGGAAATAAGTTTAAAAAAATGGCCCGAATCTACACGTTACTCTGTAAATGCCGTCGAAAGACGATAGTCGTGCGTCTGGAGAGAGTGAACAAACGTTTATTTGGTGATCTGCGCAAGAAAATTGGTGAATGGTCTATCTTCTTCAATCAGATATAAACCGTGTTCGTGACTGAACTAACACGTGGAACATGGAGTTAAACACTAACAAATGCAAGCACATGCGCGTTTCACGTCGCGATACAACATTGCCCTCTTATAATCTTAATAATACTAACCTAGAACCTGTGTCGAGTTACAAATATCTAGGCGTACTCACCACTTCTGATCTTTCCTGGAAGATGCATGTAACACATGTAACCAATAACGCTAATCGCACGACGCTAATCGCTGGGCTTTATACGCCGTATATTTCATCTTTCTTCCTTTCCAGTAATATTACTTCTGTATAAATCATTAGTACGTTCCAAAATGCAATATGCTGCATCTGTGTGGGACCCCAGCCAAGAAACACTCATTCATCAGCTTGAATCCATCCCGAGTCGGGCTGCTCGTTTCATTCTTTCCAACTATCATCGCACCTCCAGCGTGACTTCCATGAAAACAACTTTATCATTACCTCTGCACTCACAATGTAGAGTAATATCTCGCCTCTGCCTGTTTCACAAGATATATTACCACAATTCAGTCCTTAAGAATAAATTGATAACCCCTTCTTCTTACGTATCCGCTCGCATCGACCATCGCCATAAGGTTGGCATTACCACATGCCACACCAACCATTTTTACAATTCATTCATCCTGATGTATCCGTGACGTCACGCCAGCCGAAGCCGCCGTTATCACCACTGCTTCTTCTCCTTCCCTTCCCCTTAACCCCTCTCGCACAACGCTACATTAACCCGCGCTATCGCAATAAAGCTTTTGTCTTGGCCCAGCCACGGCCCTGGCGTGTTCGTTGCAGTGGCGACGAGGATGGGATGAAAGCGGTGCGGCAACTCCGTCCGTCATGACCGCCGCACCCACGGGAGGATACGCCAGCCCGCCGCAGTTCGACGAGGCGAGCGACAAGTGGCCCGCGTACCAGGTTCGGCTGGAAGCCTTCTTTGAGGGAAATGGCATCACGGAAGACAACAAGAAGCGGGCCCTGCTGGTGACTGCACTGTCCACCCACACCGTCGACGTACTGAGCGGACGTTGTGCTCCGGATAAGGTGAATGAACTTTCGTACCCACAAGTGATAGCCTTGCTTAAGCAGCACTTCTCGCCGCAACCGAACGAGATAGCACAGTCTTATAAGTTCTTCACCCGCAATCAGCTGCCCGGCGAACCGGTCAAGGATTTTGTCGTGGCGATTCGACAGATAGCGGACACCTGCAATTTTGGTGCTTCGTTGGACAGAATGCTACGAGATCGCATCGTGTGTGGTCTGCACAACGTCGGAGTGCGTCGGCAGCTACTCGCGAAACCACAGCTGACGAGGAGCGAAGCGGAAGAAATTGCGATATCGACCGAAATGGCCGAGGCCAACGCGCAAGAGATAGTAAGCCCCACCGCTGAGGCAAGTGTGCATGCGCTGGGAGGCCAGTCCTATCGCCCACGAAGCCGGCCACAGATTGTTGGGTGCTACCGCTGCGGAGCAAAAGGGCACGGACCCGAGGATTGCCGCTTCCGCTCGGCGTCATGCTT
The DNA here is from genome assembly GCF_043290135.1 of Rhipicephalus microplus. Taxonomy (NCBI): domain Eukaryota; kingdom Metazoa; phylum Arthropoda; class Arachnida; order Ixodida; family Ixodidae; genus Rhipicephalus; species Rhipicephalus microplus. The sequence goes on from NC_134703.1 coordinate 18,529,234, forward strand.
CAAGTGTAAACAACGAGGTCATATCGCTCGAGCCTGTTGCCGCCGTGAGAGTGGGTTCGGGGTGGTACCACCAGAACGCCAAGTACACGCCTTGTCGCGGGAGGAAGACACTGGCACGGACGGTATGTTCGCGCTGGAGGCAGCGGACAGTCACATCGGCCACGTCGGCATTACGCAACCCATCGTGCGCACCTTGGATTGTGGTGGGGTTCCAGTGAACATGCAGGTCGACACAGGCTCGCCGGTTTCGGTCATCACGTGGCCCACATATGAGCGGAACAAAACAGTGTGGCCGAAGCTGCGTGGTTCGTGGTTCGCCATTGAAACTCACCTGCTTCCTGGGACGGCTTCCAGTGCGGGGACAACTTCAGCTCAAGGTTTCGTGCGGAAACAAGTCGACGGCTGGATCTTTGCAAGTCCTTGGTTGCTCCGGCCCAAACCTCTGCGGACGCGACCTGATTCAAGCGTTCCACATGCTCGAGGCACCGGTAATGAACGTGAACACGTCAGGTGAGCAACTGCCGTTACTCGGTGCTGACGACGTTAACGTGGACCGGTTGCTAGCAGAATTCGCTGAGCGCCAGGTTTAGGGCTCATAAAAGGGCCACCGGTACACTTCGAGACGCGAGAAAACGTGGTGCCGAAGTTTTGGAAAGCACGCGAAGTTCCGTATGCTTTTCGGCCAAAGGTCGACGCGGAACTGGACCGCCTTTCGGGCGCGGGTATTATTGTACCGGTGCCTCATGCGGAGTGGGCGGCGCCAGTGGTACCGGTAGTGAAACGGAATGGCTGCATCCGCCTTTGCGGCGATTTTAAGCTAACGGTCAACAAAGCCTGTCGCACTGAGCAATATCCGTTGCCACGGGTGGAGGATATCCTGGCTACATTAAATGGCGGTGAAGTTTTTACCACGATAGACTTACGGGAGGCATACAACCAGCTTCCGTTGGATGAGGAAGCCATGCAACTCACGACCATAAACACGCATAAGGGACTGTTCAGCTTTACTCGCCTGCCTTTTGGAGTGGCGTCCGCGCCGGCCGTGTTCCAACGGCGTATGGAGACCATTTTGCAGGGACTTCCGGGTGTTCAGGTCTACCTAGACGACGTCATCGTGGCAGAGAAACGCAATGACTGCACCACCCTGCACGAAGTATTCAAGCGTTTCCGGGAATACGGCGTGCGCCTGAACGCAGAAAAGTGCATGTTCCGCCAAGTAGAGGTGGATTTTTTGGGGCATCGAATCAGCGCTCGAGGTCTTCAACCAAAGACGGAAAACATAGACGCCATCCTTAAGGTTCAGGCACCACGGAATTCCGCAGAATTAAGGTCCTACCTCGGCATGGTAACGTACTACCACAAGTTTCTTCCCAATGCATCGACCGCCATGGCACCCCTATATCAACTACTCCGGAAGGAAGCTAAGTGGAAGTGGGATACCGCTCAACAGCAGTCATTCAGCAGTGTGAAAGACCTTCTGAAATCCGCAGACTTTCTGGCGCATTTTGACCCACACAAGCCGCTAGTCCTGGAATGCGATGCCTCCCCGGACGGAATAGGCGCAGTGCTTTCACACGATGTCGGGGGCGGGGTACTTCGGCCCATAGGGTTCCGCTCTCGGTTATTGACTGGAGCTGAGAAAAATTACTCGCAGCTGGAACGTGAAGCCTTGGCACTTGTGTTTGGTGCGTCGAAATTCCGACAATACTTGCTCGGCAATACTTTCACATTGATGACGGACCATAAGCCGCTTGTTGCACTTTTTCACCCAGACAGGCCAGTGCCCGTGATGGCCGCTGCGCGAATCCAGCGGTGGGCCCTGCTGCTGAGCGCCTACGATTACGTCATCAAACACCAGCCCGGGAAAGACAACATTCCAGCCGATGCCCTCAGCCGACTCCCCACGTCAGCAACTTCCCAGCCAGAGACGCAGGAAGAAACTGTGGACGGTGAGTATGTCCTGCTCACGGAGACCCTCAATGATGGTGTCATGTCTGCGAAGCAACTGGGCACTCTCACGGAACTTGATGACGATTTAGCAAAGGTGCAAAAATGGGTGCAGGAGGGATAGCCAAGAAATTTGGGGCCTAAGGACCAGCACTTGATGCCATACTTCAACCGGAAAGCTGAGATAACGGGGAGTCATGGGCTTCTATACTGGGGCCATCGAGTGATCGTCCCTAAGAGTGCCCGAGCAGTGATGTTACGTCTGCTGCATGATACTCATCAAGGGATTTGCTCAATGAGGCGGCTAGGGCGCTCCTTGATGTGGTACCCCCGGATCGATAATGACATTGAGCACATGGTTAAGTCCTGCACCAGTTGCATCCAAGCTGCCCCTATGCCCCCAAAGAAACCCCCTGTTGCGTGGCCAGAAACGGATGAGCGTTGGTCGAGGCTGCATATCGATTTTGCGGGGCCGATCGATGGTCACATGCTACTGATTGTGGTGGATTCACATAGTAAGTGGATAGAAGCGATACCCATGAAGAGTTCCACCACACACGCCACCATATAGGCTCTGCGCACCTTGTTCAGTACATTCGGGTTGCCCCGGACGCTGGTATCCGATAATGGCCCACAGTTTACGAGTTGGGAATTTAACACCTTCACGAAGCTGAATAACATAGTACACCTCCGAACAGCACCGTATCACCCCCAGTCCAATGGGCTCGCGGAGCGGGCGGTTCGTACTGTGAAGTATTCATTGAAGAAGAATGTACAAGGGTCACTGAAAACCCGCCTGGCTAGGATTTTGCACAGGTACCGCAGGACGCCGCAGGCCGGGGGCCGGACACCAGCGCAACTCCTAATGGGCTACGATCTTCGCTCCAGGCTGGACAACGCAGTGTCCATTCCGCCCTCACCAGTTGACCGTCCCCCCCTCGATGGGTGGCAGCCCGGGGAGCCAGTCTGGGTGAGGAACTTCGGGCGAGGCGAGCCGTGGACTCCAGCCAGCATTACATCGACAGACGGAGCCCGCCTGGTGAATGCCGATGGTCCGGAGGGGGAAACCATTAGGCGCCACAGCGACCAGGTGAAGCCACGGGAGTTGGAGCATGACCAGGGAGAAGTCGGTGACTCTCGGTGCCTCGAAACTGCCGGCGGGGCCCTAGCAGGAGGAACACCGAGGCGAGCGCCAACAAGGAGCGAGATCGCCGGGAGCCCCTCAACTCCGGTGTTGCGTCGCTCGGGCCGGCAACGCAAACCCCCAGACCGTTACTCACCGTAGGGGGAGCGGAATGATGTATCCGTGACGTCACGCCAGCCGAAGCCGCCGTTATCACCACTGCTTCTTCTCCTTCCCTTCCCCTTAACCCCTCTCGCACAACGCTACATTAACCCGCGCTATCGCAATAAAGCTTTTGTCTTGGCCCAGCCACGGCCCTGGCGTGTTCGTTGCAATCCCCCGTACGTCAGCAAGTTGGAATCACCTTCCCCGATCTGTAGTCGAGATGTCTAATACCTCTATGTTTAAGGCTGCTATAACTTACCTGTCGCCATTATTTTTAGGAATATAGTATTTCCATTTTTCGGTAGACCTGTTAAGCTTTGTAGTTCTTTAATACTTGTTTTTGTTCGTATGATGTGCATTATTTCTTGTTGGTTTCTTTCACTGATCCATGTAACCACCAATTTTCCGCTTTTTCATTATGTTGTGTAACCCACTCCTCTCTGTAATGCCCTCGGGCCCTGAGGGTATTGAAATAAATAAAAAATAAATGGTATTCTGAAGGCGCTGCGTTAGAGTTCCTCTAGCATGTAGCGGAGGTGAACAAGCGCAACTAGGCACGTTAGACATGAGCGCCATCTGGCAGTTATCGTCAAAAACGAAGGCGTGCGCGACCACGGAGAAAGATGCGCGCCAGTCTCGCAGGTGGCAAGGTGTAGAACGCAAAGCGCCGGGTGGGTTCCATCACCGTGACGTCGTAGCAAAGCGTTGGAAACACTTTTTTGAGCACCGCGTTGCACTGTCAGCGCAGCGGGATTAAACGCTACAGTCCTTAGAGTTACTTGCGTGTGACTCTTCTAGTATAAAAGCAGATATACAAAACATAGACGTGTTTTCATGGCGCCTCAGATATGCACAATATTTCCTTTTTTAATTTATAATCGTGCAACTATGAACGCTAAACCTTGAGCAATATTGGTGGGTGCTGCGGATGGGGTTGGCCATTTGGTGCCGTTTGAGGTATTGTTAGGGCGGACAGACAGACAAATGTACATACCGACAGAAGACCAGAATTTTTCCGTCGAAGGTCCCCAAGAAAGACTATCGTCTTTAAAACAGTGTGCGTCGTAGTACCATGTTTCAAGGTCTACGAGGTGGGGGGGGGGGGTGGTGTAGACGTGGTTGCGAGGGCATTAACTTTATTCTATGCCACGTTCCCCAGTATAAAATGTTCCAAATTAAGCAAATAAAACTAAATGTAAATAAAAAAGTAAAATGCTCCGAAAAAAAAAAGCATTTTTCAAATTGACGAGGGTCCAAGATATCGCCACGCTCTTTCTACGTGAATGTAGCTCTTGTCTCATCTCCTCATTTATACTGATAAGCGATATGAATGTGGTATCAATTTCCTATGTATCTGACGGTGCTCTGTATAAAAGGAATGATGCGCTCGACTCATTTGTCTGATAATTTCTCCAGTGGTAATACTGAAGGGCAGTGCCAATGTGCCCTGTAAATGCAGTCATACGTTTAATTTGCGATCACAGCAAGCACGTTTTTTTTTTCCTTTGAGGAAAAACGTAAAAGCAGTCTTTCACGGAAACCTGGGAGAACCACAGTGTGATCGCTCATACCAGTTTACAGGAGCTTAAAAAAGCTGAAGGCCACATAGCTGAGAATATGAGTTCAGAGAAGCGACCTCGCCAAATAACTTGACTGCGTCTAATGCAAATTCACTGGAAATTAAAGGCTGAACAGACATGCACCAAAACTATTGGTTCTTTTGATGTGCTTGCTATTTTCAAGCAGCAGTAGAAAACAACACCCGAGAAAGGAACATCGAGAAAGTTCAGGTGCTGCTGAAACAAACTTGATGGATAGATAGAGTAAACTTTATTTTGTATTCAGCGTGTTAGTGGGATCATTAATAAAAATTCAATTAGCATTATTTTTTCTGCATGTTCGCTAGCAATTCATTTATTATATTCTAGAATATGACTCCTTTAGGCGTCGAACTCTTTTTTGTTTACTTTCTTTTTCCCTCCCCATGCCTAAATAAACATAGACGTGTAAAACACGTCACCGAAGGAGAAGCATCATTGTATAAATAAACGTCACAAAAGCATACTGAATTCGAAAACCAGAGCACGCGCTGATCGAAGTTCTCGTTGGCAGCGCCGATGTATGTCGAGGTGGCTGCACAAAGGTTGTAGGGAGTAGAATCACACGGCTTCCTGTGCACCCGAGCGGTCCACGCACACACAAGAATGAGAACGAACGAAAAAAGAACGAGAAAGACGCTTTTACTCGCGTTTCGAATTTTCGCTTGTCTTGGTAACGTCCAATATTCGGTCGCATCTTTTCTACCTTTCTGTGAGCTGATGTCACCATCGGGTCGTTTGAGTCACGGTGAAGAAACGAAAAAAAATTTAATATTAAAAAGTTTTTTTTCTTCAAAGCAGGCGTCAGATGTCGACCAACACAGTCGAAATATTTAAATCGCACTGTAGGTGCACGTGTTCCCCTCACGCCTCTCAATGGAGATAGCGGCGTTGGAGGAAGAAAGGCAACAAAAGAATGCAGTACTCAGTGTCGTTTTCTGGGGCACCTCGGTGTCGAGCGGGAGCTACGTTGTGCGTGAATCTTTGTCTTGTACTTACTAAGAACAGCAGAAGTCTCTCTAAAGAAAATCAGCGGTTGCGCTCTTACTGGGAAAGTTCAAATCTTCTGAAACACAAATAAAGTGGAAAAGTTGCCCAGGAAAAAGAGATTTGTTCAAAACTGCTTTATGAATATAGCTTTGTCCAGTTGTTTAAAGTGCACCAATATATGAAATATAGCAATAAGTGTGCCAACAAATAAAGTTTATTAAGTCAATACACCTTTACGCTGTGATAGGAACCGCAGTGAACGACGACAAAGTGCCCTAAGCAAACGCTGCAATTTGGCCCTAATAAGAATTGGGTATCTTCAGAAGCGGCGTCACCAACTGAATTAGGTGCCGCTTTATTGTAAAAAAAAATGAAATGAAAAAATGTTTATCGTTGCAGACAGCTAGCGTTCAGAAAAAATATGGAGTCATGAAGAACGAATAAAAGAACAATGTGGCAGCGTTATGGAGCTTTTTAGAGCGACAAAATGAAAAGCATGAAGTCACTTGAAGGACTTGTACCCTGCTATAGCCAATACTCCGATTAATGCAAAACAGGACCATATTGTACCTCTGCGAGAAGGCCCATTTATTTGTTGTCACTTGTCGCACCGCAGCGGATGTGACTGCGACGGTATAAGACGCCTCACCAATGCGCTGCTATTCACTAAACGGTTTCTTGTTTATTTTTGAAAATACTATGAACGCCCTGGGTTTAATTATCCTGAACAAGCGGATTCCTCTGAATGACCCCGGCTCGCCGACCCCAGCCAACATGAACGTAACGGCTTTTGTGGGAGAAATGCGTCATTAAACTTAAACAGTCGGTCTTCACTCGGTCACGCGGTACATATGCATTTTTCTTTCTTTATGTATGCGTGTGTATTGATGCTTCATGCTGCAACGAACAAGAGTTGAGCTTTTTTAGCTGTCTAAGCTTTCCTCAATCTGCACATTATGCAGCCGCTTTTTCGCAAAAAACGCAAGTGGTACGCTACTCAACCTGGGAGACTGAGATAATCCCGATTACCTCACCTTTAGGAAAAAACGTTAAAGATAGGTTAATGCAGGAAAACAAACAAGCTAATCAGTACCGATTCGCATCGCAAGTGTAAATGTGGATGTGCATATGTATAAGTTCGTATTTAAAAGAGCGAAAAGGCAGGCCAGCGAGAACTTTATTATCGTTTTATCATGCGACTCCATTTTATTCTAAAATTTATTTTCTCAATACTGTTTCGGCTACCACGGTATGAAGTTATGCTTGAACGTAAAGCTACGCTTTTAATTTTGCTTAGGTGTGACTGAGACTTGCATGCTATAGTTATATCTTTAAAATACTTCTATTTTTGTATCTATTTTGCCTTAGGACATCTTGACGATATTAGAAGTTAATATGGACGCTGTAATTCTGCACGAACTCTGTACAAGCAGCATGGCAGGCAGGGGGAGAGTGAGATGATATGTTTTGAAGCTGTAAACCAGAAGTTTCAAACTCGCTTAAACTAACAGTCTGAAGATAAAAACTTGGTGGCAGCGAAGCCAAGACCGCAGACATTGGAGCGAGGATGGAGGGGGGAGGTGTTAAGTAAACATTGAAAACGTTGCCATTTCAGGGAACACAGCCAATTTCATTTTCGCCTATAGGTCATTTCTGATGATCTGGATTTTGCATCAAGACTCGGGAAGCATATACGGCGACCTCTAGAGCGACTTAAATGTTGACACCGATTTTAAAATATTTAGTTTTTTTTCCAGGGTTTGGCGTCAACACATGGTGACTGTATTAGGCGCATCACACAAACACAAAACAAAAATGGAATGAAGGCCACAACATACGGTTCAATGGCCTCTTTCAAAGAGTGCTTGGGCCAAGTGCTTGGGACTTCTGCTGTAAACATAAATGTCTACGAATTAATCATTGACATTAGAAATGATCTATCAATGTTTCTCACTGTCAGCATAACTTATTTTGGTTCATTAAGTGTTTGCTAATGTACACAATTTTGACATTTGGTTGAAGAGTGACTCGAAGACAGTATTTCTGCGTTTTTAAAACTTGTCAAACATCTGAACACGCTCGCTTGCGTGAAGGACATTCAGGAAATCAGTCTGTCCATTCATATGAACTAGCTAGTTCACAGGCCGTATGTGGTACGCACATACTTCATAGTGTTTAGGTCTTCGTAATTCTGTGGTAGATGCGAAGACTTCAAATCTAGCAGCGCGAATATTCACGTATCCTGCGTAGATATTCACTGACGTCACTATTGAGCAATAACTAATTTGTTTCATTTTATAGCAGTACAATCAATAAAGAGATAAATTAGTTCCATGGCGAAAATTCCAGAATATGAAAAAGAGTTTTTGATGGGTTTCTGCTGGGACATGAAATCTCATCAATTACTTGATTTAATTAATTTGAAATCCCAAAATGCAATAAAAATCTGAATTCGTGCAGTTCCTTCTGATATAATACATGCCCTTTCAGCACAGGTGAGGAGTTAGACCTAATTAGGCTTGTTACTTGTCAGTCAAGCATTCTGTCCAAGGAACATAACCATGCCAATTTATTTGACTTTCGGCCTTGTTACGCCATAATCGGTGAACTTATACCACTTACACTATCGATAGTACTGTCTATAGAACTATAGACAGTACTAGAACTATAGAACTACCGATATTTTTCAACCATCGGTAGTTCGATATTCATTTAACTATCGATAGTGTCGGTAGTGCTATCGATAGTTCCGGATCACTATAGACGTAAACAACAGAGACTAACACAGCTTCGCGAATATGCCATCCCCACACGAATGTTATCTCCTCAATGCCATGATTTAACTTGGAGTGTGTGTTTGCTCAGAATCGTCAAAAAAATACTTTTTTTTTCATGACAAAACGTATGCATTAGCATGCGAGAACGAGAATCGTAAGGAGAGGAGTGGCGGGAAATGGCACAGATGTGCTACACTGTGCTTGTACACAAAACTGACGACGTGAGAGCTCACGCTTTTTCCTTAGCACACAATGTAAGGATGCCGCGTACTCAAGGAGGGAGCCTTTAGGCTTTAAGTAAACAGGGCGTAATGCTGATATCGAAAGCAAAGAGATATCTGTGACAAGGACATTACGCAAAAACAGCGGTGCGTCTTCTTCTTCCTTCATTTTGTTATACTGTCGTTGCAGGCGCCACAAGATGCCGCAATCTGCGACTTTCCCTGGCAATCTTCCAGCCGCGATTCCATGCTTATCTTTGCCCCCCCCCCCCCTTCTTCTTCGTCTCATTCCGCCTCATGGGTGCGCAGCTGACGAGGCACTCTTTACAAATGGTGCAGTTATGCTGCGGGCCGGGTTAGGTCCGTCGTTATCACCGGCTTGTTATTACGAAATGTTTTATTGCGTAAACAAAGCAGCGTGACGTATTCTGTGATATTGTTCCAAACTTCTCATATGTAATATTGTATTCCCCTTCGTTCAGTTTTCATCGGTGTGGTTCGTTATCTCCTGCGTGATGATCGTGAACAATATACTTTCTTCGTGGCTGGTCGCAAGTTCTCATCAGCATTGCAGGCTGGGTAGGACGCTGTTCTGTTAACCACTTCTCTGATACAGGGAGCATTTGCTGTCTCACAAGGGGTAACACAGTTTCCCCTTGCCTGTGTATAGGACAATGGCTAATAACCGCAGACCGTTGTAGCCCAAAGGCGCAATAGACATCTGCTGTGGATTCGAACCCTGTTTTGCTTTGCTACTTTCATCCTCCTTCAATATTCCCGCCCTTGTGAGCTCGTGGCCACCACGTTTTTTTCCATATACATGGTGACGCCATGTATTTGTCCCTTCAGCTATAAGCTCATATTCGTCTTTTGAAACTTTCTTCTGATTTATTTTTGCACCTAAGGCTTATTTGCAACAGTTTATGGAACTCCATGTATCCTGTGCCACCTGTTGACGTCATTGAAACTCACGACAAAACGCCCGTGCAATGCGCTTCTTCTCTAGGGATATGATAACCAGAGAATATTTAGGCTGATGACCGGCCACGTTGCTTTCGGAGTACCAGTTTCACGTATGCAGTAGATTCATTTTTAAAAGTTACCAAGGAAGTAGGCAAATTATTATTAAATGTTCATAGCAGTTATTCTGGATGGCTTTTGAATAGATGAATGCAGCGAAGAGATTTTCAAAAATGGTTAGACAGAAAATTCTGCGTCAGAGAGCAGTGGGGCTTCCGTCTTTTAAAAATGTTTTCTCAGATCTTTGTAAATTGTATTTTTCTTTTATTGTGGCATTTTTATGTCGTTTGAGGTCATGTGGCTGTAAAGAATTTATAGTGTATATTTAGCCCGAAGCCACACCACCTAAAATAAAAGCGAAAAAAGAGGTACTTTCAATTCACATCAATTATTGCGTCACGCCACCCTTTATGCAGACCAGATACAAGGACATGCTAATATACATCATGCACAACAACCGCTCCATCTTGATGAGCCCATCACACTCATGATAACAAATCCAAAGGGGCTTTGAAGAATTTTTAACTCCACAGCACAACTATGTTGTGGTACACAATACGAGGCGTTTTACTTATGTGCTGCACGTAACTAATCAATACGCGAAAAAGCAACCATACAATTCACGCTAAATCTAAAGCCACAATTTCGAGTCGCTTTGAAGACGGTGTTTCGAAGTTTTATTGTGGCAGCTTTCTTCCATCGTTCACCCAAATACACTGAAGGCGTATTTCTGCGAAATTTCCTACATATGCACTGTTCATGGAAGCACTGCTGGGTCAATTAAGCTAATGAGCAATGTCGTTACGAATTGTCGCACTGATCGAACAGTAGACATAAGCAATCGGGAAAAGTTACTCAGTGAATGGGAAGTGAAGAGTTGCTTCTGGCCTTGACGGTTGTCTTCGCGGAGATCGGGACTCTTCATTTTCGCTCTCTCCCACATTCTCCTTTTATCGTCTATAGCCTATTGTTTACACGTCCATGAGGTTTCGATATTTTGCTTTCTGGTTTTCGTGTGAGATTCATTTCTCAGAGAAATTTCTTTTCATTGTTTCAGAATGCCATGCCGGGGTAAAACGATCTCGGCTGCCAGAGCTAAGACTTGCTGCGCGTGTAAGAATTGGCTCGCCTACAACCAACTACCTGCAATGGTAAGTCGAGAGGATCAGTAAAAAAAAAACGAGCATAATTGCAAAGGGACAAAAGGAAGGGGGAGGGGGAAGCCAGTGAGTGTCGTGTAGCTTCGGAGCATGTAAGACGGCCGTTGGTTCTGGAACAGAAATAGAGCTGACGGGAAAGTAGAGAGAGAGAAAGAGAGAGAGAGATGACGTGACTATTCAGCGTCTTGTCGTAGATAGAAAACAAGTGTTTGCTGAAGCCGTTTTTTTTCTTGCTTTTGTCTTAAACCTTTCATTCTATTTCGTGCTTTACGACTGTTGTGTACCTTGTAATCCAAAGCAGTAAAGTCTATGAATTATCCTGCAATAGCACTACGGTGACCGATGGCATTTTTATTGTCACTAGGATATCTAAATTAGTTAGGACACAAGCAGTAGTACCTCGTATAATTATATATATACATATATCAGAATTGAAGGACTTTAGAGAAAACAATAAAACTTGCGCAGTGACCACGTACACAATAACAGGGTGGTTTCAAGCGACATTTATAACATAAACACTGATGAAAAACCTGCAATTTTTTTACTAAGTGAGATTCATTGGCTAACAGAGGTGGGGAAAACATATTTCGAAAAGCAAACTTGCGCTGTGAGAGGCCCAACAAGTGCAGTAGCCCGGATTATCTATCTGATATAGTAGCTCAGTGTGTATGGTGCCTCTCTGCTACATTCGAGCGCGGTGGTTAGAGTGGATGCCACTTTTTCATGGGGCAAAATGAATAAAAATGTGTGCTTCGATTTCGGTGCTCGTTGCGGGAACCTAGTTGGTTACAAATAATTCATATACGGCTACCACAATTCAAGGTAGGTGGTGCTGGCACTTGAGACAACACATCATTTTTATTCCGCCCAAATTTTCTACTGAAGGTGAGAGAAAACCAAGCGCCACGCCACAAAACGTTTGTATGCTCACAAGTACAATGCTTTTATCGTATCTGGGTGAATCTTTCTATGGCGTAGATGCCCTCTCCTCACAGGCTATACGTTTAGACGATCTTAAAATATGAGGCGCCGGTGGCTCAGTCCCGAGAGGGTTTAAACACTAGAGCTCATGACAGCACCTGAAGGGTTTTCCTGCATCCACGGGTACAATTGAGATCAATAATAAATGTGGGTGACCCTTCTTTTTTTCTGCTGAGGCATTGAGAGCTGCGGGCTTGCATAACTGTTTGGTCTGATTTAAGGTACTGTAAGCAATTCGGGAACTAAAATGTGCTCTTGAGATAATAAAAACGTGTTGGTTATCTGGTTATCACGCACGTCATGAAAATGAAAAGTATAAAAGTAAGACTTGACTATCAGTAACTGCAGATGCACACGAGAACGTTTAATGCCCTCTCCAGCAACCACCATAGTGTACCATTGCGCATAATGTGCTGTTAACGCAGCCGGACAGAGCCCCTACCTCACCACTGGGCCTGTCTGTGTCCCTGAAGGTGTGCGAAAAACAGAGAAGTAGTGGAAGTGTTCAGAACAACAATCGGGGGTTGTGCGTAATGGTGTGATATTCAATTAGCTTGGACAAGCATCCCCACACTCGGCGTGCGTTTGTACGCTAATAGCATTAGCCTCGCTTTGCCGCTTCGCTAGCTCTTCTTGCAGCAAAAGCACGCGCGTTCCAAGGGCATGTTGGTGAGAACGTTTTGCTTGCCATATTGGTATTTTTCTTTTTCTCTGGTTGTTCGTTCATACTCCCAATTACCAGAAGTGAATCAAAAGTAGAGAATAAAAGAATCAAATTGTAAACAAAATACAGGATAGGTGGATGAGCACACTCAGCAATATTCCCGGCGGCTATACGAGGCCTGAAAAAAAAAGAAAACAAGGATAAGGAATTGAATCAAAGGCTGGTTCGTTTAGCGTTGAAGACCAAGATTTATGGGTTAATCTTGCGCGAAAAGCCCCTTGTGTTACGACATCACTAATTTCCCTAGAGACAGTCTTCACCAATTAAAAATTAGTATTGTAGCGAAAAAAAAAGTGACGTGTTACTGCTGCTGAGCAAGGAGAACACTTATACTTGATAGTCACTTGCAAGCATCAGCTAAACAAGAATGGGTGGTCGTTGATGAGCTGCACAGGTAGCAGCTTACATAGTTTGAACGTGCTTTGAAAATTGCAAATTTTAGAAACGAGGTGGTCAGCTTCATCAGTGTGCAAGAGAACAGTAAATATATTGGTGGCAACAATAACCAATTTTAGTTTATAGCACCCCAAAATGACGATATAATTATATGATAATCTGCTGCGGAAAATTGAACCTTCTAGGGCTCTTCGCCGCGTACCTAAGTCTAAGCAGACAAGCATATAATATTTTGTCTGCATTGAGATGTAGCCGCTATGGCAGTGAGTCGATGCCGCTGCCTTTTGGGTCAGCAGTAAATCCCCACAACGCCGGGACCACCATGGCGGGTATTTGTAGGAAAAACAATACTAACATTAGTTTAGGCAAGCTCATATTACTGCTAAAAATGCCAGCTCGTCAAAGTATAGGAAAATCAATCCGGTCATTGAGGTCCCCATCATATTGAAACCATTGCCCGCTGTCTTCAATCAGAGACTGCAGAACAACGGCCTGTTGTCGCCCAACCGATACAAAGATATTCATGTCATTCTCACATAGCAGAAATAGGCACTAGGAGCAATACGACACCTGTGCCATTCACCCAGTGACTGGTTCGGCGCGTACATTTTCCATTCTCTAGGTCAGCCCGTAGTTGCAAGAACCCAATAATCTATTGATGCGATGCTGTGCGTTATGAAATGACTGTGGCACATCGACAGCGAGAGCTCCGTCGCAACTCATGGCAAACATTCGTCTTTGATGCGGATTCCGAAACACTTGCAACGCATCTGCACCTGCGAAGAAAACATTAAATGCCTTGACATTAGAGTACTGTTGTATGACCAAGATACTGGGACTGCGCCTATGTGCGTCGACGACGTCGTACCGGGCAACCAAGGGCAACCAAGTCTCTGCGATCGCCTGCAGACTTCACATACACTTCCGCGTGCGTACGAGACCTCGGCTCTCTTTCCCTCTTTCATTATACCTCTTATTGTGTAACCATCAAGTTTGTCCAGTGCAGGGCGAAAACAATGGGACGTTTCTGATTAACCTTCCTGCTTCTTCTAATTTCTTTCTCGCTGATAGGATTCGGTAAGAGCAATAGTGTGAAATCAATTCATATGCATTAATTCACTCGTTGTTCGTCAGGGGCACACTAATTGGCGTAACAGAGTAAGAAACACAATAGTCTTAGTACTCATAGCGCTGTCACATAACAGGGTATTCTCCAGGCCCACCTGCTGCTTAACAGTCGTGTATTTCTTCTCGGTGGATTGTACTGACCCCACCCCCTCCATCAGAAAGCTCTCTTCATCCACCGACCAACAATAATAGGAACTGGCGTGCTCACGTAATGTCAGGTTATACCTCATTATGACGTTTTAGGTAACGTCATATCCCACACACACACACACAAAGGTCAGCTCATATTCCCAAAAAGCAAAGCGAGTGTTTCGAGGAAGGCTTGTCAATCGAGTAATATTTTTTTCGTAATGACCCGTTGATCGATATTGTTGTCAATAAAAACGCTGGTCACAGGCGCTTTTTATCGCACAATGTCCGTGGCTCCCACTCAATACTGACATTGTTCCTACCAGTAGTCTCATAATATTATTCAAAATAAAAAGAGGGCTACCTTTAAGTTTTGTCTTTAAGAGAATAACGTGATAGCTATATTCTGTCTCTAGTTGCGTACCGAGTTTCAAATGGCTTGTCAGTGGAGCTTTCGCATATGGTTGCATTCTGTGTAAACAGTAGGACACTTTAAACCACGGACAATTGCCTGAGTGAAATCTTTTTCAGCTTGCTATGCACCCCCTACTAGGTCTAAAGGAAGTGTTGAAGTAACGTGTGTGCATCTTATAGTGGTTGCACGGCTGGCTTTAAAACATGAAGCCATGGTAACCACACATTCCGACGCCCGATCGCAATGCACGCTAGTACCACACATTATTACTGTGATAATATCTGTTACATTGTGAAGCATGTATACAAGACGCGTGTTTTGTAGAGCATCCAAGTTCTTTGAACTGCATTTTCAAACAGACGAAAAGAAGTCCGCTGTAATTATTAAGGGGCGCATGGCTGTGCAGTATGACACCCACTTGCCACGCAAACAACTCGGGTTTGAAGGTCACTCAACCGCTGATTTTTAATCATTCATTTTATTTCATCTTTATCGACTTTTCGGTCACGCACAGGATGATGTTTTTTTCGCTGCAACCAACGATGCCGACACCAACGCCAGAACTTCTGTAAACCGAGCAATATAATGCTATTGTGTTAAGGTTTTAGAGTACATTCCTAAACCAGGATACAATTATGAGTGGCGCCATTGTGGAAGGCTCCGGAAATGTTGACCATCTGGTGTTCCTTAACGTGCACTGACATCGAACAGTACACGCAGGACTCTACCATTTCACCTCCATCGAAGTGCAGCCACCACGGCCGGGATGAATACCCACAACATTTGGGTCAGCAGCCAGTAATCTCATCCTGGCGCCTTCAGTGTAAATCATTGGCCCGTGTAAGTATAAACAAAATGCTGATGTTATACTATAGTGAAATTCTTAATGCGAGAACGCAGTGGCAGAAACAAAACTGAAAAATGTATGTTTGGAGCAGTTGATGAAGTGCGGAAAGCATGTGAGGTGAAATTAGCGAACGTTGACTGCGTCTACGGATCGAACTGCTTTTATCGGCTTACATTTCTAATAAGCGATGATTAGCTCTCAAACGCGATTGAAGACAAAGGTCCTTGAAAGACACTTGGGTAGGCGCATTCAATGAAGTAGTGTGGCCCACCTTATGCGCCTGTGATTCTAGTGGCTTTCGCATACGCCGTTGTTTCGGTTTACCAGGAACTACGCCAAACGCTGAAAAAGCAAAAAGCAAGGTCATTAACGCAATTTAGTGATTTCGTGTGATATAGCGGCAGAGCATCAGAAAGAAGTCCTCTGAAACAAAACCTCATGCCTGGCCGCTTTTGTTTCTTAAGAGTTAATTTTTCATTCCTGTGTATAGTCTCCTTTTGACTATGCAAAACTAGCTTGTCACACAATCTTATAAGTATCTAGGTGTAACATTGTCATATGATCTAACGTGGGGTGCGCATGTCACTAACATAATAGCGGGTGCTAACAAATCACTTGGACTTCTGAAACGTCATTTACGCCACGCTCCCAAACACCTGAAACTTCTAGCCTACAAATCTATAATCAGGCCAAAGCTTGAGTATGCAGCTGCCATTTGGAGCCCACCTCAGGCTTACTTAACAAATTCACTTGAGGTACTGCAGAACCGCGCGGTACGATTTATTCATTCATCATATTCATATCATGTCAGTGTGTCATCATTGAAAGAAGAATCATCTCTATTAACTCTTGCACCTCGTCGTCGCATTTCCACCCTAGCTCTGTTCCATAAGTGCTATTACAGCTCACGTGACCGACCGGACTTTATCACCACTCCAGCCCGCATATCTCATCGCACCGGTCGTGCCCTACAAGTCACCCGTCCACGCAGCCACACCAAGACATTTTCTGCCTCCTTCTTTCCACGGGCATCATCTGAATAGAACGACCTTTCCCACAGCACTGCCGCCATTACCTGCCCGAGTTTATTTTTACAAAAATGTAACATTGTCTGTCTCGCAATTAACATACATGGTTAGCATTTTTTTGTATAATTTCTCTACAACCACCCCTTACGTAACGCCCCCTAGTGGGGTCTTTAAGGTAATAAAATGAAATGAAATGAAGTTTGGTTGAATATGGCACATTCTGATTCATGTTTTTCAGTTGCCTCAAAGGCTAGTTTGATTTGATCAATTTTTATCAGGTCTCAAATTTTGCACGTCGATGCAAGCGAGCTCAATAGTTTTCATCATATCGCATCTGCTTCTATTATACACTGCTTCAAGTTAACGCCTCAAAGGCCCTTGTATACGACAACTGTCCTTTGTTCTAAGGGTATAAGCGAATACACTTAAAAGAATAAAAAAACAAGAGTTTCGGAGCTCCTTTAAACATAATGACAGAATCTTCATGAATAGAGGCGGAAATAATGAGGACAGCCTACTTTAGTGTCTTTGAGGCTCCTTTTAAACGCGTCGATAAAGAGTGTCAGTGTTTACGGCAATGTCATTGGTGTGTTTTTTTCAAGTATAAAACAATATCATTAATAATGAGAACTAATCGACAGTATTGCCAACGAAGGTATAGGCGATGTTATTAAAAGTACTTCTTTTGTTCATTCTAATGCATTATACATACATCTAATAACATCCCCTACACTTTGCTTGGCATTGTTGCCCCTCAGTTTTTCAGTATTGTGTCCAACCCACAAAACAAGTCCTTACGTTTAGACTTCTTTCCTACATGATCAGTAAGTTGCTTTATAACGCAACTTTTTCTTTCACACTCTTCTACAGGAAAGGAGTAAATATTAAAGTCCCTAATGAACCAAATTTTAAAATTGGTGCGTTTTGCTGACGCAAGCATGTAGAGAAAGAGGGATGCCTTTACAATAGTACAAAAAGCTATTTCTATTCCCACCGAACTACAAAGTCTTTCGCAAAGACCGCGCCTCTAGGGGTGGCGGTGTGGCGGTTCTAATCAAACAACAGATTGAAGCCATATTGCTGGACGATATTGCTGACTTGGAGTGTTTGTGCATTAAATTATCTTGTTGGGGTCAGCATTTTATTTTATACGCACTTTACCGCCCTCCAGACACGCCCCCTGAATACTTAAGCAAACTTGAGCAACATATGTCTCAATATCACAAACATAAAATTATTCTTGTAGGTGACTTCAATCTACCAACTATTAATTGGGAGTTAATGCACGCTGGTCACCAGAATGTTGAGCATGCTAACATTATGTTTAGTATTATGTTCACTCATGATTTGGCCCAGCTGGTTCACGACCCAACGCGTGTCCAAGGTTCTTGCAGTTCAGTTTTAGATCTGATATTTTTCAATCGTGCGTTCAGCGAATATACCGTGTCTGTCGAATCCGGATTATCTGATCACTATGTTGTGGGCCTTTCCGTCCCACTGTTGAAACGTGGTGATAAGAAACGCTGTCAAGTACGGTCTTTCAAAGACTACTCCCGCGCAGATGACGCGTCCATAGTTGATTATCTGGAGACCGGTCTTGTTGACTTTGACAGTGATGACGTATGCGCTCTCTAAGCCCAGTTTAAAAAAATGTGTGAACACTGTTTAGCTAAATTTGTCCCGAGCCGAAAAAAAAACTCACAAACAGACCCCCTCGATAACGCGTAGTATTATTCACTTGAAACGTAAAATTAAACGTCTAAAAAAGAAGCGTGCGGATTTGACTAAAATCGGACCTTTACAGGCTAGCCTCGCACAAGCTGTGCGTTCTTCTAAGGATTATTATTTCCAAACAACTCTCCCCAACTTCATAAAAAATGACCCTGAAAAATTTTGGTACCACTTGACGGATAAAAAAAAGACTGTATCCGAAATGTTAGTAAATGAATCTATTGTTACGGACAAAGAGACTATAGCTGAGCATTTCAATATATACTTCCATAGCGTGTTTACTAGCGCAAGTGTATATCCATCTGATGTTCCATCGTTTCACACGACAGAGGCTGACTTTGTTTCGTACCCGGGTGTATTTTCCATGCTCTTAAAACTGAAAACTAAGAAATCAAGCGGTCTTGATAATATTCCAAACACCTTTCTTTGCCGATAAGCTGAAGTTATAGCGAAATATCTTGTGATTATATTCCGTGTATCTTTGATATCTTCAAAGCTCCCTAGTGACTGGAAGGCAGCCCGAGTTGCACCGGTATTTAAAAAAGGTAACCGCTTGCTTTTTGAAAATTATCGCCCAATATCCTTAACATCAGCATGCTGTAAATTAATTGAGCATATAATCGCGCATCATATCACCGAATATCTTGAAAAAAATGCTGTCTTAACTGATTCTCAACATGGTTTCAGAAAAGGGTTTTCAACTGTGACTCAACTGCTCACTATATGTCATTCCTTTGCATCTACTCTAGATAAGAACGGTCAAACTGATGCGATATTCTTGGATTTTAGTAAAGCGTTTGATAGGGTTCCTCATTACAGACTAATACTAAAATTGAACAATATTGGTCTTCCTCGCATCTTAGTTTTCTGGGTTATTGATTACTTAAAAAACCGAATTCAGTACGTAGAAATTGGGGATCAGCGATCGGGTTGTCTTCCTGTCGCCTCTGGAGTACCGCAGGGGAGTGTCTTGGGACCCCTACTGTTCCTGCTGTATATAAATGACATTGTAAGTGTGGTATGTTCATCTGTGCAAATTCGTCTGTTCGCAGACGATTGTGTCTTATATAATGAAATTACTTGCCCGGAAAATCAACATGACCTTAATCACAGTTTGTTTAATGTTTTTCAATGGTGCAATCGCTGGGGGATGGCTTTGAACTTAGATAAAACTGTATGCATGCGTATAACCCGGAAGAAAAATCCACTTCAGTATTTTTATACATTAAATGAGTCACCTCTACAGCAAGTTTCTGAGTTCAAATATTTAGGAGTAACACTCACAAGTAATTTATCTTGGAATCAACATATTGACAATATCTCCGCTTCCGCCTTCCGTAAACTGTCTTTCTTACGACACAAATTAAAAAACGCTCCTCCTGATGTCAAACTCCTGGCCTACCAATCAATAATCCGACCAAAGTTAGAATATGCATGCATGGGACCCATTCATACAGAAAAACGTCAACAAACTAGAAAGAATCCAAAGGAAAGCTGTAAGGTATATATACTCTAAGTTTCGTCACACTGATTCACCTTCTGAGTTAATTAGAGCTAATGGCATTGAACTCCTTGAGTCACGACGGAAGACATTTAGGCTTAATTTTCTTTCCCAACTTCTTCAAAGACAAACAGCACTAGACCCTACACAGTACCTGACACCCATATCGACAAGGCATACGAGACACCATCACCCCGGAACCCTAACACCTTATTTTGCACGGACAGATGTATTTAAATTTTCTTTTTTTCCACGAACAGTGGAAGAATGGAACCTTCTAAACTCTGTATAAAGATTCAATTTGGTTGATTTACTGTGTGTAAATTGTGTGTTGGGTGTGTAAACCTGTATTTGTTTGTTGAATTCTTTTCTTTTTCCTTTTCTATGTGACTTGAGTGCCTAACATGTACTTACTACTTGTACCGTGCCCACCTTCTTGAACCTGTGAAGGTCTGCAGTATGCATTAAATAAATAAATAAATAAATAAATAAAACAGTAACAGCTTTGAAGGCTATTCAAAGCTTTCAGAGCTCTTACTTGGTATTTTGTGATGTGAAAATGAAACGAGTGTTGAAGCAGTGCTACGAGGCGTTAAATATGAGGATGAGGATGATCGTGAGTAAACCGAAACATGGTGCAGATGACTGAAGCGCGAAAAACATTTAGTGAAATGGGAAGACTAGAAGAAAAGAAAGAACAGCATCGCCAACTACCCACTGTTCGATGATAGTCTATGAAACGCACAGCAAAAAACAAGGCAATTCAGCACGTGCGTTGTTATGCCAGCAAGTCCACAGCGAACGTCCATGCCTCTGAAAAAGGCAATCTGTGTCAAGGCCAGCCCGCCTGACGCGAACAACTCAACGGCGTTCTCACGCGGCGGTGCCTTTCTGCCGCGCACGCACAGTGGGTCACTTCAGCCAGCGAGCCAGTCAAAGCAATCGGCGCTTTCCTGTCTGGCGAATCTGACGCAATGCGTGGCGACGTCACTCGTCCTTGGGTGCAGCCACGTGCAGCGCAGCGGCTCCAGATTCGTTGAGATTGACGCGGCCCAGCGGCGACCCCATTGGAGGACTCTGACCTCACGACCAGTGGCGCTTCTGGTTGGACATTTGGTTACTCAAAGAATCCACCCGGTGCATATAAAAAAAGCCATGCGGCGCGTCGCGAGAAGTAGACCTATGTGTCAGAGGAGAGAGAACTCGGCTGTCCGAGTCTCTAAGCTGTCGGCCCCAGTGCCGAATTTGTAACGCCTCTGTATATATGCTGTACATAAACCTTGTTTAACTCACCGTCGTCTCGTCCGCTCGTCTATCACCTCTGCGCAGAAGCAGTTGCGAGCTGAGAAACTTACGCTACCAAACGGCTGGTAACCTTCCCGGCGGAGTTCGAAGCAGGGGTGCCTTCAGGACCATGTTGGCGTCACCGTCTTTTGTAACAGCGTGCACAGCAAACAAACATCGTGCAGCGACATGGTCAAGGCACTAATCTATCGAAAAACCGCATTTTTGTGGAATTGAACATTACAGACTAGCTTATTGCCTTGACAAATTCGCGGTACGATCTTTGCTGACTGTCTACGCAGGTGCAGAATTGTCCTGTTTTTTTTTTTCCCTTTGCGTTTCATATACTGCCATTAAACAGTTGGTAGTCAGCGCTCTTTTTTCTTCTCTTCTGCTCTTCCCATTTCACTAATGTTTTTTGCGCCTCAGTCATCCGCACCAAGTAAGCACTGCAGGCCCGCAAACAAGTCTTCTTGGTAAACCTAAACACCCGAGTACACCAAAACGTCTCAAGTACGCACGAGTTTTACCGAAGAATTTGATGAAACCATTATTAAAAGCAAGGGTCCGGCTAACGTACCAGAACACAACCTTTTCAGATCGCAGCTGATGGATTAAAATCGAGAAGCAATCCACGTTTCCACTTCTACAGTGTTCGTTTTCGCACATCCTCTTTACTTTTCCCCTTCTTCTAGCCTAGGCAAAAACTTTGAATTGATCATGTGCCGAGTCTATGATGATTTCTGGAATAAAAATTTATTTCTGAGTGTTATTCTGACTTCAAAACTTTCTTCCCCCTGCACGAACCATTTCTATGTGAGGAGCTTATGTAACTTCTGAGGAGCTTATGTAAAAATCACGCGCTCTTATGCAACGCTATAACCAATAGCAGAGCTAGTACTTGTACCCCCGACTACGGAGCAGACGTGCAAGCCCATGTCCGTGCCCCGCTTCAACAGCATGGGTACGACAAGAACGTATCACGCAACTATACTTGGGGACAACTTTCTGTGGCAACGAAGGGAAACCTACGGGTGCGGAGCTACTGCTCCTGTACACCTCCACGAGGTAGTCCGGTTCGACTCGCGTTTCGAATGACGGCTGTGTTCAGGCAATCCCACTGCACACAATTGGATACGTCTGCTTACGCAGCTATTTTTGAGTGAAGTTTGACACAAGCTCCTTCGGTGAGTCGTCGGAATAGCTGGAGGGGGACGCGCGCTTACCTAGAGATGAAGGTGCCATTTTGACTGTGAGGTGTACGTAAAACGTGCGGCGTTTTCAGACGCGCGAAAACGTGAAACGACTCTTCGGAAAGCACCAACAGATATGAACATCTGCTCGGTGAATGCAGCGTCTTTTTATATATAGCATCCAGAAAAAAAACAACGTTGTTCTTTTTTATTAAGTTCACGTGGAAAGCAGCAGTGCATTTGTGGCACTATATTCTACAGCGGTCCTGCTTTTTCTTTTTTCTTCCATCCTTCTTCCTCTCTTTCTCTGGCTCG
This sequence comes from Rhipicephalus microplus, assembly GCF_043290135.1. NCBI lineage: Eukaryota > Metazoa > Arthropoda > Arachnida > Ixodida > Ixodidae > Rhipicephalus > Rhipicephalus microplus. Next base: position 18,551,910 of record NC_134703.1, read on the forward strand.
CTTTCTGTCTCTCTCTATTTAGTTCTCTATCTTTATTTCTCTTTCTTTATCTGTCCATCTTTCCATCGTGGTTTCGTTTTTTTTTTAATTTCTTTGAAAAGTGGTGCACATGTTCGGAAAGAGAAACAGAAGATGAAAAAGATGACGTTGAAAGCGCATGCCGTCATGATGATGATAGTTTTTGCGAGCGCTATTCGGAGTTCAGTAGGACATGAACAGATCTGCGGTTAAAAAGCAAAAGTTTTTGCTCCGTCTAAATACACTAGAAATTCGTGAAGACAACTTCGTTTCCAAGTCAATGTTTTAAAATACGGCCGTCGTTCTTTTTTTATTTCTTTTGGGAGTGCTCAGATGGAGCTGACAAGGGAAAGAGGAATAATTCTGACAGGAGTGCAGAAAGTACTGCTCTCCTTTATTAGAATTAGAGAAGGGGCTTTTGCAACAGCTTAACAGAAACATCAAACGATGGGCAGAAACAATTCAAATGTTTGCTACATTCTGCTGTGCATGAACGCATTTTTTTCTGCTGCTCACGAGCGAATAATAATATTGCCAATATTGCAAAGGAATGAAATTAGCGTACATAGTTAATAATAGCCTCTTTCAACAAGCAAGTCAGAGTACCTATAGATTAAGCCTCGCTAATACAACGAAGCAGTAATCGAATCACTGCCGCAATTTGGAAAGTGATTCTTTGTTGAAATGTCCAAAAGGGAGCAACAGGGGTATAGGGGTTGCTCCTTTCAGGGAGCAATTGCATTGCCACTCCCATTGCTCCCCTAAAAGGAGTAACTGCAGAGGGACGAACCGTTGCTCTCCTTCCAGTTCCTCCTTCGGGGGATGAACAGTTACTTCCTCTAGTTCCTCCCTGCGGACCAACAGTTACTCCCACCAGTTGCTCCCTGCGGACCAACCATTACTACCACCAGTTGCTCTTCTAAGAGCAGCAGTTACTTTTTACCGTTCCTCCCACGTGTTCGCAGTTACGCTTTGAAAACCAACTGCACATGCTTCCAGTTATTCCTTGGGGAAATGACTATTTATCTCGAGTATGGTTGTCACACGCTTAACACATGGCGAGAGCTCCTTGGAAGAGCACTGTTTGGGTGCTTCTAACACAAAAAGTGGACAATATTGAAAGGAAAATAAATGCTTTATCGTTCTCTTTGTGAGGCGACGTGTGAGCACACGTAAAAGTAGACTTCGCCACACCACAGCCAGCACTAAACAAGCACCAAAATACATCAAAGGTTTTCTGCGTCATCCATGGAAAAACAATCTTGAATTTCTAGCCTAGGGAAGTCTGTGTCATCATTGGTGAGAGAAGGGCAACTTCTCCAATGCTGAAGGACTCAAGTTTCGCAGCTGGTGTTTTCATCAGGTTAGCGCAGCGGAATGTCACCACAGGCATATGTGAAGCCTCTCATTGCTGAAAAAAAATAGAAGTGTGACGTTAAACATGCCAGAATCAATACATAAAAATGAGTCACACTGCAGCAGCGCTTACATTCTAGGATGTCTACTGCAAAACGAAATGTGAAAAAAAAGGAAGGTTTGGCCAAACGTTACTTGGCAAGCCATATAAATGCTGATGTGGTAGACGCTCTTCACATGATGTCTCAGACAGCAGTATTTCGGAAGAAAATGTGCAGCACCTCAACAAGGCATATTTGTAGCAGTTAAAGATACCCTTAGGTTCAGTTAACTTGTTTCGTATACACAGCTGAGTGACATTTCTATGAGCCCATTCACCAATGGGCATTCTAAGTGAGATCATGTGTGTGGAAAATAACACGTACTGTCCGCTCATGTTAAAATACTTATTTAGCTCGTGCACATAGTTGCTCTCGATTCTACTGTTTATCATACGCTGCTGCGTGTTGAATTGTGCAATACCTGTATGGACAAGTCAAGCATGCAAAGCCTGCTTGAAAGCAACCATTTGCAGTGGCTACATGATAATCTTCAGTATATTTCTTTGTACCTGACGCAAACGGCTGGACAAAACTATAGACAAATAAATGTAGACCGTGCTACCTTCAAAAAATGCTTTAAATTTATTAAACTAAGGTGAATTTGTTCACTCGGTTGACGAGTCACAGCCAGGAGATATATGAACGAAGCAATATATCTTAAGGCATGCACAAATATTCTGATTCTTTGTTTGACAGTGTCACAGATAGCTTTCCAATACATATATATCTGAGAGCAACAAGATGTGAAGCTTTTATTAGTTCAACGTCTTGTTGGTTCACAGCCAAACAGGTTACTGCTCTGTTAGACAAATTGGAATAAGCGTACCGTGGTTTCCAAAAAAAGCATTGTTAGAAGTTAGCTCCCGGTGTGAATGTCTGCCTATTTATTTTGTACTGCCTTCTACATGTGCCACAAAGACATTTGTTGAGGATGTGCTACCAGTCAAGCCAAGATCGCATACTTGGTCAATGTGATGGAAATACGAACATCAGAAACACTGCCACCTCTAGTAAGAGCATAACACTTCAGGATCTTGGAACAGCAAGGAGGTGCACAAGAAAGTTAAGCTCACTCTTGCAGAACTTTGAACACGAATTTTTCAGAGTGGGGGAGGTCAACATGCTGTGGAACTTTTAAACCCATGAAACATCTGCAGAAAACAGGGTAAATGCAAGTCAAGAAACGCTGTTATGAAGGCCTGCGCATGGACAGCTTTGTGAATCTAGGCCCAAGTGTTGTGCTTTGTGCAAGCCAAAATCCATGCAAACAGGGAAATCGTACCTTTAGGAGCACCAGCGTAAACAAATCTTGGCAGTTGGCTTTACAGTACAAACAGCAATCCCTGCAATAAAAACATAAACATTTTATCTTAACGGTAACAGTGTGAGCACACACACACGGGCCAGCGGAGCCATATCAAATTGTCAGTACCAGTGTAACCATGTGGCATGATAAACTATTCTCTGGCCAACACATGCACAGTTTGCCCCTAAAAAGCGATGCTTTCATATACGTAGTACAAATAGTCTGCACTTGCCAAAATTCACTAGCTATCTGTACTTTAGCATCGTTGGGAGCATCTTTGTCTGCAGTATAACCAAATTTGTGTCATATCCCTAAGAAAAAGTAGTAAAAGACATGCATCAAATATTGTTTCATTTGGTAGCAGTGAAGTCAGGTTAAGAACAGCCAAGTGGGAATCAGCCTAATTATGTGCATGCGGCAAATCCCAAACGGCGTTATTGAGGTTGTCGAAATTTTCGTCGATTGGTATTAACGTCGATATGTGACTTCAACGGCATGCCAAGTTTTCACAGCGCGTAAAGATTTCATGATGCGGAATACTGACAACGCTAACGAGAACATACAACATTTATGATTGTCTTTTACAATATTCAGTTTTGTGAAGGTTTTGCATCACTAAAGAAATCTGAAAGATTTGGGTCATTCCTCCTCCAATTGTTCTGTCCATATGTAAATTGCTCGCTTGATCGTGCGCTTATAAAATAGTACGTTCAGCGCAGAGGTGAAGCAAGTGACGCAGTGATGTGGGCAGATTTTTTGGGGGGGGGCCATGCGGGGGGGGGGGGGTCCGCTTATCTGAATTGGAGGCCGGGCAAGCGAATATGGTCGTCATTATGGGCTCCCTACGCCCAGCCTAAAAAATTCTGTGCGAAACCGCCTTTCTATGCCAGTGAAGTGATGCGACAATGATTTGTTCACTTACTGATTTACATACACTTTACAGCCCTAAAAAATGCGGCCCAAGGCCCCAACACTCAGCCGTTAACGTTGCATAAAGCCAATGGTAGAAAAGTGCCAGTATGAAGGCAGCTACAACCCCGCCCCAATGTTTTTTTCAAGTGAGGTAGTGTTGCGGAAATGAACGTTTAACTGCAAAAGTACACTGGCACTGCAGTGGTGACAGGGGAAGCAAGAGAGTATGCAGGCGGTAATAATAGAGGTAATGAAAGAGCAAATCATTTCTCTTATAATAGCGCAACCACTAAACAACGTATTGTAAGAGCATGAAATGTTGCTGAAAATGCCACTCACCTGCACGCTGATGCATGCACAGTCCTTTGTCCGACGAGCGAACAGGCTTGCAGATAGCTGAAGACGTGTTTACGATGTGTTTGTTCCACCCAGCATCAAAATCCACAACAACTTCGCGCTCCATAAAGATAAATATACACTAACCTTCATCGCGAATAAGTAGAAATGCAAATCTGCGACACACACACACGATCAAAACATAGCTCACAAGCTCGCATGTCCATGTGCTCGCCGACCACAGACCATATGAATATGAGTAGTGCGAACGCGAACCTAGTTGCGCCGAAAAAAAAAAAAAACGTCGAGCTGTGGCAGCACAGGCGTCAGCGCAATGCTTTCAGTGTGTTCTCCTAATACACTTATAAAAAAAGTGAGGTACACTAAAACTCATAATTAAATATAACAAATTGAGTGTAACTTTTATTTAGTGCTAGTAAACATAAACACTGAATAAAAATTACTTCGTAAATTACATCGCTTGCTACACTAGCGCCACACTTGTCGTGCGGGCGCAGATGGCGCAGATTTGTCATTCTGCCCTCAAACTACATGGTGAAGCGTGCTACTTAGTGTAGGGCTAGAGTGTACTAGAATACACTCTAGTAGGGCTGATGAAAACCACGTCTGGGTCCGCTTTTTTTTTTCTTCTCCGATATATCGGGGGGGGGGGGGCTCCTTATGCACCTGTTTCTGTGCTTGATCGACTTTGACGCCCTTCCTTCGCGGACGAACGGCGTGTCTAGGCTTTTTTTTTATCGTTGTTTTGTACGTGTTTCGGCGTTCGGTTCGCTTTGACGTGCCAACTCTCCATTCTGCTGCTGCGTGTGTTAGGTACTTGCCGTAGCTGTATTCTCAGGCCTTCTGTGTTCAGCCAGCGCTGCTCTCTTATTATCTGCGGATGCTAAAATAAATCACTGTTTTGGTTTGCTGAAGTTTGGCACATATAACAAACAATAATCTGGCCCATGAATATCAATGTGGGCGGCATGCATATTTGTGTGCAGTGTCCTGCCGGGGAGTAACCGTTGCGTGACGAGAGCATTTACAGCGGTTCCTCCTTCCGTTGCTCCCTTACAAACTTAAGATGAATACAGTTGCTCCCCTATTCTCGAACAAGTCAGCCATCTTGTTCCGCTTGGTCTTTTCGGAGAGTAACAGGTGGTCTGAAGGAGTAAGAACAGCCGTTGCTCCCATTTGGGCCGTTTTTGGCTTAGAGTGTCCTTTCTAAAAGCGATCTGTCTTCCAATGTGAGAACGTTTTAGTGATTATTAATTTTACTCGTAAAGATGATTTCTAGAAAACGTGTGAACCTATGAATCTTGGACGGCTAGTGCTCCACCTTACAGTTTACTTTATTATTCTGAAGTCAACCGAACGTTAAGTTTAGTTAACTACTGATGCAGAAAGCTTGAAACCACCTCGCGCACTGCTATACCTTTTTTTCGGAAAACGTCACTTCTGGCACAAAAAAGTTTGCAAATTATCTCTCTCTTTTTGTAGCTATTGTTTACCCTGTGTGGCAGAGTCTTTCTTACGACACAGCTCGGTAATTGCTCGAAATGAAGTGTTCCACATCACAAATTGCTTCATTTTGGCGCTGTAAAAGTTCTTTGTTTTAACCTAAATTATCACGATGGGGTGTACGACGATGTTCTTGTTGTGGCTTTCAATCGATTAAGCCTCTTCGCTGCTGATGACCCATGTTTGGAGGCCGAAAGCGGCCGAAAGTGACAGCGGACGGAGTCCCTAGAAATGAACTGACTGTTTGGTGATTTTGTAGTTCCTGGTCATAATAATTCCTAATTTGTTGTCTTCGTTGTTGACCTCACACAATGTCGTTCTTGCTTGCGGAGGTTGCGGTGATGGCATATGGCACAGATAAGACTTAAATTTAGGTTCGGAACACTTTAAGTGCTCAGGCTAATCGTAGGCTGTTGTAGGTTGTCGTCCCTTGAAGTCCCGCAGGCCGAACCACGTATAACAATACAAGAATATAAGAAGCAAATCAGAATTATAAAGAAAAAAATAGAAAAAACTTGATACAGCAAGACAAGGAAATAAATAGAGAGAAAAAGAAAGAGAGAAATAAAGGATAGAGGGGAAAAGAAAAGAGCAAGAAAGAATTGCAAGACCGAAGAGAAACAGTCTGCCCATTTCCACACTTCCTGTATGCTTGGTGCCACAAGTGGGAAGCTGCTTCAAGGTTTTCCTCGTCCCTTTTCCACCTTCCGAGTCTTACAGGTAGAGCAGTTGATCTGCTTCAGTACTAATTGATAAGCATCTCAGCTGCAGGGCACAACACGTATAGATATGCAGGAATATTTGCGAGACGGCAAAGAAGTAATCTCTTCAGAAAATGATTACCTTAATGTGGCCAGTGAACAGACGCGTCTAAAACTTTTTTCTTGCATATTTGAAACTTTGAAGCAGTAAATGAGTTATGGTTATCTTAGCAATAACAACAAAAAAAAGTGAGATTATATCATTGGTAAAGAATTTGGATGTCAAGCTTTTCATGCAAATTATTGAATATATGAGCGAGCTGTTTTTTAACTATATTTTCAACTAAACTTCTTGACTAAACTTCGCCAGTATTCTTGAGACCTTCGCTCATTTTAGCGAACAAATTTGTGTAAAACTGCATCTTATACGCATGCAGTATACAGCGCACGTTATGAAATAATTGATAAGGGACTAAATTTGAATTTTAGAGCCTAACAGAGATACACATTTTCTTTCCCATAATTATCAGTCTATATGCTCGCTAAAATTTAGTGTAATGCTTTCCCAATGAGGGCTGTGGGCCATTTGGTCTTCGTCGCCCAACATTACTAACAGGTAGTCTCCAGCTTGTCACAGAAATGGAACGTAACGTTTTATCCCTCGAAACATCGAGTCAGCTGCTCACTTTTCGTATCAGTCACAATGAAGGTTCATTGATCACGAGCTTGGCTATCTGATCGACTTGCAGTTTTGCCTCGAAGCAGTAACGTTTAAACGGTCCTCCGCCTACTTTCGGTTTAGGCTCCGTTCATGGCCTGCCCCGCCCCGTTCCCTTCGGCGGGCGATCCCGGTGGGTGCTCTGGTTGAACCCGGGAGACAATAATGGAACACCCATTTACACGATGGTCACCTAGTCCCAAATTGGATTATTGTAGTCGCTACGGTGTTCGCCAGATCAAGGTGCACCATCCATTTTGTACTTCCGCTCCCCTTACCCTGTACACATGCTTCCCCGTGAGGGCATTACAAGTAAAGGGGAGAGGGGCGCACATGGGGTTGTGGGGGCAGAGGTGAGTTATCGGTTTGTAAGGCGAACGGCGCATCTGTGTTTCATCTTCGACAAGGCTGGGCCGATCTCTAGTGGGGGATTTTCTATTTAATTCCCATTTCGGGTTACAGCATGGCCCCGTATTTCATTATCTCAGCGTTCGCTTCCTCAGATGCTGGTAGTAGATTTGCGAGTTGTAATTCATTTTCTGAAAAAAAAAGAGTGCACTGGTGCTTGCGGAAAGAAGCAACAATAGTAACTAACAAATGAGTAATAGAATCATGACAGCAGCTTAACATGCAGCTTCAATCATTGCTTTAAAACGCCAGAACTTCTTATGTGCTTTAACTCGGCTATATCATGGCGCCACCCGAAATTAGTGTAATGGGGTGAGAGAATGGCAACTATGACTGTTTAGTCATGACAAATATAGTAAAATTGGTGCACCCTTAAGCGCAACCTTTAACAGTTGAATGCGATGGCGATATTCTGTTCCTATATCTCGTACTTCATATCGTAACATGGTGTATAATTTTATTTCTAAATTGCTATGCGCCAAATACGTGGCTTCAAGGGTGCAGTAAAATGTGTGCCTTTTTAGTGGGTTACAGGCTTTAAACTACAAAATCATTATGATAATTCCATGTTCTAACGCCCACTGACAATGAACGCTTGTACCCCGCACTATTACGGCAATATTTTAGGTTGTGAAGCATGTATGCAGGAGGCATGTGTTTGTAAAACATGAGTTGCTTTCAACGAATTTCCAAGCAGAGAAAGTTATTTTGACGGTATTCACGAGCAGATGCGTGGCTGTGGGGTATAACACCGGCTTGCCTAGCAGACGACCAGGGGTTGAAGAAAGAAATGTATTTACCATGTTAAAGCAGCTGTCTCTTGTGTAATAAACCTCAAACCTTCGAACATATATTTATAGATAGTAATGTCATTTTCTTTCGGGACATTTCACAAAGAACTTTAAAACAGATTTACCTCTTACTACAAGTGAAATTCGTGTTTTGCCTTGTGAACATTCTGTTCAACATTTGGATTTCTTATCTTGGTCTTCATTCGGTATGGCGTAACATGCTATCGTTCGGACGCTGTGATGTGGAAGTCCCCTCTGTTTATGACTGTTTCGTGAAAGCTGCTATCAAAGTGCGAAATGTGTATAACACTACCGACTGTGCTGATGATGTGCTAACTTTGTTTGATGCATTAACATCACATTAAACATCTGTGATCTGTGATTGTTTGACCATTTTCACCAAAAGTCACGAAGGCGGTCAAGAAAAAAAATAAGCGTGGCGTTGTGATAGAACAACCGTTTGACAATTTTTCGCCCACAACCAGCAATGCCAACGCCGGAATTTTCGCAAAATGAGCTCTTTCACGCTATCGCGTTAGAAAACCAGACACGCGTGGCGCATATACCCGTAAAGCACGGGCCGCGGTACACGGGTACGCCCCACAGGTGTTTAACAGTTTATATCTACCAAGTAACGGTAAGAACAGACATCGGCAGTTTGAAAAAACCGTCTTGGGCAGCATTGACCCGATGAATTCAAAGAATAAACGTGGAGGTCCCAGTAGGAACTGAACCCAAGCATTATGCGTGGCAAGCAGGTATTCTATAGTGCAGAGCCATGCCAGTTCTCGGAACTGCTTTTCGAGTAGACCCTAATGTTTGAGAAATGTCAATTGAGCTTGCAGTGCTGGCTAACTAATTATATAATCATTACATACGTACCCCCGTGATACAGGCGTCACGTGGGGTTTACGTCAATTGTAGTTAAGGGGGATGGAGGGCAAAATCAAGTAAAAATGGGATTTTTGTGTTTCTTCGCATGGTATTTCAGCATAACTGGCAAGTGCTTCCACGAAGAAACGCGTTTGTACACGCAGTAGAGAGCGTTTAAATGCGGCCCGAAATGCGCCTGATACCGTGTCTGCAACCCGGCAACTTGAACTTTAAACGGCACTTTCTCCGATCCCCACTTTTCGTCAGAAAAAAGAACATTTTCTTTGTTACTACTGCAGCTGTCAAGTGCAAACTTTTGCGTCTTCTTTCTGTATAACATGCGCCCATTTAAAAGCAAAATAAGTGTTGCCAATGTACTTTACTAAAAATATTTCTATAAAAAGCTTTAAAGTTCTAGCTATCAAAATTTTAAATAGATAACTGTAGAATGGCCCTGCCTACAATTATCATTTTGGTTCAGAAGGATACCCTGGGCACCTGTAGTAATAGGGTACTTCACCATTTTACATGCAGAGCTTTTTACAAATGTTCCTTCAAAAATATTAAGAGTACAAATATATATTTTTGTATTATCTTTAGAATGGCTTTGTAGCTTCTTACCAAATTCACAAGACATCTATAGTAGGATCCCCATTCAAGCTACATGCAAAAAATCGTAAAGGTTGTTTGGAAAATAACAAACTGATGGGCAGTAGTATGTAGCTGCACACCGGATTCTGCTGTTTATCCCCCTTAAGTGCCATCTACTGAAGTTGGCCTATGGGGTACTACCTAGGACTAGTGAATTCGCACCAGAACATACGCTACATTTCAGCTTACTGCTTCTCGTGGGCGTAATAGGCGAGTTGGTTTTGCCGTCGTTAGGTAACTCTAAATGACTGGTTACATCCGTGACTGTTCAACATATATGTCTGTGCGTATAGCATTTGTACATATGTCTATACAAAATTCATAACGTTTAGCCCAGGGGAAAAAATACACCACGGTCATCTTCTCTCCGTATGCTTCGCACGAAATTGATTTGCATGGTACGAGGGATCTGCCAAATTTTTTCAACTAGCTTTTTTTCATACGGAGTGCAAATTCTTCTTATTCTGGTTAACGTTTACCTAATAGGTGAGTCTAATAGGTGAGTTTCTAATAGGTGAGTCAATTACATCTGAGTGTTTATGTTATAAGTGGCTGTAGCTTCAACTATGCCTCCTACAGAGCCCGGCCGCGGTGGTCTAGTGGCTAAAGTACTCGGCTAACTGACCCGCAAGTCGCGGGATCGAATCCCGGCTGCGGCGGCTGCATTTCCGATGGAGGCGGGAATGTTGTGGGCCCGTGTGCTAAGATTTGGACGCACGTTAAAGAACCCCAGGTGGTCGAAATTTCCGGAGCCGTCCGCTACGGCGTCTCTTATAATCATATGGTGGTTCTGGGACGTTAAACCGCACATATCAATAAATCATATGCCTCCTACAGAAGAAGACAAAAAAAACAGCGTCAGCTTATCAACAGAGAAAATAGCTTTTTTAAATCGGCAGAAGAAGGTGCCTCTTCAAGCGTCCTTGTTTCTAGGCATTCATATAGAAAGCATATCTCTGCTTGTGTGCATCTGTTAGGGATTCCTGCATGTTCAAGTATTTCGACGAGGCTGCCCACTCGGTAAAATTTACTTTGGGCCACTTGCTCACTCTCATTTTTTTTCTTGTGTTATCACCATACATACCCACACTTACCCAAAAAAGTAGGGAGAAAGGGGTAGAATTTGCTACAGAAGAAAAATTGCTGACGGGAGGAGCAAATGTGGAACACGGCGCAGTTGTTGAGATTACACGAAGACGAATACTAAAAAGAAGATGGCATAGCGGAGCAATCACAATATTCGAAAATTAGTTATTAGTCCATCTGTTTGTCCATTCGTCCATCTAGTCAACACTCCAAGTACTACCATCTCGCATCTTTTCATCATATATTCCGCATATAGAAGCACCGCCATCCAGCGGACATTCCAAGGACTAAACGAGAGGTGGCACATGCACACGTTCTTACAGCTTGAGCTTCGTGTCTACTTTTCACCTTTAACCACCTCGAGTTCATGGTATATACTAGTTCACGGTGTTCATGGCACTGCGGCCCAACGCTCGCTAAACTTTTCAAAACCAAGGAGGTTACGGCTAGCGAGTATAACGTCAACCCTTTCTTGTCAGATAGTGCTCAATGTACATGCCATGACTGCTAATGGGGAATATGAGACAGGAGAATTCGGAATTTAGTTAACGCGCACGCTGCGAGTTTTTTTATTGTTCAACAACGCACAGGAGATATCTCCCACCGGCACCACCTTGCAGGTCAAAACGTAAGACTGGTTACGCACTATGACTACGACGAGGGACGAACGGGTGCCGCTTTAAAAAGCTTCGCCCCTAAAACTGTCTCACATTTTGGGAACTTTGCTTTCGTCCTGTCTGATGATGTATCACTCATACGGGTAGCCATCAGCAATCCCTCTTATGCTAGTGCACATGAAATGAGGTTCCGCCTGCTCAAGAGCTGGGTATGATTCGCGTTCCATTGTGCTCGCTAGTGTCATACTTGGCTTGTAAGTTCTCGCCCGGGATGAGACTCTCTAATTTGTTATTGATGTCGTTCAACTTATTGTTATTTGTTTTAAGTCTACCGGATGAAATCGAGCTGCTCATGCACTGCGTAGTTATTCAGAAGTCATCACTTACTGCATTGATGATCTGGCTGTTAAAGGTTGTCGTGAAGTCAGCTTCGCCTTGAGCTTCTCCGTTTCATACAGGCAACTCGTAGCCGTCGGTGTGTCCATCCCGGCTCAATCGACAATTTAGTATGTATTATATGGCATGGAGCAGTCGTAGAATGACTAAAAAGGGCTTTTATTGACACTGACTGAGGTAATTAAGAGCCTGTTAATAGTACGATGTCCCCGTTTCTCTTGGTCGTGCTTGATAATCATCACGATCGCGATGATATCTTGTATGTACAGCTCACACTAACTTTCGGGGTTAAAGGCTATGGCAACATCAGCATTAACATTGGTTGGCAAGGTGACGGTTCATGGCAATTAAGCAGCACAGTGTCCTAAATGTGTTTCCAGAGGATGTAGACGCTAGCTTACTTAGGAAGAAGTAAGCACCTGTTATTGTTGCCCTTGTTGTTGCTATTTGTTTTTATTATTATTATTATTATTATTATTATTATTATTATTATTATTATTATTATTATTATTATTATTATTATTATTATTATTATTATTATTATTATTATTATTATTATTAATATTATTATTATTATTATTATTATTGCACCTAATAATGTCTAGCTGAATAAAGGTTCTCACAGGTACTCTCACAGGGCAACTCAGTGCACCTTATTGCAGACTCCGTAGCTTTTTCTTTTTCCGCTTTCTGCCCAATTTTCGGCCACTAATCCTTCAGGCATCTTTGACTCCTTTCTATCGCCGACCCGTTTGCGTCACCCGTCATGATGGTCTAGTATTTACAATGCTCGATTGCTTATTCGCAGGCCACGGAATCGCATCCCGGCCGTGGCAGCCACATTTTCAATATAGGCGAAAATGTTCGATGCCCGTGTACCTCGCCTTAGGTGCGCGTTAACTAACGCAAGGAGGGCCAAATTTCTGGAATCCTCCACAAGGACATCTCCCATACCTGAATTGTGATTTTGAAGTGTCAAGCCCCGATAATTATTGTTTACCCTTTCAATGTTGTTCCCAAAACACAACGCTTAATGTAAGCTAGTTCCTTAACCTCAGCCGAGTGTACATCGCCGCACAAAATGAAAGCATTTTCTGCACTTTCTCAACCTTTCATACGTATGTGCATTTCTTTTGTTCACTGAAGTAAAGATTGCTAGTCAGCTCACTTACTATGTGTACCAAAGCAACGCGACCATGCTTCAAGCAGGAAGGAGCTTCCCCTCTAACTGTAGCATAGTGCATCCCTGCTTATTTAGTTCGACATTCTCGTAGTGAATTAAAGCCAATTTTCTTTGTCACCGCTACTCTACGGAAGTTTTAGACCTCTCGTACGTATCATTCAACACTGTTTGCTGTCGTATCTCTTATACTGTAAGCCGTATACATGTTCACAAGTCTCGTAGTTCTTTTCCTCCACTCTGAGGCAACGCTCTTGTAATCCACAAACTGCAACGTTTTTACCCCGTCTCCCATGTTCGATGTTCATCATTACTTCTTCAAAACTAAATTTCAGAACAGTTTACAAAGTCTGCACCGAATTCGGTGACACCAGATCTCCATGCAGTGCAGTGAAATGTAGTGTATACTTTATTATTGTTAAACTGTGCTATTTTAGGCACAGGATGAAATGCAAGGTAATTAAAGAATGTGCGAGGCAGTTTCGGTCGTGACATATGACATTTGCTTAAAATTGGTTGGAAGCACTGAAATGCCGAGACGAGAAACGCCTCTGACAAAAACACGCGAAATGAAGGTTGTTGGGAAAGTCGTGGGAGAACGGACGAGTTGGCGAACGACTTACGCGACTGAAAGATGACCTCCAGGACAAGCGTTGAATGACGTGTCCGATAACACGTTTTATGTTCACTGTTGCTTCTTTAGCAGAAGTTCGATCGTGGAAGTGTGATCTTACCATAGGGCCCACTCCAATTCGTTTCTTGTTTCATTCGTCTCTGTATGAACGTCAAGATGAAGTGTGCGCCTGGCTGTCGTTTAGTATCAATAGATTCTTTTTTTTTCTTACGCTGGTGTCTTTTAGCAAGAGTGATCGTTCACGAAACGGAAATGACCGAATGACTGGTTTCTCCATCAGTAATGGCAGGAAGATAAATGACAGGTGCCGAAGGGCTTCGTGAAACGTCGTAATAGAAGAAAAGTATGATCGAGAGGCGCAAGGAAAACAACTGTGAGTTAACAGGAGCGGGTCTTCAGCTCCCATGCTTGTGAGGTAAAAAGATGTATGAGGAAGTAACTGCTAAAATGTTTATGAATGCGTCACGAAGTCATCGTCACTGGGGAACTGAATAACACGCAAAACATTGCCAATTTGAAGTCAGAAAGTGTCGTTCAAGCTGCTGTCTCTGTAAAGAATAACAAGCTATATAGTAACTTGTGCAGGACTCCGTCTAGACTCGTGTCCTAGAATAACGTTTTCTACGGTGGCTGTCACGGTCGCTGACATGCTAGAGTGACTCAGAGGGCTATACTTTGAAGTGGCTTTGCCAATGACAGGACCGGGCACACGGATGAAAAAATGGGGTCACACAGAAGTGCATAGCGACAAAACATACATGCTTACCTAAAGGTACAGCCCTCTCACGACAGTAAAACGATCGTCGAGGTGGCCTGTTTCACTGGACCTTCATGACTTGCTTATAGAGGCGATAGTCTTTCTTGGGGACCTCCGACGCCAAAACTTTGGTCTGTCTTTCTGCCTGACTCTGTCTGTCGGTACATTTGTCTGTTTGTCTGCCGTGATGATGCTCCAAACGGCACCAAACGATACCCTAAACGGCCAACCCTATCCGCAGCGCCCACCAATATTGCTCAAGTTTCAGCGTTCAGACTTGTGCGATTGTCAATGAAAAAGCAATTATTGCGCATATCTGAGGCACCGCAACAACACGACGATATTAGGAGCGAAGCTCCTTATGGCGTGGCTTGGGCGTCCCTCGTATGTAACCACCAGTGGCACATACCCGAAATAGGTATAACACTTGACCTCCAAGGTGGTGCCAGTGAGAGATTTCTTTTGTGCGTTGTTTAACAATAAAAAATAGTGCTCAATGTACATGCCAATGGCTGTTAATGGGGAATGAGAGACATTAGCATTCGGCTTTTAGTCAACGCGCACGCCGCGATCCCCATTAGCAGCCATTGGCATGTACATTGAGCACTATCGGACAAGAAAGGGATGCTACATTATACTCGCTGGGTGTAACCTCCTTAGCTTTAGAAAGGTTTAGCGAGCGTTGAGCCGCAGTGCCATGAATACAATGAACTTGTATATACCATGAATGAACTCAAGGTGGTTAAAAATGAGAAGTAGATACGAAGCGCAAGCCGTAAAAAAGTAAAAGCCGAATTCTCCTGTCTCTCATTTCTCATTAGCAGCCATTGGCATGTAAATTGAGCCCTATCTGACAGGGAAAGGTTGCTACGTTATACTCGCTGGGCGTAACCTCCTTGGTTTTCGAAAGGTTTAGCGAGCGTTTGGTCACAGTGCCATGAATACAGTGAACTAGAATATACCATGAACTCGAGGTGGTTAAAGGTGGGAAGTGGACCCAAAGCGCAGGCCGTAAGAAAGTGTGCGTGTGCCACCTCTCGTTTAGTCCTTAGAATGTCCGCTGGATGGCGGTGCTTCTATATGGGGAATATATGATAAAAAGATGCGAGATGGTGCGACTTGGAGTGTTGAATAGATGAACGAACGGACACACAAACAGATGCATGGATGGACGCATGAACGGACGCAGGGGCGGATGCACGAAAGAACGCAGGGACGGGCGCACAAACAGACGCATGGACGGTCACACAGACGGACGCATGGACGGACGAATGTTTTGCCCCACTCTCCATCATTCACTCCGTGGATATGCTGCGATTTTTTTTAAATGTGTCTTTATACTAGAGAAGGGACACGTAAGCACTTGTAATGACCGTAGTGTTTGTCACGCTGTGCTGATAGTTCAACGCGATGCTCAAAAAGGCAAGTGTTTCCAACGCTTTGCTAATACGACATGGTGGTGGCCCCTACCCGCCGCTTCGCATTCTACACCTTATCGCCTCCGAGACAGGCGCGCATCTTTCTCTGTGGGCCGCACGCCTTTCTTCATTTTCGAAGATAACTGCCTGATAACACTCTTGCCTAACGTACCTCGATGCGCTCATTCGGCTTCACTGGACGGACCGAGACTTTCTTACGCAGCACTTCTAGAATACAAGTCACCAATTTTCTCACGCGGAACAACAAATAAACGTTTCGCTCACTCTCTCTACACGCAAGACTACAGTCTTTTGACGACATTTGCAGGGAAACATGCAGATAGGGAGCAAATTTTTTCTCTCTATTTCTGTCAGTAATACTACGACAGTGCTTGTCTGTTATCAGTAAAGCTGCCCAAAAAAGGCATCATTCTGATCTTTCTGCTTTCTGCTTTGAGGTCACCATTGGTACCTAAAAACTGCCGTGGAAGATCACCTCGAATGTTTCATCTTGTCATGTCCGATACTGCACAGGGTTGTAAAAAGCCGTTGAGACCCCGGAGTCAAGTAAGGCTTTCGGGTAAGGTAATATTTAAAAAGTTATCAATTTTTTCGTGTTTGGAATGGTAAACGATTTTGCCTGTTTTTGTTGAACCGATGGGGCAACTTTTGAAAACCAACTGCCGAGCAACCAAGCCTCCTTTTCTAGACCCATCCACAGCTTGCACTTTTTGTCTGAAGTGAACTTTTGAAAAAAAACTAAACTGTTGGTTTTTTTAGCTTAGCAGGTTCATAAAAAGTATTGCGGCTACTAATACGCCCATACTTTAAATTAATTGGACATGTATTGTATTTATTGTGGTCATTTGCGTTGTGTGTAAGGAAGCCGCATGGCGTCGGGGTTTTGTGCATTGATTTGGGCTTTATAGCGTCTGGGATGATTTTGTAGCTGCAACAAAAAGTATTCTTGTGTTTGAAAATCAACAAAAACATTGAAAATGTTTAGAAAGCACAGTGTTATCGGAAATTGACACCCTTCAGCTACTAACAGAAACGAGACCAGGAGCACACGTGCGAACACTTGAGAAAGTATGCTTTGTTTTCATTCTGTGGTGCTGCAAAGACAAAATGTTACCTGTAGTGACGATAGCTACGCTGTGATTTAGGTGGATGTTCTGCAAACCATGATTAAAGGTATCTGTGTCTGCACGCATAGCGCAGGAAATGTGTCACTCACCGACACCATAATATATTATGTTCCTCAGAATGTAAACCCACAATTTGAACTTTCAAAAAGGTATGCATAGGCCGCGTACACATCCACAATCTGATGAGGCATACTACTGATGTAAAACGCTGCGTTAGAGTCGGTGAACTTGACTGTCTCTGACAGTATTTGACCAACAGACAAACAAGATATCACAAAACAAGCCAGGAAAGTAAGAAAACAAAAAAACGAAAAGCTGAATAGTGTGATAAGTGTATTCTGCTATTGATGAAATTGTTCAGCACATCTTCGTTTTAACAAAACATGAAATAAACTTTTTTTGAACTTAAAATTACAATACCTCAAAATGAATGTTTTTCTCACATTTGCTCAAACATTAAAAGAACTGGAAAAGGCAAAAGGCTGATTTTCACGAAAATGAACAAAATATCGATATGAAGCTGCTGAACTAAAATAGTGTACGGTTCTTATTTTTCTGGCAGTTTTAGTTTTGAAAATATGAGAAATATTACCTGCTTCGTTGAAAAAATTTCAAGAATGTCAGCACCTACAATAGAGTTGTGATTCATTCAAGCTCAATATAAATAGGAGACGCCGAAGAATCGAATGAAGCAAACCCTAGATATATCGCAAATCTTGAGAATATAGGTCCTAAAGAAGCCTTAAAACGCATGAGAGGTATATAAGGCCTAACCTGTGCTTTTGAGCAAATCTCATTTTTCTATTCTCGCAGACAACATGTCAAGTCCAGAGCTTGATTGTGCTCTTTGTTCCTGCATCGGGGACTAAAAAACAGTGGCGTGGTTTATCTCGGATGACACGGCAGATCCCACTGCGGCTTGCTTCAGTGGAACGCTGAGAGTAGATCGCGTACTCGTAAAAGGCTGTTGGAGGTGACATCTAGAAGTAACAATCCTCGAAAAATAGCTTCATGACAGATTACTCCTATTGCGCATGCAGGGATTGCCCATATTGCTTAAAAATGGCTTGCTCTTGTTGTCAATTGTTTCTTGCTTCTTCCGAAACCTAACCACCACTCAGGGAGGGTAAAGAAGGCACTATTTTACAGCTCCAAAATTAAAAAAAAGAAAACATGTCGTACACATATGTCACTTTTACTTACGTTTCAAGCGATAAAAAATGCGAACAATGATAATTGGCTGTCGTAATATGACATTCGAATGAGCTCAAGCAGCCTTTAGAAGGTGACACCTGAATTTAAACGAAAGTTCAGTTAGATATAATGATTATTATTTCTTTAAAAACGTTTTCTTAAGCTCATGGTTCATACCTAGTCGCGGAAGTCATCTAAGATGTCATTGCCGCATTAGCTCCAATAGGAAAAGTGGCACCGACCAAAAAAGTTTGAATATTAGGCATTTCGTATCGTAACGATGGCGATTGCCCAGATATTTACGGTTACGATATGTTAGCCTTGGTCGATAACACTTCTTTGCCCGTTTACGGCATGACGAGAAGGACGCATAGTTGGCGGTTCCTCTAAAAGACGCTCTAAAGGAAGATCTGTTTAGATAAGGATCGGCTTAAAACGAGCACTCTTAAATAAATTGGCATCGACTGAATAGATTCGACGCGGGAGACCGCCACTGTATCAAAATTTACCAGAAGGCAGCCCTGACCTGCTGTCTTCGTAGTTTTTTTCAATTAAAATTTCGGAATAAACCTGGATGTAGGGTAACAGCTACAGTTTGGTCTTATATGAATATCCGTGATTTCTTCATTTTAATGGCTGTGTCAGACAGTTCTTAACTAACCTATATGTGCGCGTTTTTGAAGATATTCTAGGCCATTATGTACCATTTTACTATGTGTTTTGTTCACTTGACGTGCTCCGAGCTGGAAACAAAATCGGTAACTCATCTTGCCATGTAACAAAAAGTAGGCGAAGTTTTCACTGAGCCACGCACCGGTTAAAACAGTGAGACTGGGCGATTATGACGACTAATCTGGTAGCTTCTAGCTTGTATTTAAGTCTTAGCTATGTGGCGCAGATTGTTTTTTTGGTTGCTTCTAAACTGTGGTTGGTTTTGGCTGGGTGGTGCTGGGGTGCTTAGACGCTACTTGTCAGCGCAGGGAGACTCGAGTTAAAGCATAGACAGCAACAGTCTGGACCCGTACGTTCAAACTCCCTAAGCAGCAACGCGCACTGAAATCAAGCGTTCGAATCTCTAGAGGTCCACGGGTCTGTCGTTTTCACCGTTTGTTTACCATCCCTTCGCGGTCTTGCAGCCGCCATTGCGGTTCCCGTTCTTCAGTATTTTCTCTTTGTACGTACTCAGAATCTTTCGCTCAACGTCCTCACTTCGCAGACTTTTGTTTGGCTAACGTTATCTTCATTTTTAGTGAACCATCTGTGACTAGTAAGATTCATCCAATTTTCTTTTCACAACCCGTTTACGATGACAGATTTTTGATATGCCGCTCAACTTTTTGCTATAGCTTAAACAACATTGCTGTTAACACGTTTTGTTTCAGCATCCCCATTTGTGGAAAATCATGCTCGAGCTCGCCAACTCCTTGCCTAAAATCACTTTTTATTGTTTTCATTGGTTCATGCGAAATTGATACCACCATTAAAAAACATTTAAAGGAAGGCATTGGCTAACGTATTAACAACTCGCTATGTTTTGTCCACTCATGTGGATATGGAAGTAAAAGAGTGCAAGAAGCATATGACAGTCCACCATCTGGAGTTTTCTTGTAGGGAGCTTTGAATGTGGTTAAAATGTCCACCGCATAATTTTCGTTAAATACAAAAAAGCCTGATTAGAAATTATGCTGAGTTTTGTTTTCTTTGAAGACGCAGAAGTACCTATTTGGGGATCTCAACTACCGATTCTTCCTTAAAGTGAACCTATACTGGACATTATAGGAATGTACTGCCTAGACTATTTTCTTGAAAACATTGTCTATTGTTCAGGGTGATCATTATTTACCATTCATAAAATATGATTAACGCAGCAAATTTGTTCTAACATATTGTCTCATGGTTGTGGTACACACATAGGAAAGAAAATACAGCGGGTTCTGGCATAACGGATTGCGCCTTCTTGTGGAAAAGGCAAATTGAGAAGACCTGATGAGGCATAAATGGACACTACACAGTAATAGTCCATGACGCTTCCTGCAGCCGTATAATATAAACCAGCTCTTTCTATTCCTGATTGTATAGGATGTTGTACCATAAAAATAAACAAAAGAAAACAAAAGCGAAGATCAAACATAGGTTCTAGATGTCTACAATTGTCTGTCATAGAACAGTGACAACGTCAGGAAGCCGCTGATGAACGCTCGTAATGAAGCGCATTACCGTTGCATTTCCTAAGTAATTGGAAATTGTAATATATGGGAAATTGTAGGAGCTGGCTGAAGAAATTCAAATTCTTAGCCATGAAGAAAATTCCGCGTATCGCCATGAGGAAGATCATCACGGGTGTGGCGAAGCTCTGGGTATCGTATGAGTAACCGTACGTTGCCCGGGCATTACCCGTTTTGTGTTTTCACATACTTCGGGTGAGACCCCACTGATCTAAAAGCGGGGTGTGACAGACAAGCAGATTTCCACTTTATGTTTAGGCCTACGACGCCTGAAAGGTCTCGAAGTTGTACATTTCACCTCTTTTTTTGTAGGTCGGTCGAAATTTTGGGAGGCCAGGTGCACGTGTAGTGATTTTTGGTTCTTATCGACGGACTCGTACAGCAGACACGGACATTTTGTTAAAAAAACGCAAGCATTTAATTGAAGCAAGGGTAATGGCTGAAGCTAACAAAAATCAATTGAGAGGAAAAAAACACAAATACGTGCCATCAAAAGGGCAGCTACAGAACTATGCTCTAGAAGAACACTACAACAGTTCCAAGTATACACAACGCTTAATGTTAATTAAATAATGACATGTAGGAAACTAAAAAAAACACAAAGAAGAATTACAAGAAGATTGTGCTCGCACTTCGTAGTTCCTACATGTGACGCAGCACACACAGCTACAACTATTGAAAGCTTGGTATAATAAAATATCGGTTGAAAAAAATGTCACAATAAAGAGTTCTAAATGGGCCATGCCAGCACCCTTCCTTGGACGAAGGAATTCGCGGGCGTAAATTGCAGTCGTTTGTGACAAATGTGAATAGAGGGACATCAAGCGACTAGGAGGCAGTGACACAAAGAGTTGACTAAAAAGCTATGTCCTAAAGTCTATATGTCTACGTTGAAGTCGCCGACTACTTTACAGCGTTTGTGCTTGTATGTGTTTCATATAGTTTTGTCACAATCAAGATTGATATTAGTCTATTGTTATACCCTTTTCTTGTGTGTCACATATGTTTTGACTAAACCTTACCATCCAACTAAACCTAGCGTCGTGCCATTTATCATAGCCGTGACAACGGACACCCTGGACAGACGAACCTCGTCCTGCAGTGACATCGATGATAACGACGACAGTGTGTCAAAGAAAAAGCGACACTTATCAGAACGCCGAAACTCTTGAAAAAAAGATTCAAAAATATATATAAAAAAGGGCTGAAAGGTGCGGACGAGAGAATGTTTTCACTAAGGTGATGGCAAGAGCAATTAATTAATAGCCCAGGCTGGCGTTAACCAGGCATCCTTTCTTGGCACTTCACCCACATCCGAAGCTTACGTCAAGATTTATGGTAATGCGCTTCGTCCAACTCTCGTGGCTCATTCAGAAAAATATACATCACCCGGTATTTAAGCCGAGCCACTTTCATCACTGGTAGAAGAGGACCATCGTTAAATGTACGCGAACCCCTCGGGACAATATATGCGCCGTGGAGACCTCCGAATCTACTGCCGGGGACATTGATGGGAATGTAATTTAGTAATTCCGAATTTCTGCTGTCGTTCTATAAAGCGTCTTGTTCTATCTATGACAGTTTCCACAATTGCCCTCTGATAGCACTTTAGTATTCTGTAGAATTTTTATTACTTGACAGCAGTTCAGTATAATGCATATAATGCAGTATAGTGCAACAAAACGAGATGACAAGTATGCGCACCTGGTTGCGCTTATCATCTCGTGTAGTTGTGAAGCACGATTCTCTGAGACGAAGATTCTAGGCATAAGCGCAAATAAAACTGCACGCGAAGTGTTAGAGGCATTTTTCATTAAAAAAATAAAGATCACTGTGTAAGTGCCCCTTCGCTATCATTGTTACCAATCGAATTCCAGTTTATCGCTTTGAGGCAATCACTGACTGTATGTATTGATAATGTATGCTGTTGGCCTTCTAACGTGTTAGTGCGCACATGTGTCATGTATATATTCAAGCCTTCGAGCTATGAATAAATCAGTTGGAAGTGAGCACTGTGTGTGTTTGATGTCTGGGTGTGTGCGTGTGTGAGTGATCGTGTCGTGTCTTCGCGCTCGAATCAACATTTAAAAACGTTGTATCAACTATCTCAACAAGCTCTTTTACAATACAAGGCTACGTTTGTTGCGAGCACAAGTGCTTCAGACCAGCTCGCAACTTCTATTGTTGCTAATATATATGTTGTGCCTTGCATCGTTACGCAGCTGTAAAGAATTGGCTATATAAAATAGACACGGATGTTTATTGTATGTCTATGCGTGGACTTTAACATATCTTGAGCGCCACTGCATAAAGATTCGCTCAAAAAAATCCTAGCATATCCACAGTGTGAATGATAATGAAAGGGATGAAGCGTCCACCCATCCATCCATCCGTCCGTCCGTCCGTCCGTCCGTCCGTCCGTCCATCCGTCCATCCGTCCGTCCGTCCGTCTGTCTGTCGTCTGTTTATATGCTGGGCTGGATACGCCACCAGAAAGACACGGGATTGCGCTATACCATAAGCAGTTTGCACCCTAAAAAAAGTCACAGCTTTGCCGCAAAGGTGAAGCAATGAACGCTATAGCAACAATTTGAAAAGTCACGCGCAGAATGGAAAACAGATCAAAACGTGCCCTGCCTCTCTCGCACACGAATTACGCACGAAGCGAACTCACAGGTACGGATGCACGTGAATAAGCGTCTCATTTGTTACTTCGCTGAATCTGAAAAGCGCGCGATTTTTGCGAACGGAGACCGCAATGATTGAAGTGACCTTTGTGCGCCCGGTAACTACAGGAGAATCGTTCAACGTAAAAGCCGAGGCCAGCCAAGACGTACGATCCTCCCTTTCTCGCCACCGCGAGATAAGTGCAAGTGAGGGAGCGTCCCTTCCCTTCTCTAAGCCGGGCAAAGTACGCGTAGGAGATTAGAGTGGGCGCCACTGCGCGATGTGGCGACGTGCCCTCATTGCACCATCTTTCTGGTAATGGCGAAAACGCAGCAGCGGTAAGTGGTAGATATAAATTGCTTGCCGTGTGAACAGTGAATAGCGTTCTCCCGGGTGGCTCAGTGGTTAACGCCTCGCTTTCACGACGCAGTAGTCTCACGTTCAATTTCGCACGCCGGAGTGCTTTTTCTAGATTTTATTTCTTTCTTGCGTTTTCACATATATAGATAAGGGGCATGAAAATGACGCCGACGTCGATGCTGACGCCAGCGGCAAAATCCAACCGAGAGTGTCGATGTAATTGCTATCGCAATAATTACAACACCATCACCTTCCATCCTCATGCTTCGCAGAACATCGATTCCCAAGGTACATGAAATAAGCTGAATTTTCGCACACAGTGCAACTGAACCGAGAACAAACTTTGGAAACGGGGCTTACTTGTCGAATGCGCCATTGCACATTGTTACTGTGAAATTGTCGTGACTTAAGCAAGTACAATTATTGGTTGGTTGGGATCAATAAGACTGAATATTGAAGATTGTAGGTCCGACGAATACTGAGTGGTTAATCGTCTCGTGAAGGCACTGCAGTGTGTGTGTCCTTGTTTTCCAAACCAAACACTTTGCGAGCTTTAGGGTGTTATATTTCCTACATGTCACCATATGAAGCAATTGTGATGTGAAATCACCAAGAATATTACGCCATCAAAACGTAATCACATCACCGCTTTGTCAAAGGTGGGTTGTTCATGGAAGCCATGCATAATCTGATAAAATGCAGAAATCTTGCAACAACATTAGTCAAGAAGGCAACACAAAAATATATTAGGCGCAGAAAACCTACGGGGAAGTGGGAGTGTTTCAGTACATAGACTGAAAAGGAAAAGAAGACAGTTTTCGCCTCCGAGTCGCTTTGGGCAAATGCATGATGCATATCTGAAAGCTTTCTTTTCACACTAGGTAATTCTCGCCAGCGCAATCAGCTGTGGCAATCAAGTGAGAGGCGCCTCATAACAGATGGCAATGCCTGGAGGTCATTGAGGCGGACTAAAGTTCGTTCGACAATGTGGTGTTTTGTTGTGTATTTCCTTATTACAGCTTCAGAGTGCATGAGTGGCCCGCTACCATTCCCGCCTTCAGGGCAGACTTGGCGTGCTCGCCTGACACGAAGGCATTCACGCAATGGTTTTTTGTTTTCGCCATCAAACGAAAAGTTCATTCCAGCTCGAAGGAGCTGGCTACTTGATGGACAGTACAGTGCTATCACTGAGAACGCCTTTTTTTTTAAGATTGAGTTCGAAAGGAAGAAAGAAAAATGTACAAAGGCTCTTTGAATCAGTGTGACGAGATGAGCGAGATCTCGCCGCGAGAAAATGACTACGCCGAATCGCCCATTGGTGTTTACAGAAAAGAACGTAGCGAGCCATGCAGTGTGCATCGAGTCTATTCCCTATTCGCATACATTACAATCGAAATAGTATGCCTTGCCGTGTAAAGTGAAAAAAAAGTGAACGTAGTGATAAAAGAATGGCTTTGGTGAGTAAGGAGTGTTTTGCAGTGCGCGGCAACAGTGGCCTGCGTGAACTCGGCCATGAGCCGACCAGTACGTACTAAATTTTTTGAATGGTGTGAGGAACCGGTTTTTTTGAGCCAGGCTTGAGCTAAATCACACTGGTGATGACATTTACAGATCATGAAGATGTACAGGTGATGATGATATCTAAAGAGAATGAAGAGTCATTCGCTTGCCGCACTCGCACTAATTCCCCCGCGCGGTGAAAGCGGCCGCCTGGTCGCCTGAGAACATTTTGAAATGCGTCGTGCATAAGGCTTTAAACGAGATACTTGCACTACTCAGTGCCTCGGCAACGGTGATCAGGATTAGTGCTAAGAGGAGAAACGCGGTAGTTGACAGGAGAAGTCGCGCTCACAATATGTATAGTTTCTGAAATGACGCTGACTCACTCTCCACGATTAGGGTGAGGGGAGCAACAGGAACAGAGGTTCACGTGCAATCATGCTCCGGAATGGCGCACCAACTGGCTTTTCGTTCGACAGCTGCATCTAACGAATGCTCAAAAATCACTTTGAATAGCAGCGCTGATCATTGCTTTAAGAACGTTATTTTAATATTAACTCTGAATGTGGCTACGTGTTTCCTCTGTCCAGATGAGCATTTTCGAGCTTATCGATGTAAGACTTATATATATATATATATATATATTTATATAAATATATATATATATATATATATATATATATATATATATATATATATATATCCCTGAAGTTTTTATCATACAACAGTCAAGTGGAAATGGGTAGTCGTCATCAAGTAATGCTGATAACAACTCCTTTCCTTATTTTTATATTTCAATAGAAACCAGTGAGCAATGAGCTGGCACTGCATGACTAAAGCAAAAAAAAACATAGGCTTATTTTTCTCTATAGCTGCAGATCCGATGTTAATGGGCACAAAAAAAGGTAAGAGAAAAGCCACCCTAATGAAAGGCCAAGGAGTCTAAGAGTGACACCTGCACCGACTGGGTCGGTCAACATGCGGTTTGTTGTGAGCGCTATATTCTTCTTTGGTTTAGTATTGATGGTTGGTCCCTAGCCCCTCCAAAAGCTTTGTATTATCATAACTTGGTTTTTCACTGCCTGTACGATCTGAACAATTGCAAGCCTTGTGCTCGTCACCTGATAAATAACATACAGAATCTGCGACCAGTGCGCCTTTGAGAAATGCTGTGACATTGTGTGGTGACGTCGTCACAAAACTTCGCAATGACGCAACAAATTTAGGTGATCTGTGACGTTTTGTTGACATAGAATGACGACTTAATTAGCTACAAATAACTCATCACGTGACTTTTTGCATCATTCGTGATGATGGCGACGCCTATATACGGTAACGTTTCTCGTTTAATGATGTACGCAAGGCCTTTTCTCTAAATTAAAACTCTCCACCCGAGCCACAACCAACAAGCTCAGTACCAGTTTGCCGAAGCGCTTACGCTAACCTCTTCACATTCTAATTTTTGATGATTATGTGACATCTATTTTAATTTGATATAAGCTAATAACAACTTCACCACATACAAGCCTTTAGCTTAACTCATTCCACCTTTTTGAATAAAGGGAGAAAAAGACATAACGGCAGAGAAAGAAGTAGAGTGAAAAAGATATAGAACGAAATGGAAGAAGGCGAGAAAAGATTGAGCGTGAGAGAAAGACTATGAAGATAGATAGAGAGAGAAATCATTAAAGAGCATGCAAAGGAATGAGAAAATATACAGAATGAAAAATAACAGACAGGAAAAATAGAAAAAAAAGTGTAGGAAGAGATAGAGTTGAAAAATTACACCATCTCCCACTAAAGTGAACCGTGTAGAGCAGCGGAGCAGCGCTGGATTCACTTGTGTTTCCATTTGTTTCCATTTGTATGTTTCCATGTATGTTTCATATGTATTTGGAGTTCGGTATATGGTGTGTACCACTTATGTTAACTGCGCACACGCGAGGAGATGGGAGAGTTAGCGCATGCGAAATGGGAGAGTGGGTGGCCGCTGACGGACAGACACAGCCCGAGCGAAAGCTGCAACGCATCTAGAAGGAAAAAAAAAACAGAGCCCGCATAGCCATGCATAGTATAGATTAGCAAGCACCGAGAAAGAGAGGTGAAACGGTAAAAACCAATATCCAAGCCATGACCAGCTAGCGGCGCACCCGCTGTGTTGCGACCCAGCCTTGGGCAACTTAGGGCAAGTTGGGCAAATTTTTTTTTCAAAAGAAATTTGTGTGCTTTAAAGTAGTTGCAACATATTTCTGTGTGCATAGCTGAATGTCCCACTTCTCCTGGCAATAGAACGAAATTTCACTTGCTTTTAGTCCTAAGTTGACTCGCCAGATTAAAAATCTTTGGCCTGTGCACGTTTATACTACTATACTGACGTAAAAAAACATCATACCATAGTGAACCAGCAATAAAAAGAGCTGCTTATGTTATAGGTGTCAAGATATTGACAACCCAGTCTTCTACAATATTGTTGAATTGTTTCCTATGCTGAGTATAAAGACATTCACTTCTTCTTGTACCCCTACTCCTTCATCTCTTCCTTCTCACTGAGATATGACGCACGATGGACTTGATCTTTAAAACGGCATTCAATTCTTTATAAAGTCAGAAAAAAGGCAAAAATTACATCTGTTGTTAGATACGCTGGAGCCTAATTATCATGATCCCCCTAAATTTACTACATGCTTCCATTTGTAACGAAAAGACAGATAACTTTTAAAGTTAAACGATATGCAAAAATAAACAGTGTCAAGAGCGGACATTACAAGCAACTATTTCACCATACTCGGAGATTTTTGTTTAAATTTAGATCCACCCTTTGTCTGCGCTCAAACCTGTGCGAAGCAAATATCTTGCGCTTTCTATAATCTATGAAATAACAGAATAATTCAGGCAGCGTCGTAATCAAAGTAACTGCAGCTCTTTCCAGTGACCATGAACATCTCAATCGCAAGCACTTCTGAGCGAAACTCGGGAGCCATGGAGTCGTGTTTGGGATGGCACATAGCAACAGTGGCCACAAAGCAGTTTCACTACATGTATACGAAAAAAAAACAATTTTATGGAGACACACGCAATGCCATTACATGCGTGCGTGCGTGCACAGGCGCATTCATCATGCAATATCCGCATGTGGCTCCGGCAGATGCAAACTGATGCAAATGATGATATGTGGTGTTAAACCTCTCAAAACCATCATATGATTATGAGAGACGCCGTAGTGGAGGGCTCCACAAATTTCGACCACATGGGGCTTTTTAACGTGCACCCAAATCTGAGCACAAATCACGCAAATGTGTCACCGTGTTTATGAATCGGCGATGAGCCGTTACTCCACAGCTGGCGAATCTGAAATATTAAAAAGTTAAAACGACTATACGACTTCAGCATGAACAGCCGTTTGGCTAATTACTCTCAGTGGGTCGAGAAAAGCACTGAACCAAAGGAACGTGAATGATTGATGAGATGTACAAGTCCGCAGTGCGTCAGTGTATTTGTTCTAACAATGAGCTCTTTCTAGTAAGTGACCATCACTGCCATGTTCCAGACCGCTGCTCGATGCATTTTGTTTTTTCGCTGTGCTCGGCACAGATTCCTGCTCTTACAGCACTCCATCCGCAACACTCCATCCTTTTCTTTCTGCTCGAGTCGATGCGCTGCCGAAAGCTCGATAGAAAATGGGTTTAGCGACAGGGGCTGACCCTGCAGCGCGTTGTATAGGCATTGTGGAAGTGTTACGCATGACCCGTTTCGCAGGTGTATGAGCGTCATAACGAGAATACATTAGCGTGGTTACTGCGTATTTTGTCCTTTATTCGCCTTTGCATGTGTTGAGAGGCGTGCTTGGAGGAATCAATGATACGTCTAATCTTGCGATTATCTTTGTTCCACACGCTGTCGTCATTGAAATAAAACTAGACGGAAGATAGTCATCTCTTTAGTTATTTTCTCATATGGCTTCTACAGTACAGTCCTCTTGGTTTAGCGTAGAGGATCCTAATAATCACACTCAAAGTGAATTTCTGCCGAATCACACGAAGCTTGTCTTTCTTACTACAAGCAGAGCGTCGCCCTAAAGAATTTGACGATTCATATTTTGCTTTCATTTACCTAAGTTCAATTCTTGAAAAATGAGACCACGTTTATTTTTGCAATTTAAAAGTTTTCGATACTTACTCAGAACGCTCTGTGATTGCACTTTAAACGCATAATCTTAACAATAATCTGCTATATATTTAAACTTGGACATCACGTTTTTTACTGCCTGACTGGAGACAGTGGAAGATAAGATTTTTTATGATCTACATGGATATTCTTCGTTTAAGTGTTTCGCCTAAACTTTCTGTATGTGTTTTTCTGCTTAAAATGATAATAATGAAAATTTATTATTGGTAAAGTTTGGAGAGCTCGGGTGGACCTTGTCAACTAAGCCGTGTGGAAAATACCAAATTTCGCCTCAATATTTACGAGCGGTACATGCACCATTAATTCTGAGACCATCTGCGGGACAATGTCTCGCACACAAATTTATGATGCTTGCATTACTTTGCTTACATGTTTTCTTTCTTTTTTTGTGTGTTTAACCCTACCGCAGTGGTCTAGTGGGTAAGGTACTTGGCTGCTGACCCACTGGTCGCGCGATTGAATCCCGGCTGCGGCGGCTGCATTTCTGATGGAGGCGGAAATGTTGTAGGGCCGTTTGCTCAGATTTCGGTGTACGTTAAACAACCCCAGGTGGTCAAAATTTTTGTAGCCCTCGACTACGGCGTCTCTCATAATCATATGGTGGTTTTGGGACGTTAAACCCTACATATAAATCGATCAATTTTTTGTTGTTCTGCACACCTAGATTATCACGGGAGTAATGTGACGTAAAATGCATGCTTCTCTTACACACTTTTTTTTTCAAATGGCGGAATGTTTTCTCAGGGAATCCAAGCACAGACACCAGAAGGAAGACCCTGCAGACACCACAAACGACCACAAACATTGGTGCCCTGACTTTCTTTTCGTATCCTTGTTTGCGATCCTGGGTATCAGAATGAATGCGCACCAACTAGCTCAGCTGTGTTATTCTATATTATAAGCTTGTTTGTTGGTTTTTTTTTAAATAAAGGAAAGCATGGCATTTTCAGGAAAGCATTTCCTTAAAGGAGTGGTAAAGACAGCTGAAACTCGTTGTAGAACAGAGACTATCTGTTAGCTTGTTACATCCAGTATTTTTAGTAACTGTGAAGACGTCAGCTACAAGAAATTGGCAATGTAACTCGAGCAAGAGTCCCGCATAGTGAAACGCATCTTCTAGGCTTCAGATTCATTACGAAACTTCTGAATTTCAAGCCCCGGATGATACATAGGCGTGACAATACAAATTTGCCATTTTACGCTAGATAATCACGATTTTCACATGTAATTCACGAATGTTTTCACCGAAATGAAGTGCTAGTAATCGAAGTTCATGTTCACTTTTTATAACAGATTTGATATATACCCTGGTGTTCACTAAAACACGCCCCGACAATATCAGAGGGAGAGAGAGAATAAACTTTTATTTGAGAGAACGCATTGTGCGCCCAAGTCGGGTGGCCTCGTTGTTCCAGGTAGCTGTGGGCCATCACCATCTACCGCACCCGTTGAACCATGCTGGGCTGATTCTTCAAACCCGGGTCTGACAACTTGGCCTCCCACTGCTTTTCGGTTAGTTTAGTGGCTCCAGGGCTTCGTTTGCATCCCCATATCATATATAATAGGGTTTCTGGGACATCACAGTGCTGCAGCTGTATGAGTACTCGGATGGTGAGATGCGGTGAAGCAGCGTACCGTGAGCGTAGGTGTTAGTTTGCAGCTTCTTGAGGGTTACTGCCTCTTCACGAGATAAGGTGGAGTGAGAAGGCGGATAAATTCTTATTTTCAGCCTCTATTACTCCAGTATATTGTTGTACTCTTAAGGTACATCTTTTTTCCTCCTTAGCGTGTCGTGTGGGATGACCCGGTAAACATGAGCTCAGGCGAAAGCATTGGCTGCCTCATTTCCCAACAGAGTCTTGTGACCTGGAGTCAAAACGATGTACGTGTCTGGGGAATTCATCTTCGCTGCAGTGGCGAGAATTCCTAACGCTTGCTTGGAAATTCTTTCTTTGTGATAATTTTGACAAGCTGCTTGCCGATCGGCTGGTATTCCTGCTGTGTCAATACAGGTTTTGAGTGCTAGTGCTATCGCTGTTTCTTCTGCCATGCCGATTTATGTAGTTAAGATGCTATCTGCCGCTCTCTCTATTTGCCATCGCCGTCGACTACGCTGACATGTGCTGGAATTTTTGGATATTTCGCTGCATCAGTGTATCTTTTGTGGATTGCGACCGTAATCTTGTCGGAGCTTCTTTGTTCTAGATTTTCTTCTTTCGAGATGATAGGTAGGATGCATATTTCGTGAAATGCGGTCTACTGAGATGTTCTGTCTAATCGTTGCTGGAATATTTCTTGTTGCATTGCTTCCGAATAACCCAATCTTTGATGTGTCGCTCGCCCAGTTTCAGTCAGTCTAAGCCATTTGAGTTGAGTTACTTTGTGGGCTTCGACGAGCTCCTCCCCGGTGTTGAGGAGGCCTAAGTGTAGCAGTCACGGCGTGGAAGCACATTCACAGATTTCTAAGGCAGTTATGAAGGTCTTTCGTAAAAGGGTGTTCAGTTTTTTGAACTTCAGAATTCTTGAGATCCAAGTAAGGAGTTCCATAAGTAATTCTGCTGATGAGTGCTTGGACCAATTTGAAGGTGGCGTGTTCTATTTATTTTATTTATGGACTATTTATTTTATTGGTTGAAACTTGGAAAGACGAATGAGATGTAATGGTACCAGCCCGTCAAGGACTAGTCCTGACAAGTACTAGGTGCAAGTCCATAGTTAAGGACTCCAGTGTTGACGGCCACCACTTCTTTGCACCCGACAACGGCTTGTTGGGCCTGGAGGGTAACGACATCAAGCCGGGTTGCCCCCAGTCTTCTCGGGTTGGGTTAGTGGGTGAGGGAACCATCAATCTGTACACATGTTATAAAGAAAAAAAATCAGTTGTAATAAAAAAGGTAAAATAAAAAAGGTAAAAAAGGCAAAATAGAAGACTGACGCTAGCTTGTGCTCGGTAGAGGAATGGCGAATGAGTCGGGAGGAAAGCACGAAGGGGTAACGAAAGAGTACAAAGGAGTAATCACTTCACCCACTCCTAAGTGAATTGCGATAAGAGGCGTGAAACTGTATCTATCATTCGCCCAATCCTGAAGGATTTTTCTTTCCTTTTATCCTTGTGGCCTGCCGATGCATTCATGGTGGTTAAATAGCTGGTATTCCCGGCTGCGCTTCGGTTTTATATTCTAGCTTTCACTCACTGGTGCAAACGGCTCGGGAATCATGTCGGTTCTCTACGCCATAATTGGGTTAGGCTGATCGACTGGCTTCTTGAGTCTCTCTCCTGCCTCTGGATCATAATACGGGTCACTGGACAGGTACTTTAGGGAAGCAATGACCCGCCCTCTTGTTAAAGACGATAGTCGCTGTTGGGGTACCTAAACGCAAAAATTTTGGTATGTCTGTCTGTGCAATTGTCTGCTTCTCTATCCTAAGGATGCCCCAAACGGCACCAAGCGATACGCCAAACAGCCAACCCCATCCACAGCGCCCACCAATATTGCTCAAGGTTCAGCGTTCATACTTGTGCGATTGTCAATTAAAAAGCAATTATTGCGTATATCTGTGGCACCATAACAACACGTCAATATTTTGTATTTGTGGCTTAATAATAGAGAAGGCACACATAAGCAATTCTAAAGACCACAGCATTTATCAAGCTGTGCTGACAGTGCGTGATGCTCAAAAAGGCAAGTGTTTCCAACGTTTTGCTGAGACGACACGGTGGTGGCACTTGCCCGTTGGTTTGCGTTCTACACCTTATCGCTTCCGAGACAGTAGCGCATCTTTTCGAAGATAACTGCCAGATAGCGCCCGTGTCTTACGTGCCTGAGTGTGCTCGTTCGCCTTCGCTGCACGGATTGAGACTCTCTAACGCAGCGCTTCCAGAATAGAATTAACAAATTTTCTTGTGCAGAACATCAAATAAACGTTTTGTTCACTCTCTCCACACGCAAGACTATCGTCTTTCGATGACATTTGCAGTGAAACATGCAGATACGGGGCCAATTTTTTCCTTACCATTTTCTTGTTGCACGAGGGAGATATGGCAATAGCAGAATTAAGTGAGGAAGGCACTACTATATACAGGATGGTGAACAGCATATTTGGAATAGAGCATAATCGTATTACGGCCAATTATAAATCTGCAGACTAGAACAAAAGCGTTTGTGAAACAGAGAAATATTGTCCTGCACTCGTTTTTACTTCGAAACTGCATAAGCAGTCCACTCGGACTTCTCGGAAAGACAGATACTTTTTGTTCATAGTACCGAATATCGCGTAGCTATTGGGCAGACGCAAGAGGGTAATCATCTATGCTCTCCCATTCAAACATTTTATGATGGTGAATACACAATAGTGCTCGTTCGCTTTTCAGCGTTGGTTTTTAACACAATGTGATGGGGTTTCATTACTCTGCGATAATCACCACAAAGCACCCTTTTGAAATTTTAGAGAGGCAATGGGCTCTTCGCAGGAGTGACTTCAGTTCTCCCATTTAATTTGACCACATGTATCTGCTAGTTAAAAGATGAATAAGTTTCGTAATTGATGCTGTAATTGATGTCTGTAGTAATCTTAAGATGTCTGACATAGAAAAAAAGCGGGTCGAGGCAGTAAGCTAATATTCTGTTTCTGTCAGTTTTCAAGTGGACACGTTTTTGTAACATCCGGTATAAATTATTTCACAGGAGAGAGAGAAACAAACAAACGCTGTCATGTCGTGCTGCGTGCGGGAGTACAATTCCTGGTGTAACAGCTTCAGCAGAGAAATTCGGGGAGGGGGGAGGGAGATGTCATGCCTATTGCCCCTAGTTCATATTTAGGCATCCGCCTTCTACAGTGAGCGAAATTTTTCTGCCGTCGAAACGCAGCGTCGTTCGCACAGGACGAGCTCTGCGCTGCCGAATATACCATGGGACGAACGAGGAATGGATGCGTTGTCACATGGTTGTTGATGCGGATCGCAGACGCCACTACGCTATCTGGTGGTCTAGACCTCGATGATTTCTGCAGGAAGCGAGGAGACGCAGTATCTTACTTTGCTGGCAAGTCGACGTCTTGTAACGCATGAAGAGCAGAAGAACGACCAACACCAGCGGCGTTGGCAGGTTTTATATTTTTATTATTTTGAATACCTCATAGGCCCCAGCTGGGGTATTACATAAGGGATGGGTAATAATTACAGAATAAAAAAAGTGATTCGGGGGCAATATTGAATTGATGTGGGTCGGAGTGGTGCATGGTAGTTGCAGGCAGACGATTCCAGTCCCGTGCGGTTGTCGCAAAAAAAAAAAGGAGTGAATATGTGCGGTACTTCGGGCTGGTGGAGGATACACTGTGCATAAATGGTTTATGCGGCTTGCTTTGCAAGACCACGACAAGCTCGGTTACTTTTTCCACAAAATGGGGACTTGAAGCAGGTACAGAGCAAATTAAACTCGCGTTGGTTACAACATTCAGTTACGCGCAGTGCGACATGACAAATGAGTATAGGGCTTGGACACCATTTTTTTTAAATTCCTTGCTCTCCTATTAGACCGCGGTGAACGATTAGGCGGCAAACGCGGAAAAATTCGGTTCGAGAGTGATCGGTGCGGATAGGGCCCTAAATTTCGACGGATTTCACTACCACCGAATAGGATTCAGTGCACTTTCGGCAACCGGGGTGCATTAAGGCGAAGCTCAGAGAGCACTATGGCGGTGCCCAGTCAGCAGTCTATGAAAAGCTTTGTGCAACAGGAAGCTTAAATGTATAGTTGCAGTGTAAATTTATGCGTGCAATGTTGTCTGAGTGTACAAGGGATATCGAGTGCGAAGGTAACAGTGTATGTGTAGTTCAAGCTTCAAGCTGCTTAACCTCAACTTCTCCTTCAGTGTGTGCAATGTTTCGTGAAGGTGCGTGTATATTTTGCACGAAAGCTACGCGTATCCCAAATAACTGAGTTTGAAACCTCTACAATGTGCAGTCTTCCACACGCAGCAAAGGCCTTCACTCACTTTTGTATTAAGCTTGCTCGGACGCTTCGAAATTGAGTTTTAAGTAAACAACAAGGGCTGGTTTGAGGACGGCACGAGACCTAATAGCAATTGGACTCTGCCGGCATTGAGTTATTACTGAAAGGTACGGAATCCGCCTAATGCGTGTATTTGTGAAAGTTCCCAATTCACTGGCACAATTCTATTTGCTTCCGATAGCACCTTGCACCAGAGGTAAGTTCAAGAAATTTTAAGTTACCTTACATGAAACCACTTGAAGAGGTTGGGACCCATATTTAAGAGTCATATCTTGGCAAAAATATGGTAGTCGATGCGGCATATTTAGAGCTTTTATCCTGAACATCTGCAACGATCAGAATAATAATATTCAATAATTTGTCGGTGCCACTTACTCTTCCCTATTTACAGCCATGTGGTACTGCAAGTTCACGAATTGCGAACTACTATGTAGATTAAAGTCGCACAAGGAGGAACGTTTCGCGTTGTAGACTGAATTGAAACCACAAGGAAAATGCATAGAGGTACCTGATTTTTATATTTGCACACCAGGTTTGTATATTACTTCAAATTGACAGGATGTTTGGCTGAAGCTGCAACATGCATTCATTAGGAGGCACATATATTTAAAAATGCAACTCTTCTCTTAATGCTTTTAGAAACACAAACACGAAAATCAGCCCACAAACTTGTGGCACCTTAAGAACTCCTAGGTGTGCAAACATGCACTCAAGAGAAGAGATCAAAACAGTACAAGTGCTGGCATTAGAGATCAGCATTCCCTAGCAACCATATTGATTTTCGTCACTGTACTGCTGAATAGCTTTAGAGACAAAAATATATTCGTAGAACTTCTTTCATAAAGAAAAATACTACATCTAACTTCCCTACCGTTTTTCTAGTTCCTCGTGCAGAAACCTCTTGCGATTTTCGGTTGAAGTGCACTTCACATGCCAGATTAATGCGACATTCGCTTCAAAGCATTCGACGCTTGTTCAATACTACCTTGTTAAGGTTACAGCATCGTATGCGTGCCTGCTTTTTAAGCCGCTGGACAAGTGAATGTCTTGTCCAGATTAAGTCTGACGGGAGCTGCGCAAAGGGCATGTAAGTTTTTCTACTAATACAGGGTGCGTCACTTCCCTTACGTGTTTCAGGAACAACTGGGAGCCACATGTGCATGACTGAAACAAAAAGCTTGGCTCGAAGGTGAAATGTGATTGGTATGTTTAATGAACACGCAGCCTGGGTCTTGAGAGTGCGCACTTTTTTTTTTCGATGAAAACGAAAAACCTTGCCAGTCATAACGTCCCCACCGAACAGTCGCTTATTTGCTTTTAGGACTACGTGGTGGCTGCCAGGGTCTTTAACAGCAATTATTTGCCTCCTCAGCGACGCCCAAGACAGCAAACAACGAATCCCCGTCACTAACATATATGCGCATGCTAATTCTGGCTTGTGTGCTCTCCGGTTAGACCGCGATTTCGCGGGATGACATGTTTTCGCTTTATAAGTCTACTTAACCAGGGTAAGTCTGTGGGGAACAGTGCAAAGGGAACATAAAACGTATTAATAATAAACTCTGTGCCCTTTCTTTTACGTGTAAGATAACTTTACCAGCAAAAAAAAACGAAATATTTTACAAGAAACACAAACGCGCACGTGTCTTAAGAACAAGCAGGAGTGACATGTGCATGAATGGGCTCGAGTAAAAAGCTGGGCTCAACGGTTAAAAGTGATTGGTATGTCTTCAACGCCTTTCATTCATCCATTCTCTTGGGCTGAGATAACAACCTTACAATCTGGGTATTATGAAGCATGTTTTGTTTCCAGTAAAAAAACGCCAAATATTGTCCATTTTGGTCGAACTTGCTGTGCGTAATGTCTGCGATGGTCAGAAGTTGATTTGCCTTCAGGACGGCGTAATGACTGCCCTATCTTTTAGCAGCGGATATTTTTCTCCCTGTTCAGCGAAGCCCAAGACCGCGAACAACGGAAGCCCACCACTTACAAATAACGACGACGCCAGCGGCAGACAACGAAGGGGTGGCCTCCCTTCGCGTGCACGGGTTTGCAGGCTTGTGCGCTCCGGTCACGTAGCGAGTTTGTGAGAGGATGACATGTTTTCGCTCTTTCCAGTGGCTCTATGTTTTCCTCAAGACTGGCTTTGTTTCGACGCAGGCAAGCAGACGCGGGCCGGCTGATTCCTGCTGCCACTATACATTCTGCCTTCCCTGGCATCGCGCGATAAAAGGGCTTTCAGGAAGGGCCGTGCGTGCAGCCTCTATCGAATGCGTCCGTCCCCGCTCTCACTATGGTGCCTTTGGAGGTGCTTCCTTCCCTAAGGTGCTGAATAAGGCGCATTAGGCGAATGGACGCCCAAGTTAGGGTGGGTGAGGATGCGTCTTATAGGCTCCATTTCCAGGCTTTGACACTAGCTTCCACCTTATCGTAAGCTGGCCACAAAGAATTTCCATTTCTCGGCCTCACACTTTCACACTGTTAGACCGACTCTAACCTCTACGCTCTGCAGAGTTTTCGAAGCTTTTAGAACAATTATTGTATGTTTCTGCCGACAAGCTCTTCCACGCCAACTATATTTGTGTGCGAAAATCATGCACGCGCGCTAACAGCTCATCTAGGTTTATTACCGAACGCAAATTGTGTCGCAATGACAACACAGTCATCGTATAAGAATGAATAATTATGTAACGTAAGAAAGACATCAGGCAAGCTAGTGGTGCCAGTGAAGTGCATATGAGTCAGAAACTAAATATGTACCTTGGTCCCTCTGGGTGAGCGGGAGCTAAAAAGGGCTATCTAACGACTTCTGCAGAGTCAAGGGCTTATGAATAAGTATTTGATCGAGGAAGGATGGAAATTAGTTCATGATTGGCAAGCAGCCTTTGTAGTCTATGCAGATGTACCAACAGGTCACTAATTAAAGGTCGAACCTTTTCTGAAATAGCCCCGGACATTCTGCTGTTGTTCTTAAAGTGAATGATATACAATCACTGCATGCAGCCAGTTCTGTATTATAAACCTGAAGTTTTGAGGCACATCTCAAGAACATATTTTGTTTTGTCATCCGAAGTGGAACTAAATTGTTCTGGGCGCTGCAGGCCGTTTTGTACTGCTGAACAGGATTGAATGTAACTTACACAAAAAATACCAATGTCTGCCCGCTTCTCTTGCGCACTTGGATAAAAAAGAAGAGTCTTCTTTTTTAAGAATTCATAGCCCGAACGACTTTCGCAAGCATGACTCTAAGGTGAAGTACAAACTCATTTTTCACTCTCTTCATCCACCATTCTCGCAGCGCAGGAAGAGAACGTAATGAGAGTGAGTCCCGCTGTTCGGATTCCCGAAATTCTCTTCAGCCCCATCGTAACATTCCTTGACGCAGCCGCCTCTGGTTGTCTTGCTCTCGGAATGTAAATGCGCTCTATGCGAAGGAATGCATGCTGTTTGCCGCGATCGCAGGTCCTCGTGTGGATCCAACCGGATGGCCCGCAAGAGGCAAAGCCCACCGCAGGAATTCTCTCGTCTACTCTTGGAAGCCACTTTTCTTACGGCATGCTTCATCGCAAAGCCGTTCTTTACACGCTACCAAAAGCAACGCATGTTGTGACGAAAGCGGAACAATAATGTTCTCGCTTTCACTGCACTGCGTCTAGTGTGTCACCACGTTTCTTTCTGGTAACAATCTTCAGTTTTATCCTGCTTGCGAGGAGGCAAGATTCTTTCTTGCGTGCCTTAAGAGAGAGATACACACACAGACAAACTGTGGCTTAAAGAAATGCGCAGCTAGCAAAACACATGGATGCAAAACACAAGCAGACTTGTTGCCAAGTCGGTTTGCGCTTTTGCGTGCTGCACGCAGTGCGTGTGGGTTCGCCGTAAGAGTACCAAGCCCTCTTTTGTCCTGGGTTTGGTATGCTACACCCTAATCTTATACGGTATCCTGTACCAGCTATAGCTTAGCATGAAACATTGAAACAGGGTGTTTAAATGTGTTAGTGACTTCGAAGGGAGTGAACTTTCTGTTGTTCCTTTATTCAAGTGCACCGAGCAGCATTTTTTGCTAATTTCGGTCAAGCAGAATATTCCGCTCTTGTGTTAGCTAACGCCAATTAAGGACGCCTATTTGCGAAGCTTTTCTTTCGAGCATTAGACTCGAAATTGGCCAAAAATTGTTTGGCGGCCATTAGCGATGGCAAAACAGCACCTGTGAACCTCTTCCTCTTTTCATAATGTATGCAAGTGCGACATACATACATACATACACACATACATACATACATACATACACACATACATACATACATACATACACACATACATACATACATACATACATACATACATACATACATACATACATACATACATACATACATACATACATACATACATACATACATACATGTACAATGTTGGCAGGCCCATCAGCCTATCACGCTGCATTGTTCTTGCGGTAATCACGGCCCTCAGTTGGAGGACATGTGTAAATAATTGTTTTAAATGCGAGCGCGATACCTAGACAGAAACAGCCAAGACACGGACAAGCGCTTGTCCGTGTCTTTCTAACTCCAGTCTACGTATCGCGCTCGTATTTCAAACCATTATGAATAAGCAACTCACCTAATCAAGTATTTTTGATGTAATGCATAACAATCACAAATATGGAGAAGCTTAAATGTGTCATGCTTTTAGCTACGTGGTATAAAGTTACTTATTTATTAAAAATAATACATGTTCACAGATGTCAAATACTCGCAGGTAATGTCAGTGGACGAAGTTTACTCTCACCCTTTATTTACGACGATGGGTCTCATAGTGTTTTTGTTGCTGCCATACGCTTCCACAATTTATTTATTGAAATAATTGATTAGTACTTATTATAAACTAAGGAGTTGAAAAATAATCGTTACAAGACGCAATCCATGGAGCACGTTCCGGTTCTCATGGCGGCATTCAAGATTTTGCTTCGGTGGCACTGTCAATTTGGTTCTTTGCTTCCTGGTTCCTTTTTGTCATTCCTTCTCACCCAGGCAGGAGGGGCGGAGGCGGCTTTAAATGCTTTCTACTCTGTCTGTATTATGAACTATTGTAATACGCTCATCACTACAATTTTAGCCATCATGAGCCACTCACGTGCAACGGCAGCAGCTCGCGGGAATTTTTACATAACCAACCCCGACTCCTGTTTTTTTATAAATAGAAAAAGAGAGGAAAGAAAGTAGTAAATCAGTCTAACAAAACTTGAATGAAACTAAGTCGGTGAAAAGTCACAGCTTTGGCGCAACGGCGGAACATTGAACGCGATAGCAACAAATTGGAAGGTTACGCGCAGAATGGCAAACAGATGTAAACGTGCCCCACTTTTCTCACGCACAAATGATGCATTAAACGTACTCTCAGATACAAATAAACGCGAATAAGCATATCAGTTGTTACTTCGCTTGTGTCTGAAAATCACGCTCTTTTCGCTAAGGAAGAAAGTAAAGATGGCAGTAATTTTTGTGCGCCAGCTAACTACAACAGAATCGTTCCAATGAAAACTCAAGGCCAGCCATGATGTACTGAAAATCACGCTCTTTTCGCTAAGGAAGAAAGTAACGATGGCAGTAATTTTTGTGCGCCAGCTAACTACAACAGAATCGTTCCAATGAAAACTCAAGGCCAGCCATGATGTACGATCCTCCCCGCTGCAAGGTAAAGGCACGCGAGTGAGCGTCCACCCCCTCCTCTCCGCGTGGCAAAGTACTCCTACGAAATAAGAACGCGCGCTGCCGCGTCGGGACGATGCGGAGACGTGTGCGCATTGCGCCATCTTGCTGGCAATCTTGAAAACACGATACTTCCCCCCCCCCCCCCCGAGACCCCGAGGTGCCCGTCACCAGTGGTAAGTGGCATATATAAATAGCTTGCCATTTCAACGTTGAAGGCGATGCTGCTTCGTGGCTCAGTGGTTAACGCCTCGCATTCACGATGCCGATGTCGACGCCGGCGGCGAAATCCAGCCTAGAGTGTCCATATAGTTATCGCTATAAAAGGCACCCCTGAATTTCAGTCGAGCCGATGTTCTGAAACATAGCCCGCGCTAGCTCGTTTTGAAGCTCTGTCATCACAGCCACGAATGAGAGAGTGCTTTGAACTGAAGCGCAAGGTGCATTTTTTCACGCCCTATTTACTGCTGTCGGCATGAAGTACGAGGGGTGGCCAGATGAACGTTGGCCGCTTTTGCTTTCTGTGCTTTTGATAGCACGTCCTTACGTGTAAGGTTGCTATGCGTGAACCCAGGCACGCCTCTCTGTCCAGCTCCATCGAAGTTTTGCGATCTTGAAGTAGTTCGAGCCACCAAAAATGAAACAGAGCGTATAAGAAGAACTGAAAGTGAAAAATCCGGCATATCTCGCGTACCTTGGGGATTCTACGTTATGCGAAGCATGTGGAGAAAAGATGATGATGTCGCAATAGGTTCTTTGTTAGAAAACGTTACAAAATGACCCCAAAGACGTGTAAAATGTTGTGCCCGAAAAAGATATGCTTACCTGTTGCATATGTTTCACATAGTCAGTTGTTTACAGCTGCATATTGGTGCCAACAGCAACGTGAGCATTAGAGACACCAGAAGCGGTAACATGATATGGAGTACTTGTGATCGTGAAGATGGTAGCCCTGGACAGTGTTACGTAAATCAACTCCAGTGTATGGCGCTGAACTAGAATTGACGTCAACCTGACGTGGCGACTGAATCATAAGAGTACATTCACAAGGTGTGTAAAATTAGCCAGTACTGCAACCGCTATTGGCGTTTCAAGAACATCACGGTCTTTTTCAAAAGCAGTTCCGAGACCGGACGTGCCTCTTTGCTTGAATACTTGGTTGTCACGCATAACGACGCTTGGGTTCGACTCCTACTGGGACCATGATATTTATACGTTGCATGCGACTGGTCAACGTTGCCGATTTGATCTTTCTCACGCGTTGAAATTACCGCCATATGTTCTCACCGTTCTTGGATAAAACTCTCAATCCCCCGTGGTGCATACCCGCCTACCGTGGCCCGTGGTACACGGGCGTGGGTCACATGTGTCTGCCAAAAAGTGTTTGAGTACTTACGTGACGGGAGGGTAAATGAATTGATGTCATGACCAGCGAATCATATTCGGCAAACCAATTCACCATCAATACTAATTTTCGTTTAAACGAGGCTAAGGGACTCATCACGAGACCACTATGACGTAGGTGTGTGGGTGGACATACATACATACATACATACATACATACATACATACATACATACATACATACATACATACATACATACATACATACATACATACATACATACATACATACATACATACATACATACATACATAGACAGACTCCAAAAGTACCTGCAGTACGCAAAAAAATGCTTCGAATTTGAAAGTATTCCTTTATACTGAAGATGAAATCACAGGAACGATTCTGTTGTAGTTACCGGGCACACAAAGTTCACTACAATCGTTGCACAGTCTCCGTGTGCGTGAGAAACGCGGGACACGCTTCGATCTGCTTGCCATTCTACGCGTGATCTTCCTATTTGTTGCTATCGCGTTCATTGCTTCGCTTTTGCGGCAAAGCTCTGACTTTTTAGTTTTCACAACCCGAACAACGTTGATAACATAGTCTTGTGGAGCCTTACATTTCCTTGCCTGCGCACAGACTCCGCGTTAACGCCCCCATGTCGCCTTCTCGAAGTCACACGTAGACTGTATCTTTGCATCGTTTCATGCGTCCATTTCCTTGTTCTCGACGCAGATATGGCGAGTGTCTAAGCCATTGCACGTTCTCCTCTCACCGATCACAGCCATGCCATGCGAGGCACGTACCAGCGAGCCCTGCTGCATTCTCGATGCAGCCCTGATATGTACTACATGCGTTATTCTCATTGTAACGCGTTTGCGGGATTCAGTGGCGGCTCTGTGCTTCTTGGATTTTTCACTGGGTTCCGAACGAACGTGCGCATGCTTACGTCCGCTCACTGCGAACGCTGCGTGTCAAATCAATGTCGTGCTTTCTGGTGGTCGCGCTTTCCAGAAGCTCAAACAAAAAAAAGGACCTACTACAAGAGTCTATACATTTCCAGATCGTATCTTTTGAAATGTGACGGGACATTTCAGTCTTACATTATTGTACTTCCTGCCACGCTGGTTGTCACACATGTCGCGTGGTCTCAAAATAGCAATGGCACAACGTTTTGGGAACACTGCTTCCCCACCTTCTGGATATGACAAACAGCTTAAAAAAATTGGCCCCGTATATGCATGTTGATCTGCAAATGTCGTCGAAAGATGATAGTCTTGCGTCTGGAGAGATTGAACAAAACGTTTATTTGATGTTCTGCGCTAGAAAAGCGGTGAATGGTATTCTGGAGGCGCTGCGTCAGAGTGCCTCGAGCGTGCAGCGAAGGCGAACGAGTGCACCAAGTCACGTCACACTTGAGACATGAGCGCTATCTGGCAGTTATCTTGAAAAACAAAACGCGCGGCTCTGAGAAGGGCATGCCGGGCGTGCGCGTCCATCCCGTCTCGGAGGTGATGAGGTGTAGAACTCAAGGCAACGGCTAGGTGCCACCACCGTGTCGTCTTAGCAAAGCGTTGGAAACACTTCCCTTTTTGTGCAAGCGTTGTTGCATGGTGAGCGCCGCGTGATCAATGCTATGGTCTTTAGAATAACTTATGTAGCCTTTTCTAGTAAAAGACGCACATACAGAATATATACGTGTTCTTATGGTGCCTCGGATATGCGCGATAATTGCTTTTGAATTGACAATCGCACAAGTATGAACGCTCAATCTTGAGCAACATTGGTGGGTGCTGTGGATGGG
Organism: Rhipicephalus microplus; assembly: GCF_043290135.1. Taxonomy (NCBI): domain Eukaryota; kingdom Metazoa; phylum Arthropoda; class Arachnida; order Ixodida; family Ixodidae; genus Rhipicephalus; species Rhipicephalus microplus. Next base: position 18,595,847 of record NC_134703.1, read on the forward strand.
GTCGGCCGCTTGAGATACCCGCTGGTGCCGTTTAAAAAGCCCAGTACCATTACGGGTGGACAAACAGACAAAGAGACAGACGGACAGACGGACGGACAGACAGACAGACAGACGGACGGACGGACAGACAGACGGACAGACAGACAGACAGACAGACAGACAGACAGACAGACAGACAGACAGACAGACAGACAGACAGACAGACGGACGGACGGACGGATGGACGGACGGACGGAAAACAGACGGACGGAAAGACAGACGGACAGAAAGACAGACGGACAGAAAGACAGACGGACAGACACAGACCAAAAGTTTTGCATCGAAGGTCCCCAAGAAGGACTATTGTCTTCAAAAGACAAAAAAAAGTGGGAAGAGGTGCTCACTTTGATGTGAACTTTATTTTGCAGCTTGTGCATTCGACACTACTGCCTGACGAAAAGAGGTTGAATGAAATAGTAGATCTAACGCGTAGCACAAAACGTTTAGATTAGTGATTAAGTATCAGCAAGCATAAACATTAAGTATGGAAACTGAGAGGGAGGGGTACGTTTATTTTGTGAATTACAAATTTCCGCCTTTTGTATGTGTAGCGCCAAGAAACGATGCTTCTGTGTGCGATGCCAACACAAGACTAGGAACCACGTGACTTTTCTTCGTGCACATCAAAGGGAATAATAGTTCAGTTGATCTTTGGCACAGGTGTGGCTTATCTCGCTTATGTGACCTGCTCACCCAGCTCGGCCTAGCAGTGCGTTCCAACTGGTGATCCGGACGGTATGCAACCACCGGGGTTGAGCATCAACGTCGCTATGACTACGACGTCGACGACATACTCCGCGAGTATGACTTCGACATCTACAACAAACGGTACGCAGACATTTTCCTCAGTCGATGGTAAGTTGCTACTTTTGCTGACTGCGGACGCCGCACTCTAGTTTATTCAATTAAAAGCCCAGTTCGCAGCGCGATGCGTCACATTAGAGTTGACCAAACTACTACGTCGTAAGCAGCCTCTCGCCACCCACAGCCAGTGAAACACGGGACCTGTTACTCAACCCATCTTCTGAAAAAGCATACGTATACCACTAAAATAAACTGGCAAGCACCGTGTCATGACCACGTAATCGCAGGGACTACATCAAGTACTTCACGACATGAACCTCGGCGACCGTACTTCTAGTCAGCTACTGCGGCACAAGCAACTATGGCGCGGTTGAACAACAAAGAGCTTTGAGGGAGCGTTGTTTCGAGGACTTCTCTTGAAAAAAGCTACCAAGAAGTGTTCGCTTGGCTGCCGAAGCGTCAGAGCAGAAGGACCTACCTGAGGTGGCTGGGAGATGCCGTAGTGAAGGGCTCCGGAAATTTATACAACCTCGGGTACTTTAACGTGCACCCAAATCAGAGCCCACGGGCCTACATCATTTTCGCCTCCACCAAAAATACAACCGCCGCAGCCCTGGGTCAATCCCACGACCTGCGGGTCAGCAGCCGAGTACCTTATTCACTAGACCAACCGCGGCGGGGCGTGTTTGAAAAGTATGCGTGTGTGTATCCAATCAGGTGGAATAGCTAAAATGACTACTGCGACAGTACACGGGATATTTTGCATGCTGCTTTGAAATAGGAAAAATAAGTAACTCTAAATTGAAGGCTCCTTTTCTTCGTTCAATACAATGTTAAGGAGGTAAGGAGGAAAAGGCGACTGAAAATGCGATTTTTCAATTTTCGTGGCACAATATGTCAGCATTACTGACAAGTGCTTCCACGACCTGGTAAACTTTTATTCGCAGTGGAAAGCATATAAAAATACCCCAAACGCGCCTCATCCCGTGACTGCACCATGGCAACTCGACTTGTATATGTTGTTTTCTCTGAACAATACTTTTTGTGAGAAAAGGAACATTTTCTCTGTAACCGCTGAAGTTATTGCATGCAAACTTAGGCAACCTCTTACTAAATAACATACTCTCTTTCTGAAGCAAAAGAATGTTGTTGCCACGAGAATCGTACTTTTATGATTTTTTTTAAGAAAAGAGCCCTAAAAGTCTAGTGATTGGACACATATATATTTTAACTAAAGAATTGTCATGGCTACAAATATCATTTTAGATCAGAGGGATACCGTGGGCATACGAAATTACCAGCAGAGATTTCAGAATTCTACACGCGATATTATTTCACAAATTTTCTTTGAAAAAAAGTTTTTTTTTTTTTCAGAACAGCTTCATGTTTTCTTGCCAAATTCACAAAGCATACAGTAAAATCCGCTTCCAAGCAACTTGCAAAATTTTGTAAAGTTTGCTTTAAACATAACAGAGGGATCGGTAGTAATGGTTGAACACCTATCTGTGCAATTCATTCCCCCTTAAGAAGAACTAAGACATTGACGTATATGAAAGTACAGGGAACGTAGGTTACAAGTAATTGTAATTCACGTTATAATTACGTTTCGAAAGATCTCCTGTGTTTTCCTTCGCATTATTATCTGCTAGTTATAAGCAACTTTGAGATAATAGACTGGTGTATGTGCGAATGTTACACTGGAAAAGATGCAAACATGCAGGTGATCTATTGTGCTGGAAACCCCGCTTTGACCTTCTCAATCTAAACGACAAATCTCGTGAGCGAAAGTAAAATAATGTGCCCCTAATTACAATTGTTCATAGCTCTATAACACACATTTCTCGCCGCATTCGTAATGATGTTCTTTAGGCACTCAATCTGCTAATAAGGTATGGAAGTCAGATTATTGAAATAAACAATAAATTTAGGTTTATTCTGTCGGACATGAACTCCAGATTTGCGAGGCCGACTGTCACGGACCCCTGATGCATTATGCAGATTGCCATTAAATCATTTCACTACAACGCATGACTGCAGCTTATCCCTAAATAATTGCGCTCGGCGCATGGGCCCAGCGTTGACGCAATTTACTTCGGCTGGGTACGCACTGGGACTCATTGCAATCCTGTGCTATATGGAGCGTAAGCAGATGCGCCGGTCGCAGGCACTCATTCAGCGGACGTTTTGTTATTCCCGAGTCAGGTACAGCTGGAGATAACTGAAGAACTAACTACATTAGTAGTTGTTTCATTTGCTTGCGGCGTCAACTGTAAACACTCCCTGATGAGTTTCACACAACAATTACGGAAACGGTAGCACTTTGTTCAATATTGAAGCCCTGAGTGAAGATGTGGGGCTGGTAAAAAAACAGATGTAGTAATAACGTTCATGTAAGGTGGCTGTAAAAGAAACTGGCTCACTTTCACAAATCGCCTTGTATGTACTTGTAGGCTTCCTTCAAAGCCCAGCAAGGTAGTAATTTGGCCCCAACAGCAAAAGATGCAGTAGCTCATTTTAAGGCCAATTGCATAAGAAAGCTCAAACCAGGACAGTGATTAGGGCATCTGCATTTACTAGCAAAAGTAGGTAGCTTTCTACGATGTAATTCAAGCAAACAGTCCAGTATGCCACTGAGGGGCCTAAAATCTAAGAGGGACCAACTTACTTTTCTCGAGAGAGATTTCATGGTTACCAATGCAGAAGTAATAATACGTCCATCTATTTAAAGCATACTTTAGCAAATTGCTTGACCAGCCGGACAAAACTTTACCTATTGGGCGCAGCGGCCACCTGTCAGGACGATATAGTGAAACTAAGTTGAAGAAATTGCTTTGTGGGCAAGCACTTTGTGGGCATGCACATCACCTCACTATTTTTGGAACTTATATCAGTTGTATGGCAAATATACACAAAAAACTCCCACTTAAGTACGATAGGTAAATATTTGGCCGACTGTATCTTAGAGAACCAAGCGCACAGTTAACTTATCTGATTAAAAAATTTTAAAGTAGCTGAGGGAGCCTACGAATGTTCTAAAACAGTGGGACAAGAAAAATTGCACAGTCATACGTGGTATGGAATTACATGCAACGGCACGTGCATCTCCTTTCTTTAGAATAACCAGCTTACCGCATACCTATTTGTATTGGTTAAAGAAATGATATTAGATCTGACACACCTTCAATTAGTGCGGCTCGGAATGATATCACCGCCTCACTGATGTCTACGCCAGGCACATTGCAAAAAAAAAATCACAACTGCACTTTAATGGACCCCGCCCCCGCTTCTGTGTGCCTCGGTGGCTGAGGCGCGCGGATGCTGATTCAAAAGTCGCGGGTTTCATCCCGGCCGCGACGGTCGCATTTCGAAGGAGGCGAAATAGTAGAGGTCCGTGTAATGTACGATGTCATTGCACGTTAAAGAACACCAGATTGGCGAAATTTACGAAGTGCTCCACTGCGGCGTCTCACACAATCTTAACGTGGCTTTGGGACGCAAATCTTCCCAAATAATACTTCTTATTATTAATATTATTATTATTATTATTATTATTATTATTACAGCCTGTCAAAATACGAAAACGAGCGCATTATCATCTACTGGTGTTTCTTGTCTTTACTAAGCACTTCGTCACGCAGGCAGGAATTCCCGCGAAGTCTATAGTGTAAATGCACTCGATTGATACATATACGTGAAGTATCAGGCGGGAATTTTCTCCTGCTATGCTCGGCCATGCAACCAGTCATTCGTTCTTCCTTTTCTCGAGTAACATCAGTCTACGTTCAACAGATTTTGCTCCATTTTGTGTGTTTACGGCTTCGGAAGCGTCGATAACAGCGTGCAGCCGAGGAACGTGAAATCCTGATAAGTCGAGCGCTTAGTGCGGACATTGTTCAGGTGCTTTTAAAAATAGGTGGGGAAGAGCATACATCATCTATATGCGAAGGGTATTTCGACCACCTGGGGTTCTTCAACGTGCACCCAAATCTGAGCACACGGGCCTACAACATTTCCGCCTCCATCGGAAATGCAGCCGCTGCAGCCGGGATTCGAACCCGCGACCTGCGGGTCAGCAGCCGAGTACCTTAGCCACTAGACCACCGCAGCGGGGCTAGACCACAAATCTGGCTCTCTCAAATGCCAAGACAGCCACACTAGAAGAAGCTCTGTCGTCTTATTACTAAAACAACAACGACATATAATGGTAACTCAGATGAACAAGGCAGCACTGCGACTACCAGAACGGGCTTTGCAGTTGTTGCAAAAATAAAGCATCCCAACAGCGCCACCTGGTAACCACGACATACTTACGCATGGCCCTGGTTCTTACACCTTCACCATTCATTCCAATTCTTTTTGTGTTTCGAAATCCAAACGCATTCGCATACTTCTATTTTAGTGCCTACCTCAATCCATTACTATGAATGCCCCAGTTGGTAGGATTGCGTTCGTCTTTCCAGGTACTCATCTTTGTGCAGTCCCGCCATCATTTATGAATATTGTTCGCTTGCACTCAAAGGTTTGCCTCGCTGTTATTAGGCTTCTGTACTCACCGCGTTGCCGCTTTATTTTTCTCATCTGCTATACGGGCACCGCAAGCGCCATTTTGAGGTATTCCACGGCGTTTTTCACGAAGTTCACCTAAAGTGCCACTCTGTGGAAAATTGGATTTGCCCAACCTTGTCTGCACTCTTCCCGAGTGTACGTCCCCCTTCCATTTTGTTTACCTCTGGAAACAAAGGCGATTGAGTACTGGCATCTCCTCGAGGGCCTAAAACCGCTTATCTTCAGCAGTGTTTCCGCGGCACAAATCTCGTTCCCCTTAGCCGAACGCAAAATTCCGTCGTTCTGTTCTATCGCAACCTTAGAAGGCAAACATCAGCTTAGAAATTTAAATGCTGAACAACATCTAAAAAACTCGTGTTGAAATAACTTTAACGATTACTAAGTAGATGAAAACGAACATTTGAGTCGTTCCAATGAAAAAAAAAATCCGGAACAAAGGTATAGCAGCTGCTATTTCAAGTGCTGTTTTATTCCTTTGTTCTAAGTTTTATCGGATTTGGAACTAAAAACAGCTTAGTTGACGAGACATTTCTAGCAAGAACTCCTCGAAGAGCATCTAAGCATCTTTTCTTGTAGGTCGCAGCTTAAAATATGGGTTCTGGAGGAATGGCAACAAGATTAACTCATGAAAAATGAATTTAGAATGTCTAGCAGCAAGACTCAAGATTTACTAGAGAAATAAAAACGCATTCATGGAATCTGAATGGACGCATATATTCTTACTGAAGAAGTAACTTTTACGTTGTATGTTTGTTTTTGCGTTCCAATCCCCTAGTGGTTCAATGGGGAGAGATTACACAATAGTACAGAATAAAAACCTTCAAGAGTTCCTCAGTGCGACCCCAATAAATAATGCACTGATTGAGTCATGATTTTATGATCTGTCCTCGGTTGGAAATGCGCGTAGCCTTTTAACCCTGAATTAGTTCTAGTAATTGCAGGGACATGCATTGTTGGCTGGAATGACATGTATCTTTCATGTACTTTGTATTAGTATGGTGGGGCGCATAGCAGTTAGGTATTATCCGGCTGAGTAAATGCGGTGTTCTGCATATCAGGAAAAGAATGGAAGCTTGATTCTTAGCAATGGAAGCTGTTTTTTGATAGATAGTAAAGAAAAAAGTTGTGCGCACCAGTTCAGGCACGCAATAAATGTTACCGGATCGTCAGAGTTGATTACCTCCCTCCAGGATGGCACATTTTAGTTTTGAGACGCGAAAAGTTCAAACGTGATTCACACTCATTCATTTCACTGTTTGTGAAACTTTATTTATTCCCCATCAACATAAAGCCAAGCAGATTTGTTTTACACCACGCGGTTGACAACTTTGAGCAATTGGGTTTTTACACCATGATAACTCATGACTATCAAGACTATCGTTGAATAACTGGTGTGGTTTTATTTACTTGGCTTTCATTGGCACCATTCACTTACTTTGATGAAGCATAGCATTACTCGTTTGGAAAAGCGGTCTGTTACTGGCTGGGGAGACTGCCCCGCCGCGGTGGTCTAGTGGCTAAGGTACTAGGCTGCTAACCCGCAGGGCGCGGGTTCGAATCCCGGCTGCGGCGGCTGCATTTCCGATGGAGGCGGAAATGTTGTAGGCCCGTGTGCTCAGATTTGGGTGCACGTTAAAGAACCCCAGGTGGTCTAAATTTCCGGAGCCCTCCATTACGGCGTCTCTCATAATCATATAGTGGTTTTGGGACGTTAAACCCCACATATCAATCAACTGGCTGGGGAGAGGAATAAGGGTGTTTCCTAGTAAGTTCGTCAAGTGCAAGTTCGCATAATTACACAATCTTCCAGACAGCTCATTCGTTCTCACACTCAAAAAAGAGGTGTCTTTCATTCAGGCTTTTTACAGCAGTTGAGAAGGCGACAGCCTTAGATGTCCTATAAATGCAAACCATCGACATTTACTGTCGTTTCACGGCGTCGGCTTCTAGGCGAGTGAAAACTCATCATAGGATGACACCATATCGCTGTTACAGAATCTCAAAACTTGCTGCTTATTCGTAAAATCACTTCGACGTCACATGAACTACTATGCTCGATTACGTCACCACGTGACATCATCACCTGGTCAAAGGTGGACCAATCACGGAGAGAGTGCGCAACCAGGTGGAGTGCAGAAAGCTTGCGGAGCCTCCGGTCCTGGATGCGGTGCGAAAAAAATACATCAGGTGCAGAAAGCAGGGAGGGACGGCGGAGGATCGATACATTCATAGCGAAGAAAAAGGGGATGGCTTTGGCCGGGGTGTTGTCTCAGGTGAACACGTGGAGAACCCTGCCAGTTAGCCTGCTTCACTTTTCCATCAACCTGCTGCGACTTTCGGCCTCATGTCAACCATTCACAAAGTTCAGCCATTTTAGGGGCGAAGCTTTTTAAAGCGGCACCCATTCGTCCTTCGTCGTAGTGCGTAACCAGTCTTACGTTTTGACCTTTAAGGTGGTGCCGGTGGAAGATTTCTCTTGTGCGTTGTTGAACAACAAAAAATTCGCAGCGTACGCGTTCACTAAAAGCCGAATTTTCCTGTGTCTCATTCCCCATTAGCAGCTATTGGCATGTGCATTGAGCACAGCACTATCTGACAAGAAAGGGTTGCTACTTTATACTCGCTGGGCGTAACTTCCTTGGTTTTAGAAAGGTTTAGCAAGCATCGGGCCGCAGTGCCATGAATACAGTCAACTAGTATATACCATGAACTCGAGGTGGTTAAAGGTAAGATGTAGACGCGAAGCGCAATCCGTAAGAAAGTGTGCGCGCGCACCCTTTCATTTAGTCCTTGTAATGTCCGCTGGATGGCGGTGCTTCTATATGCGGAATATTTGATGAAAAGATGCGAGATGGTGTGTTGGTGTGTTGACTACATGGACGAACGGACACACAGACAGATGCATGGACGGACGCATAGACGGACGCAGGGGCGGATGCACGGATGTACATGCGGATGCTCGAACAGACGCACGCGCGGACGGGCGGATGGACGCATGGACGAATGCGTGGAAAGACGGAAGCAAGAACGAATGGACGGATGCATGCTTCGCTTCACTCTCCATCATTCACCCCGTGGATATGCTGTCATTTTTTTAGCTCGGCCAGATCCCTGGTAGCTTCCTGCAGAGCTCGGTCGTTTTGTTGTCATTGCCAGCTAACACGACTGCCGTTTTTTCTTTTCCACGTTGGCTCATTCCGTGAGATCTTTGAGAGGTCAGAGTTGTACCACGCTCTCCTGGTTCTTTTACACTTGGTACAATATTCATATAGGAGGAAGACGCACAAAAAGTAAAAAAAGGTGTGTTTTGCCGGCCCTACATTGGATGACGTTCTATTTTCCGATGGGTTACATTACCCGTGTAAGAGAGCCATCTCCCACACTCCAAATGCACCTTGACATCCTATCCACGTATTCTACAAGCAGTCTTTTACCTGGATGCCGTGGCCTGGCATATAGCTTTGGCCCACTGGCTTAGGCCATCAACGCTGCTTATAATAATGCATTCCCAGGGGAAATCAGATTCTGTGTTCTTGAGCCGTCTTCTCACTACTTCACTGCCTATTCTAGGAGCCGTCATTTATTCCCTGCTCGCACTTTTCTTTTTATTTGCTTCTTTTTGCGCTGCAACTGTCAGTCCAGTCCTTCACGCCCTCCCTGTTTTTCCTGTGTTTTTGTTCTAGCTTTCTTTTACAATGAACCTCATCCTCACTTTCTGATATATCACAAGCATCGAAGCGGTGGTTGGGTGAGATAAGATTTTTATCTCCTTTTCATGTCGCCACGTTCTATGCAGATTCCTGTCTCGAAGCATGTTTCTATGAACGAGTTTTGAACAAATGAATTTGCATGACTCTGAGAGAGTTTGTTCTTTGAGCGCAATGGCTCCTTTATGATGCCTTTCGGAGTGATTGAATTTCACAACTGCGTTCGGTTATGAAATGTGTGGTAACTGATGGGCTGGGTAGCTCTTCTGACCCTGTAAGATGGTTTATAGAACGAGCGATGTTAGACCTACCGGGTCATAGAGGCTTTTAGTTGACCTCGACGTAGAGCACGTCCCACAAAAATAACTTCACTCGCTGCTATCTATCTATCTATCTATCTATCTATCTATCTATCTATCTATCTATCTATCTATCTATCTATCTATCTATCTATCTACCTATCTATCTATCTATCTATCTATCTATCTATCTATCTATCTATCTATCTATCTATCTGTCTGTCTGTCTGTCTGTCTGTCTGTCTGTCTGTCTGTCTGTCTATCTATCTATCTATCTATCTATCTATCTATCTATCTATCTATCTATCTATCTATCTATCTATCTATCTATCTATCTATCTATCTATCTATCTATCTATCTATCCTCACAAATAATGATTGAATAAATAACTAAATAGAAAATAAATAACTATAAATAAATAGGTATGTGTGTGTTTGTGTGTGTGTGAGAGAGAGAAAGAGAGAAATAAGAGAGAGAGAGAGAGAGAGAAAATGGGTGTTGTCTAAAACGACGTGTATATTGAACAAGGCTTGTCCACACACTTTGTCAACTTGCGATGATTCCTACATGCGCGATCTCGCTAGCATTGCTTTTTCGAATAAACAGTATGAGAAAGTCAAGAGGCCCAGTCTGACTGCAATGAAAAAAAAAAACTTTGATTGGAGAGAACAATTGAAGGACAAATTGCTGTACTCGAGATGTATTACTGAAGCTTTATTGGATGACAAAGTCAAATTGCATGCCACACGAAGGGCACCCTTGCTCAGTCATGATGAAGCACCAGGCGTGCCTTAATATGAAGACGGACGCTGGACATGGCGGCTCCTCTTGGCACAAAGAAAGCTGTTCTATCAGCGACTGAGTAAACGACACATGGGAACTCCCTCGTGCATCTCCATCAACCAGACGCGGCCAGCGAAAATGAGCCGCTAGCACCTATATACAGCATAGCTCTCCTCGGGGCGTTTATGTATCGCCGTTAAAGCCGATAATGAAGTGCGTGGTAGTAAAAGCAACTTGCGAGAATAAATAACATCCGATAGAAAGTAGAGTGACGTTTTCCTCTTGTTAGTAGCGAAGTCGAATGGGGATGAAAATAACCTACTCAAATATTACAATTGTGTGCATGTTTACTTTATCTCGGACTGCGGAAGTGTTTTCCGTGGGCGTAAGAGATCTCAGTATTGACAGAACGTGGGCACTGTAAATGGAGCGCCATGACCGATGCATGGCGTACTTCGGTAGCCCATGATTAGCAGGTGCCACAGTTTTATGGACTGAAACGCGAGCCTGTTGGCATGCAATAACTACAGAAGGGGGTAGTTTGAAGGATCAGACCATCACACACGCCTTTCTATGTGTTCTTTTGATCTTTTCTTTTGCGTCGTTGTACAACCCGACCGTTTTCAGTTGTTATTTAAATATTATCGGGTTATTCTTCCCTGGCTTAGCTTCAGATTCCTTGGAACTTGTAAGTGAAATCTTTTGTTTAAGATTTTTTTGTTTTTCGCTGTAGTTATACGTTATAAGCCGACGTAATCTATCAGCTCGAAATTGTTTTATTAAGATCGAAACAAAATAAGAAAGGCATTGTAATGAAATGCCACCCCGAAGGTGAAAAATTTCACACCTGAACACAAAAGTGATGCTTAGAGCAGGAGCGATGTTTTCGAAATTCAATATAGCAGCAATTTACCTGCTTACTATTTTGAGAGGAGGAGAGAAATAGGTGACAATAGTGTAATGCAAACAAAAATAATTTCATATTGTACAAATACAGCCAAGGGTGAAATGAGCATTCCTATTTAAGAACACAATCAAACAACTAACAATGCGTGTACCTAGAACAGGAAAAAAAAGTTGAGCGCTAGATGTATCTTACATAGTGGTGTATGTTGCTAGAGCAAAAACGCCTGCAGTTTCTGGGCAAGGGTTGCGCTAAAAACTACTACTCTTTGATACTGGTTAGCACAGTAGCAGCAAGTTGAAGAGTAGGTGACCACACACTGCCATGGTGAATAGCGCTGCATAGCAAATAAGGAAAAGCACAACCTGTTTTAGTATGGCGTAATGCCATATTCATTACTATGAGAAATTCATACCTCCAAGCCGTTTTCTTATGACACTCGTGTCTCATTTAGAATCGCTATGGTGTGCTTAAGGCGTCGGCATCATACTTCAAACTAACGTATAGCCCGTTTCTGATGAATGTCATGCGAAAAAAAATTTGTGTCGTGATTGTTAACTGGCTCTGTGAATTATGAGAATTGCATTTTGGTGCACTTTTCGAAGGGAAAAAACTACGGCCCATCCAGTTTGTAAAGCTGTCTACGAGCAGTTGTTCCCATTGCGAGCGGGCATTGCGAGCTGCACTATACGTCTTCGGCATGGTGTGACGCCTAAATAGTCGAGTCTATTAGCAACTTAGAAGATTTGCACCCATGGGCATCAGGCTGCCAAAATTGTACGACAATTTGAAAAAAAAAAGATGTAATGGGTGCCCTAGTGAGTAACAGTGCTGTTTATCGAATATCCCATACTTGCGTGGCCAACAAAATCCCCTGAGTGTCGTGAATATCTGCAGGTAGTCTCGAAGTGCACGTGCTTACACCTCATTGGGGAAACCGAGATCACGTGGCGAGGTGGATTATTTTCTTTTATTTGTTTATTTGTTTATTTAGTTATTTGTTCAGCTATTTATTTAAAACTCACAGGTTCTAGAAGAGGCACAAGGTTAGGGGAGGGCATACAGTACGGTACAATCCCTTAAATACACAATTAGTATCTTACAGAGTAAACAAAACGTCAAATTAACGAACAATGCAGTTGTCAGAAAAAAATAACACCGAAAAGTTAAAAAAAGTACTAAGAGCAAAAAAAGCTAACAACTGCTTCTATTTTTTTACTACTGCTACTGCAGCGTTGGTTGCACAGACTAGCCTAAAAGCATTTGACTGCAATTATTTCGCATTGTCCGTCATGACGATGCGCACCGAGAAGATGGAAATGGAAAGCAGCTGCAAACGACAGGCGCAAATACTGATTCTTGAGCTCCGAAAAGATGCTGGTTGAAGTCTCTCAGCGATAGCACTTCATTTCTTTACAGCATGCAGCCCGAAACGCGTACCAACTCACGGGGTCGAAAAGAGAGTAACGAGCATGAAGACGCAGATGAATATATATCGCCGACGTGTCAAGCCTGAAAAGAGGCCTCTTCTCAATTTGCGTAATCACGTACCGCTGCACGAGGGCTTGTCGTTAGCAATATTTTCTTAGTTTCAGTTTCGTTGCATGTCGCGCCATCATTAACAGGCCGAGGAAGTGAGCTCTGAGGAAGAGTTGTCCCCATGCATGAAATAGTTCGTAAAATGAGAGAGAGAACGTTCCCCTCGTCCCGTCATTCGTAGATTAGATTACTTTGTGACACCTCAAAGTGAAAAACCTCTGTGCGACTGTTGTAAATTCAATTCTTCCCTTCTAGAGAAGCAATTTGGCCACGACAATCGCGCTCGCCCCGCACCAGTGCGAGCAATCAGCTCTCCTCTTTGTATTCCTTGGTCTTGCCTAAAGGGTTGTTCCCACGTATAGAGAGAGGTATGATGTCGGCAACGAATTCGTTTGCTGTGCAGATGCTCGTATCTCAAGCGCCACTACATATTTCAAGCTTTGGTGACGTGTTTAAAAGTCCACGGCTACTAGCACGTGTTTGCGTTATACGCGTTAACACTAAGTGTCCTATCGTAAAGCATCACTAGCGCACGAGACAGTTCCGGAAAAAGTATCTTTGCAGGTGTCATGCAGCATACATGTGATTTCTGCATTTAACGTAAGTAAACTTTCCTGGAAAAGGCCTTAAAACTCAATCCCGAGAGGTTCTATACTGCGTAAGGGGTTCGAAATGCAATATTTGTTCTTCGCTTCAATGGCAAATTACTCTCCCGAAAACAGCGTAAAATAAGTCTTATATCGTTTATGTACTCATGGTGTCAAGAGAAGTAACCATGATAGTAAGTGTGGAACACTTCTCTTTTTCTTAAATTTCCACTTTCGTTTTTCGCAGTGACAGTCTCATTCTGGCAGACTTGATGTCCTCAGATAGTATGCGAGGGTTTATTGGCCAGCTGTGAGCTCATTAGAAAAATACGTGCTCCATCATGCGAACAATCAGGAAAAGGGTGTTCTACACTCGCCATCATGGGTACAAGTGGCGCTGACTGATGCTCCAATTTTTACTTCACATATACACTCATAAAATGAACGTGGGCATAGTGGCCTTGATAGCAGAGTTTGTAGAGCATCTGACAGCCTATTTCAAGGTCACTGATTCAGTCTCTGCACACGGGAAGTTATCTTTTCAGCGTTTTTATTTCTCTACAATCACAATACGATTACAAATATTGCTATCCCATTTCTTTTCTTTCGCATGACTGTCTGTTGCTTCTCATTTCTATATAGAAATCTCGTAAGATTGACAAGGTCTCTTTTATGGAGACTAAAATGTTCAAGTAAAATGGTTATGCTTATTGTGAAAATATTTGGACAGATTAAAAAATACAATTACGGATACCCGGAACATTTTCCTCCAGTTTGTGTTTTATTCTGCCACAACAAGCAAACGGTCACAGCTGAGTCTTCATTTGTATTGTCAAAAACATCAATTGAAGGGTTGGTTTATTTAAAACAACTATTACGTACATACATGCACGGTAGAAACTGTCAAACGTTTTGGCTGTTTGCTTACTTCACTGCCTATTGTAAATTGCACTGTAATGTAGTGGCGTTTCTAATGCCCAATTCTTTCTCTTTTTTTGTCAAAAAGACCAACGACAAGTGATTGATTGATTGCTTAAAAAACAGTGCCACAAGACAGTCGGCACCTGCCACGTTGGAACATGTAAGTATAAGTTTTCTTCATGAATTTCATAATCAAGATAAGCCAAATTCTGCAAATTGAACCGAAGTTCTGATAACAAAAAAACGAGCTGCCTAAAACATAAATTGGTACAAAAAATGCATTTGACTTACTCAGCTTTGGCTTACGCAGTAAGGAGTTTGAACTGTGGGCTTAACACGTTATTTTAAGTACACAAAATTCATTTTAACCACCTTGTGATGAAGAGTGAAGACCCACTTTGTTCCTATGATGCAAACAGTGTGTTTGTAGGAGGAATCAAACAACTATATATGAATTCGCAAACACGGAAGGTGCTTCTTATTAGGACACTAGATTTAAGTCAGGCTAGCGCGAAGATTTTACCTACTCTTACATTGACGGGAAGCTTCCAATTTACTTTGGGTATCTGTGTGGTGTTTGATTTGGCTTGTAGACAAACGCAGCCAGTAAATATCGAGCACTGAAGAAACTTTTAGACGTCCTTTGCAACACTGACCTCAGTGCGTTTTCTGAGAGTTGTTTTGTAATTTAAATATGCTGGGCATATATAACATATACTGCCACAAGTTTAATTATTATTTGTTGCACCAGACCAAACTGAATTCTTCTTTCTGTTTTAAGCAGTTTCGGTCTAGTGCTCGTTTACAGCTTTCGAATATTCTTAAAACATTACCTGAGCAGTGAAACCAGTAAACCAGTAAGTCAGTCACTGTGGTTTGCGTCAAGTTGTATTGCATACGTACATCAGAGCTAATGTTTAATCAAGACTAGGAATACCTAAGTGTAAAAATATTGAAGAATATTCTAACGAGTGTATTGGAAGAGCAAGTGGTTTTGTTGTGAGCAGCTGCAATGTTGCCGCACCTAGCACAGGAGATCTTGGCCACACGCCCCTTATTACGTGGCTTCTGAGATCTGTTTCACGAATGCGACAAAACACAAAGTTGACCCCAAGAATGCACAAAAGAAAACGAACGCTGACGTGGGAGTTTGCCTACGAGACACCATTTTTTTTTTGTAAAATTCACACGTTCACTGCTGGGCACTTGGCTTGGGTTAACGCTGATATGTGTGAGTTTGTATCACATGTTCTCTCTTTTCTACTCTCCCCAATAGGGTAGTAATCCACTTAGAACCTCGTTATTCTCCCTGCCTTTTCTTTGCATTTCTTTCACTCTTTACAAGAAATAAAACCGGCACTCGCCTTGTCGAAAGAAAAAACAAATATATATTGATGTTTCGGGGCCACTACGTGTTCCTTGTCAAAGATTGTGAATAAGGTAACCATAGCGGCCCAAAAAGGCCCATGTATGTTTGTTTTCTCTACTGACAAGACAAGTGTATGTTTTATTCCATCCAATAAACCCCCTCACCTGTCGAGTTTTTGTTGAACCTTGAACCTCACTTTCTCTTACTGCCACAAAATATCTTTAGGATTTAATTATGACCTTTCACCACTCTGTTTCTCTTCCAGCCAGCTTCATGTCTTCTAAGACATGCCCACTCGCGCTACCTGTGTAAATATCTGACTTGAGTGATTATACGTCGTTAAGCCATTGGGCCAGGTGGCGCACTGATGAATGGTGAACAACAAACTCGCTGAGTGCTGAACATTCTTCGGCTCCCGTTTCCCCCTTCGCACCATTGTTTTCGTCTTTCCACTTCCCTTTACCAGCGTACGTGTCTGGCAAGGAGAGTCGGGAGGAAGTCATAGAAGTGAATAAATCAACGGCGGCTTCATTAATGCGAGACAAGCAGCTTCTCCGGTGCCTACTAATGCCAACCAGAGTGTGCAATTGATCGCTCCGATAAAAGGATTATTCAAAGAATCTTTCGCACCCGAATGTGACGACGGAAATTATTGAAATTCATTTGGGATGCAAGGAGCGTTGCGTGAGAATATCTCTACAGACTCATAAATGGTGGAATGGATACGCGTTTTCAATAACGCGGGCTTCTTGCAGAGAGAGAGAGAGAGGGAGAGAGAGAAATAGAGAGGAAAGGCAGGGAGGTTAACCAAGCTTGGCTCGGTTGGCTACCATACACTTGGGGTGGGGGAAAAGGGGAATAATAGAACGGAAAGAGACAGAAGAGGAGTAAGAAAGAGAAGCATAAATAGTCAGCTCGAGACTACACAGCACGGCCTCGCACAGTTCTTTCACAAGCGGTCGTGAAGTTTGGTGGTCCTTAAAAAGTACAAGAGGGCTTTCGTGGCTTTGCGCGTATGGGAAGCCGTCGGTCAAGGTCCCAGGATCTTCTCTTCTGTAAGCCGCCGTGAATCCAGCTGACAGAGCTTGGCTTGCATAATACGTCGTTCAATCTGGTATGCTGGGCACTGACATAGAATGTGCTCAAGCGTTTCCTCGCAGGCGCAGATGTTGCATGTCGAAGTGCTCGCCATTCCAAGGAGACGAGAGTACGAAATCGTAATTGCCACGCCCAACCTCATGCGACACAGTAAAGTTTCAGCGCATCGTGGGAACCAGGATGGCAAACGAAGTTGCAAGTTTGGGTCAATTGAGTACAGATGCGTGTTGGAGAAACCCTGCGTATTCCATTGTAGGAGAGATATACGGCGAGCAAGTGATTGTAGTAGCCTTGCGGCGTCCGTTCTCAAGAGTGGTATGGGCGTGCGCTGGTCTTGGTCATGAGCCGATCGAGCAGCTTCATCCGCGCGGTCATTGCCGACGATTCCGCAATGACTGGGCAACCACTGAAATACAATATCGTGACCTTCCGCGAGCGCTTCGTGGTAGTCGTGCCTTATCTGATATACTGATTGTTCATGTAGCCCGTGCTGCATAACAAACCGTAGTGACTGTAAGGCTGACCTGGAGTCGCAAAAGATGGCCCATTGGTTAGGTTGCTGGCGAAGAATGTACTTTACTGCACGTTGAAGTGCTGCGAGCTCTGCTGCTGTCGACGTCGTGGTGTGAGAAAACTTGTACTGAAGCAACACATTTTCAGATGGAACAACCACTGCTCCTGTGGAGCTGTTGGAATTAGTGGAGCCATCGGTGTAAACATGTATGCGGTCGAAGTACCTTTCGTCCAACAGACGCAAAGTCAATTGCTTCAGGGCTAGCGTTGACATGCGTGCCTTCTTAAAGATTCCAGGAACTGATAAGCGCACGTCAGGTTGACGAAGACTCCATGGTGCAGTTGCTGGATGCATCGCAAGTTTGAAGCCAGGCGGTAGTATGTCCTGATGTTTTGTCACGATACCGCAGTACGAATAATGGGGCCTCCGAGCTGTCAAACACGCTAAATGATGTGACAGTAGCCGTGATAAATGCCGAATGTGCGCTCTCAGCGTCTCGACAATGATGTGCGTTGTGACCGGTTGTTCTTGTGCAATAACAATAGTTGACACTGTCGATGAGCATCTTGGAAGGCCAAGGCATGTCCGAAGTGCTTGGGCTTGTACGCTTTGCAGTGCACGGATGTTAGTCTTGCACGTGTTGGACAGGACAGGAAGGCTGTACCGGAGAGTTCCGAGAAAGAGGGCTGTGTTAAGCTGCAAGATGTAGTGCACGGATGGGCCCCATGATTTTCCGGCGACGAACTTGAATACATTCTCAATGCCAATGAGCTTTTTCTTCAGGTATGTGACATGTGGGCTCCAGGTTAGGTCACGATCTACGATGACGCCTAAGAATCTATGAGTGCACTTATATGGGATTGATCTGCCATCGATGCACAATGAGTAGAAAGACATCGGTTTGCGTGTAAACGCCACCGCTGCGCATTTTTATGTGGCGATAGTCAAACCTTGCTGGCGAAGGTATGTCGATGTCATTGTTGCCGCTTTTTGTATTCTTGCGCGCACTTGAGGTCATGTCACGCCGGACGCCCAAATGCAGATATCGTCAGCGTAGAGAGATATATAAGCCGTCTGTGGCAGCATTTTGGTGAGCCCCACGAGAACCAGGTTGAAAAGTGTTGGACTCAAAACACCGCCTTGTGGCACCCCACGACTTGTGAAATACTTATTCATAGGCCCATCTTCAGTTAAAACGAACATGGATCTCTTTGTGAGGTAGCTTCTTACCCATCGAAAGACACGACCTCCAAGTTCAGCTGCTTCAAGAGCATTGAGAACAGCCTCGTGGGTCACGTTGTCATAGGCACCCTTCAGGTCTAAGAACAGAGCTACCGACAGCCGCTTCTGAGCTTTCTGATGCTGAACAGAGGTCACTAAGTCAATAACGCTATCAACTGAGGACCGACCCCGTCGAAAACCAGCCATAGCATCAGGATAGATGTTATAATGTTCCAGGTACCATTCCATGCGTGTAAGCAGCATCCTCTCCATGACCTTGCCAACGCAGCTTGCTAGTGCTATAGGCCGGTATGATGCCAAATCGAATGGAGACTTTCCGGGCTTCAGCAAAGGCACCAGGCGACTACACTTCCACTCATCAGGCACCATTCCATCATGCCAAGACTTATTGAAAATGTCCAGGAGACAGCGCTGTGCCTTCGGGCCTAGGTGACGTAGGGCAGTATAGGTGACTCCATCCGGACCTGGGGACGATGAGCGTCTGCATGTGTTCAATGCCGCATGAAGTTCTTCCATGGTGAATGCAACCTCCATTTGCTGATCTCGTGCGACTGGAACATCCTGTGGCATTAGATCTATCAGTATAGAGATGTCGCCGGCGATCTTTGCACAAAATTCCCCTGAAACCTCAAGCTGTGAGCGACGTTGATGTAGCGCCAGAGCGGCGAAGGGGTGACGCTGTTGCGGATGCGAGTGAATACCTCGAAGAGTCCTCCATACGGGAGACAAGGGCTGTCGAGGGTCTAGCGAGTCACAAAAATTCTTCCACCGTTCTTGATGAAGTTTGTGCATTCGACGCTGGATTTTTTTCTGGATGCGTCTGGATTCTCTGAGGTCAGAGATAGATTTCGTGCGTCTGTATCGTCTTTCGGCACGTCGGCGGACCGCTCGAAGTTGTTCTAACTCTTGGTCGAGTGCCGTGCGTCTTGATTCTTTCGAACATATCTTCGTGGAAGTCTCCATTGCACAACTAATCACTTCTTCAATGGATTCCGGTGGTTCGTGCATGCACTTGCTCTCCACTGATATCTGAAACTCTTCCCAGTCAATAAGTCTTGCATCTCCAGGGGAAGGAGAATCGTCCAAACCTCTGACTGTCACGTACGTGGGGATATGGTCGCTGCCATGTGTTTCTATATCTGTGAACCATTGGACTTTCGTGACAATGGTATGCGACACTAATGTCAAGTCCAGGCAACTGCTGTAAGTTACTCCAAGGAGAGAAGTAGGCCTGCCGTCGTTCAGCACCTGAAGCCCGTGCTCTGATGCGAAATCAACTAGGTCCGTGCCTTTTCGATTTGTCCTGATGCTTCCCCACAATGGATGATGGGCGTTGAAGTCGCCCATCAATATCCAAGGTGCTGGAGTCGTTGCAAATATACCATTCAATATCTGCTGATCTAGTCGACCTGATGGTGCTATGTATGCGCCTATCAGCGTAAACGACAACTTCTTCTTTTTAACATATAGGCACACGTAGTGATTTCCATTGTGAGACTCTACTCTTTGGAGAACGTAAGTGAGTTCTTTACGGATGTACACAGCAACTTGACTTCGCTCAATGCATGATGAAGAAACGAACGATTCATAGCCCGACAGACGAGGTATTTTTGAAAAATGCGGTTCACAAATGATGATGATGGGAAACTTATTTTCGAAAATGAATTGTCTGAACTCAGGCATTCTTGACTGTAGACCTCTTGCGTTCCACTGAATTATGGAAGCACGCTTGACTTTTTTTCGGAAAGGCTGATGCGGTCTATGGTGCGCCATCTTGTTACTGAAGTCCAGCAAGAACTGGTTCTAGTGTGTCCAAGATTTGCAGCGCGCATTTAGCGGCTGGGATCTGTGGACTATCCAATAGAGTGTGAATAACACTCATGAACGACCTCAATACAGAAAAGACTTGTACCTCTTGGGCGGACAGACTGCCTGCTGGGGGCATATTCGTTGTTGACTGTCGATATTGTGGTTCCGTAGACACGTGTACCCGCGGTAAAGTGGGCCAGTCAGAGCCGGATGTTCTCTCTAGCGCCACAGTGTCTTCCGGCAGCTCTGGACGTACCCCACCTGGTGGCGGGGGCGGGAGAGGTCTCTGTGGTCGTGGCGGCGGTGGTGGTGGCGGTGGGGGCGTAAGTGAAGGCACCTTCGGCACAGGACTGCTTTTTCTTTTCTTCGAGCACCGCCGTCGTTGAACAACCGTTACCGCTTCCTTTCGTGAGGATCCGTCTTTAACCATTTGACTCAGAATGCTCCTCTCTTTCTTCAGTACTGGGCAGTCTTTGGACGAGGTCTCACGGTTCCCGTTGCAGTTGCTGCATTTTAGCAGAGTTGCTTGGCAAGCCTATGCTTTGTGGGGTCCTGCACAACGTGGGCATGCTTGCTTGTTGTTGCACACAGCACTAACATGACCCAGTTTTAGACAGTTGTGGCACTGTAGTGGTCTTGGGATGTATGGTCGGACAACGTGACGAAAATGACCAACCTTTACATGTGATGGGATGCAATCACCTCTGAAGGTCACCTTGATGCAACGGGATTTGCCAAGCCGGCATACTTGCAATATGTCCGTTTCCCCAGTAGCTGGCTTTATCAGAACAGGAAGGTCTGCGTTCGGTATGGAAACATCAACGTCATAAATGACGCCTGTCGTCGTGTCACTATCCTGCGGAATGTAAGTTCTGAGATAGATGCCTCCAAGCTCAGTGACAGTTCGCAGGGTATGTAGCGCAGCCGGGTGCTCAACGTCTATGGCCAGGATATTCTTCCGTGGGTTGAGTCTAATATCCTTTATCTCATTAGGCACAATAGCTTCGAGACGCGCTGATATCACTTGCCTGTTCATGTTTCTCAGGTTGATCGAAGAGTCGACAGGAACAAAAAGTATGGTATGGCGTTCAGAACTGCACGCCGCCTTCACGGTAGAGACCCTAGCTGGCGAAGACGCGCCGACCATTCTTCTTTTAGCTTTACGCTTCACTGCAGGGATGAAATCATCGTCGCTGTCTTCACTACTCGCCGTGTACAGTTCAGTGCTCTCACTGGTGCTGTCGTCCTCCCGGCTGTTGCGCTTCCTTGAGGTTGACGTCGAAGGTGACGCCAAGTCCGGATTGCGTACGGTGGGGCCTGGATCCATCGCTGCCCACAGGAGAGCGATGATCCTCAGATAGAACGTAAATTCACACAAAAAAAAACACCAAACGAAATAGGCAGCGTTCGGCAGAAAAACACTTCGTCGTCGCCTTCCCTGGCTTCTTGCAGATTCATTAACGAATCTAGGCGGTCAATAACGCGTGGATGAAACCTCGATTCTGAACAACACGTTGTAAAAACAACCACGTGTCTACTATCACAGTGGCAGGTCTTCACAATGGATAAATAATCGATTGTCAATCGATTATTTATATGTTGGCTCGGGCACGCCAACCATGTTTACAATTTTTTCATGACTCATTTACAACTGTTATGACTATGAAGATGTTCAGAACATCTCATTGATTGATTGATATGTGGGGTTTAACGTCCCAAAACCACCATATGATTATGAGAGACACCGTAGTGGAGGGCTCCGGAGATTTCGACCACCTGGCGTTTTTTAACGTGCGCCCAAATCTGAGCACTTCAGAACATCTCGTAAGCACCAAATCACGCACCTGTTGTGACAGGCATGTTCAAGCTCAGTATAACTTCGCAAGCTTCTTTCCTTTGTGTTAATGTTGCAAACAGAATATATTGTGTGGCGGTGTGAACGCAACTGACATAAATCTGCTGTGATTAGACTTACGTGTTTAAGACAGAATATTTATCTTATTGCATTATTAGGCTGTTTCTCTAAATGTCACGAGAAACAACAAAAAAGCGCATGCATACGCATATTGGTATATAAAAATCGAAAGCCATCACTCTCGAAATAATGTTATCCCATCCATCCATCACTCTCAATTATACAGATTTGTGTAGCTTTTCCACGACACTGGGAATGTCAGCAGTTTTCTGCTTCACCATTTTTGAAGTTTTCTTGTTTCTATGCACTCATGTTGCATAATATATTGAAAACATAAGCAGCATCAACGAAGGATCATCTAGAGGCGCATTGATTGATTATAAATGTACCAGTTAAGTCAACTTCCACTTTGAAAGCAGCAACAAAAAAAAAACTGGGGGGAGGCAAGGAAGTAATTACGGGAGGGAGACCGTGAGTTCCTCCGAATATTGGAAAGAGGAGGGGGAGGGTAGCAGCTTCATGAAAAAGGACTCTCATCAGTTCTTTCGTATAGTATGCACTTAATAAGGAAATCTCTATCGGTTTCACACAAATGAAGCTGCTATCCAGAAGAAAAAAAATTGTGCTGGGCTTGACTACAAGTGGATGGATGATTTGTTCTCTCGTTCCATGATTTGTTATTCCCTCGTTATACCAGTCCTAATTCCTCCACCTTTGACTTTCTGGATACCCAGTCCTACCATGTAGTCCACTGGGCAATTATATCGGATGTCGTGTTATTAATTCTCAGTCCTGGTGATCGAGCTCTTAAACAGACATTTTGGAGAGTTGGATGTGATTAGACATTATAAGTTTTTTTATTACAAAGGAGCGAGTACAGACGCAAATATAGAAGGAGGAAGCACAAAGGAAGGAGGCAGGGAGGTTAACACACAAAAAAATTGCATGTCTGTCTGTCTGTCCGTCTGTCTAGCCAGCAACGTCTGTGTGCTCTCGTGATCACCCCTTAACTCAAGGTAAACCGTAATGAATATGGGTGGATAAGATGGTGTGGCGATCATGACTCACTGTTCATTACAAAAGTAATGTCGCAATCCCTTTGCGCACATTGTCAAACACATCTTTTTTTTTGTGTGGCGGGGGAGGTGGGGAATGATTCACCAACTATCACAAGATCAAAAAAATCTTAACTTATACTTGAAGCTAACGTACATGGCCACTTTTTATGTTAACTTAATTAGCAATAAACCCGCGTTTCACAAGTAAGCACCAAGACGTTACTAAACAAGGCGTACGAAGAGCACGTAATTGCATGTTTCTTCTGCATCCTCCGATTGCAACCATTATGTGCAGCATTTTTCGTCTGCATTTTTATGTACACTTTTTTGCAGCTGAACTTCTTGTTGTGTGCTGAATATGAGACACATGTGTACTGCTACTAGTGTACGCTAAGTTCGAATAAATTGTAAATTGCAAATTAATTGTAAATTGTCGGTATTAGCATTTTTCGAAGGTGCACGAAGAAAATTTCACCATTGAATTTTCAAGCATATCCTTTCTGACACAAAACAAGAAAGTACATCCTCCTATCCAAATTTGTGAACTGCCTACTTAATTATATACTGTTGATTGATTGATTGATTGATATGTGGCGTTTAACGTCGCGAAACCATCGTATGATTGTGAGAGACGCCGTAGTGGAGGACTCCAGAAATTTTGACCACCTGTGTTTTTTAACGTGCACCCAAATCTGAGCGCACGGGCCTACACCATTTCCGCCTCCATCGGAAATGCAGCCACTACAGCCGAGACTCAATCACGCGATCTGTGGGTGAGCAGCCCGCAGATCGGCACAATGTGTCGACCTAACGGAGAAGAGCATTGAGTATTTTCGAAGTTATATTAGCACGGAATATATATCTTCCGGAGGATGAATACGAGAAGAAGCGCCACAAAAACAGCTATACTCCTACAGCTAGAAATGAGGCGGCTGTCTTTAATCATGACGCATATGAACTTGAAGGGAGCTTTTGCGATGACGAACATGCGGTCCCACTTACAGCGCCTCTCATGCAAGCTCAACCTGTCGGTAGAATACGCTGGTACGATGACCCCAGGAACAACAATACTTCCGCTACCCCATCGACCCCTCAACACCTACCTCACACTAGTGTTGCTCTTTTCATGATTGTTTATGAATTTACCATTAAATTTTATTAACAGGAATTGTCACTGAAATTTGCTTTCATTTTTGTCTCGGCGCAATTTTCATTCACAGCAAACGAAAAATAAAATAAATGAATGCACGCTGATATGAATAGAAAGAATTAAAACAACGTATGGAGAATATGAGAACGTAGAAGTAATTATGTATTAAACAATGGTTATGATTTCATTAATTCAATCGTTTTACCTTTCCGCTTCATCAGCCATCGGCGGAGCACGATTATTGTTATGATACCTATTATAATGAGAATATAAATTCCTCACTCACGCTACAAGCTTAAGAAGGCAATCGCATGGCTAATGAAATTGGAAGAGTAATTAGGTCATTCAGTTTCAACTTTCCTAGCAACGACTCTCCACCATATCATCTCTTAGCACCGCGGTTATAACAGAACGGAACATATCTAACAGTAATTGTCAACGCAGTGACTATTTATTGCAAAAGGTTACTGAAACATTCCTGTTCCCATATATAGATGGAAGAAGAAGAAGTTGTCACAGAGAACAGCCTCTGCTTCGAGCTCTGTGAGTTTCCTAATTCTTTTGCCAAGTTTTTTCAATAATCGACACACCTCGAAGGGGCGTTCCCCCTTAGAATGGGGGATCAAAACCCCATCCAGCAACCGGGACCGGGCCGACCACATCATAGTGCGTCTGACGCAAGTTCTCACCCTGGCCCAAGCGGGGCCCACGATGACAATTCTGATGACTCCTCCGTTGAAGATATGGCTTCGGACAGCGACTACGTGGTCGTACCAAGCCGACGCCTGAAGAGGAAAATCAGCCGGACATCGCCCACTAGCCGGCAAGCACAGACAAAGGCGAGTAGCATGCGGTCGTACACCATTTCGTATGTGCCGACATCGAAGACAGACATCTTGAACTCTCTAAATAGGCAGAGCCTGACAGAGTACTTTGAGCTCATCGCTCCAGGGAAAGTCGTAGAAATACGCATAAATACCCGAAAGAACATACTGTCCGTGGAGGTCACTACGAAGGCCTTAATGGACACGCTGAAAGCGATTGTTCGATTAGGAAATATTCCGGTTCGCGCATTCTCCGCGTACGACGAAGAAACGACAACAGGAGTTATATACGATGTGGATGAGGAGATAACAGACTCGAGTCTCGAGAAACTGCTGTCATCGTCGGCTCCCGTGCTTGGCTTCCACCGCTTTGGACGCACGCGATGTGTTAAAGTAGTGTTTCAGTCGAACACGTTACCCACACATGTAAAAGTTGGGTACGTGAGGCACTCGGTACGTCCTTACGTACCAAAACCTCTGCAATGTCATAAATGCATGAAATTTGGGCACGTTAGTGCAGTTTGCAAGGGTGCAGTAACCTGCAAGCATTGCGGTGGCCCTCATGATGGTGATAACTGTAATGCTGTGGCCAAATGCCCAAACTGCTCAGGTGCCCACGACGCAACATCAAAGGAATGTCCCAAATTGAGGAATGAAATTAGTATCCTGAAGAAGATGGTTCGAGACCACTCCACTCACAGAGAAGCTGCAAGGGCTGTACGGCGCCGTAAACATCGTTCGCGACATCGACGCAAACGAAGCAGCAGTGCTCATAGCCTATCGAATTCGACACACAAAACCGTGCCCTCACCACCTCCTAGCCTACTTTTGTCGGCCAGAAAGGAGGATACAGATGCTCAAATGCCAATACAGTCCACGCAAGTACAATGTAACCAGTCATTGGCTCTCCCCACGTCGGAAACTCAGTGGCCTTCACTACCGTCAAGAGCTACGGTAGCGCCATCACCACATAGTGCCCCTACCTCTAATGAAGAAAACAAGAAGATGGACAACACAGATGTCAAGGCTATGCTTAAAAGTTTGATGGGTTCGATGCGTAAGATTCTCAGCAGCCTAAACACTCCCGCTGCTAAGGCGGCTGTGCAGCTACTTGAGGTTTTGGAGCCTCTTCTACTGGTTCTTCAGTAAGTGAACGTGGCACTGATGTTCGAAGAACGCATGCGCCAGTCGCTTGTTATGCAATGGAATGCTCGTGGCCTACGTGGCCGTCTGTCAGACTTCAGACAATGGGTTTTTAAATATAAATTTCCTGTTATCGTTATATGTGAACCGAATATGGTTTCACCTTTTCGTATATCTGGATATATCCAGATTTGGTCCCGGAGTGATCAACATACGAGCAAAGTTCTCGTTTGTATACGCCGTGATTTGACATTCTTGAGACATGAAGTCGCGTCGCATACCAGCAATTATTACGTGAGCCTGACTATAACACATAAAAAGCGAACATTCTCCGTAATAGGAGGATACATACACCCAAGCGCACAGATGGACTGCTTCCACCTGGGGACCATTCTTCAATCAGCACAAAGGTCACACATTGTGATCGGCGATTTCAATGCACATCATCCTCTCTGGGGTAGCACTGCAACGAATTATCGCGGAAGGGATTTAGCCAATTTTATATACAACTATGGACTAAGCGTGCTCAACGACGGATCACCAACATTTGTTCGTGGCACGTCCTACAGCAGCTGCCTCGACCTCTGTTTCGTTTCCAGAAACCTTCTGTCTTCCGCATGTTGGTGCACAGATTTGGACACTCGCGGCAGTGACCACCTTCCAACCTATGTTCAGTTCAGGTGGTTTCGCCGCACGCACACACGCTACATCCGTCAAACCGACTGGACACTGTTCAAGGCATCTGTCAAGTCTGGCTGTGAACACACGACTGATCCATCCGAGGTAGAAGACATCATTGCTTCTTCACTGCGTGACACAACCAAACAGGTTAACCTACCGATGCAGAGATCAGCAGTTGACTCCCAATACGAGGCCCTTCGTGCAATCCGTCGCCGTGCCGAACGACCATACAGACGAACGAAGTCACCTTCAGACCTTTCCGCCTGTCGTCGAGCTCAACGACATGTTCTTCGGCATCTTGACAAGATTGACAGGCAACGTTGGAGAAATTTCTGTGGATCTCTGGACCCCAGGCAACCTCTATCTAAGATCTGGCGGGTGGTACCAAGTTTGCAGACAACTCCCCAACAACATCAACCATTTCAAGCTGTTGCTCTACATCAGGGACGGACAGAAGTTGAGATAGCCAGTGACTACTGTAGCCTCATCGTGGACACCACTGATGATCTTGCCACTAATGAGCTTCTTACTACCATTGTGCCTCCATCGTCTGACGAGCGCCTTGATGTACGTTTTACAATACATGAGCTTGACGCTGCGATTTCTGCCTCCCGCCGATCATCGGCACGAGGACCTGACGGAATCACGTATGCTGCACTCAACCATCTTGATACAGAAGCACGACATATCCTGTTATCTCATTATAACACCTCATGGGAGTCAGGAGAAGTCCCAGCTAACTGGAAATGCAGTCGCATTATTGCACTGCTCAAGCCGGGAAAGTGTCCTTATGCACTTTCTTCCTACAGACCAATCGCGTTAGCCAGCTGCGTCGGAAAAGTGATGGAAAGAATGGTACTGGCACGATTAGAGTGGCTTCTAGAGAGCAACAACTCCTTTCCTGCATTTATGAACGGCTTCAGAAGAGGCCGATCTGCCGTTAATGGTGTGGTCGACTTGATCAGCAGCGTTGAAGAGGAAAGAAGCCGCGCAGACTAGTGGCGGTGGTCTTCTTAGACATTAAGGGTGCCTACGATAATGTGCTGCATTATGCGATCCTTGACGCACTGGAAGATTTCGACATCGGTGGACGACTGTACGCTTGGATTTTTAGCTACCTTAGGGACCGCACCATTTACATGACGACAAGTAACGGAGACACCGATCGATATAAGGTTCATCGTGGTGTTCCCCAAGGAGGAGTTCGCAGCCCGATCCTATTCAATGTCACAATGATCGGCCTAGCAGCAGAACTTCCCAGCACGGTGAAGATCACTGCATACGCTGATGACATATGCATATGGGCATCCGGAACTACTCGTCCGCAATTGCGAGCTCGACTACAGCGTGCAGTGACGATCACATACAAATATCTACGACGTCAGGGGCTCACTCTTTCAATCGACAAATGCGCAGTGCTTGCGTTCACGCGCAAGCATATGTCGCAATACCCGATATTTATTAATGGGACAGCGATACCTGCTGTAACGCACCACAAGTTCCTTGGGGTTGTCGTACACAGAGATCTATCGTGGACGAGGCATGTCGCCGTACTTAAATCTAAATTGAAGAGCTTTGCTCTCATTCTTTCATTCTTCGTCACGTAGCAGGAGCAAGATGGGGCCCATCAGAATCATCGCTACTTCAATTATACAATGCTCTCTTTGTGGGATACATTCGATACAGCATGCCGGTGCTTTCCAATATGGGACCTAGTTGTGTGAAGACACTCGAGAGTGTTCAAGCTCAATGCTTACGAAGATGCTTGGGTCTACCACGCTGCACTTCAACAAATGGGACAATCGCAGAAGCTCGGGCTTGTCCCATCAGTGTATACATGCTCTGCGAGCCACTTAGAGTTCACCTACGATTACTGAGCAGACACAGACAGCACCCACTGTCAGTACTACCCGCTACTCACCCAGATTGCAGTTTCTCAAAAGTAATATTGCGGCATGAAAATATTATACCACCAAGGTTTTCTCCGCCAAATGCCCCTGCAGTGCCACCATGGGTTCTGCCTAAACCACCTATCTCTTTTACGATACCTGGAATTACGAAGAAGTCGCTCATTTCTTCTGTTGGCCTCAGACAACTAACCCTATATCACATTTATACAACGTACAGTGATTCTCTGCACGTGTACACCGACGGATCCACCACGCTAAACACCTCCGCCGCAGCCTTTGTCGTCCCAGACATGGATATCGCTCGTCGATTCAAAGTGGACCATAAAACCACATCAACTGCCGCAGAGCTTGTCGCTATCCGAGAGGCAATAAGGTTTATTTCCGGAGAGCGACCTCGAGCCTGGACGATTTTCTGTGATGCCAAACCCGCTTTGCAAACCATTAATTGCATCATGAAGCAAGGTCCATGGTCCATATTACTGCTTGGCAATAGAAATCACAGAACTTATTCAGGTTGCTTCAACAAATGGCCATCTTATAACTTTCCAGTGGATTCACGCTCATTGCGGCGTGGTGGGAAACGAAGAGGCAGACGCTCAAGCTAAAAATGCCTTAAGCAGTGCCCCTGAAGTACGCATTGCGTTTTCACGAGCTGACACGAACGCCCTGCTTCGCTGCGTGATTTAGAAAATGGGTGAATACACTACGCAGGTCTATGGAATGGAGTCAGAGCTGCCAATCACAAGCCTTCTACTGCAAATCTATGCTGCAGTGCTTTCAGCAGAGGGTGAAAAGCAGACATGTGCACCAAAGTACTTCCTTCAAGAGTAGACATCCCTGCCCATGTGAGGTTGGGAGTATTCGCCATTTATACAATAATCAAGTGGTAGTGGAGCTTATTTCCCCCCATGAATATTTCACAAAGAATTTCTTTGTGATTTTTTGATAATATTTTTCCGCAATCGGCTGTGACAAATTAATTTAGTTGTGAATTTCCGGAAGACCTCAGAACCAGATTTCAATTATCACCACAATAACTATTCCTAGGTACATCCTGACAAATGATATTTTTACATTGATTCTTCTAACTTTAGATATTGATACCATCGTAACTTTTATGCTACATTTAGGCCAAACAGCAATTTATGGGGACCTTTTTATGATAACGCCATAACTATTTCCATATAAGCTACCAATAACAGAAATCGGTGTCTGGCATTTCGTGGCGAGATCTCTTCGGTGTACAGTACCCATGACGATAAGCTGTACGTGGCAATTACATGCATGATAAGATAAACTGCGACCTGAAGGCAAGTGTCTGTATTTTAATATGATGTAGCTCTCTGTCCTTTATTTACGTTATTACGGCTGGCTGGGCGAGTTGCTTCATGTGTATCAGAAATTTTAGCTGAGCAATAAAACGCAACACCTCGGTATTGATACACACCACTAGAGTCAGTGCTTTGTTTGTTTGTGTCTTGATTTTAACGTATTTCGTCGTAGGCTCTGCTGAGGAAGTCATCGTTCGGCAATAATTGGATGATGGGGTACCGCAGAGCAATGTTTATGGTAGTGCATTAGGGTCTTTATTCTATTTGATTTTTTTCTTTAAAATTGCCTTTTTTTCTAGTTCTGTAGGCACTCTCTTCTGTCGCGACCTGTAGCAGGGCAAATCATTACGGGATTCACTGCACCTACGTTTCTGTCAAGCAGCCTGTAAGTCTGTATAAGCAAACGTGTAGAATCATGGGATAATGCGAATCCCCCTGTCGCCTGGCGTCGCCGTCATTAGATTTCCGTGTGACAACTATTTCCGTTAAAGCGCATGCACTCATGCGGCGGCTTTCGTGAGGGCAATTTCGCTCGAAGCTACAAGCCTCGTTCGCGATCCAGCCGAGCTCTCACACTCTGTCATTGAAATTCAACGTATCATACGTTGGCCAGGTGAGGCGATGCCATGACGACAGGTTATATGAGTACTATTTGAAGGTATAGAGAAAATAACTGAATGTCACCTTGCCTAGTACTGTGCTCAGTGCGGCTGCACTCGCGCATTTGACCAAACTGTCGTATTGGCAAAACATCTGAATGATAAGGCGAAGGTGATGATTGAGGCCTCAATGATTGCCAAGGGTAACTGTATGCCACGGTACACTCCCACGGCACAAGTTTCATTGTTTCGTCCTGTTCATTTGTTTATCGTGTAGCTAGCCACATGCGATGAAGGTTTTCTGCTTTACCTGTTGGCGTTCGTTACGCGAGTGATTGCGCATGCTCATGAGATGTCGGATGCCGACACATATAAATATATAGAAATGCCCTTTGTCTCTCCTGCGCTGATTGAAGATGGATTACTAACTATCCCAATCTCAAACCGGGCTTCGTGTTCAGAAGGAAGCTGTTTTAACAATTCTGCCAATTTTTTAACGAACACCATCAGAAACATTGTTGAAAAACAGGTCACTAACCAATGTCAAAACAAAAAAGAATGACGTTTCGGGATCCCTATGAATTCTTTGTTCCCTATGAAGTGACGGCTGAGCAACCGCTTTTATGTAGCGTTGAGCGCATCATGCAAAGTCTAGGAGCGCACGTTGTTTAATGTGCCAGATGATCTATTGAGTGTGTTACTTGTCATCTTGAATAATTAGTGATACGAGGTTGAGTTTTGTCGTCAAATTCTTCTTGGTAGTCATTTATTTATTTATTTATTTATTTATTTATTTATTTATTTATTTATTTATTAGAATACCCTCAGGGCCCGTAGGGCATTACAGAGGGGGTGGGTACAACATTTATAACACACAAGAAAAAAAAAGACAAAATAAAGAAACAAGTGTCAGATGCGCAAATCAGGAAGGCAACATAAGTCAACTAAAAATGTATAAGTAAGAATTCAAGCACATACAAGACAAAGATAGATAATGGAAACTGCGTATAGTTACAAGCATTGCTGAGAAATTGCAGTCTTGAATAACAAAGGGTCTGTTATTGTTACAACGGAAGGGGGAAGGTGGTTCCAATTGGCGGCTGTTTTCGGTAAGAAGGCTGCTGAATAGAATTTGGTGCGGCAAAACGGAATGGCAACCTTATGCTGGTGATCAATGCGCGATGAGTGGTATGACGGTTGTGAAATGAGGTCTCGCTTCATTGATGGATTGTGAAAAAATATCTTATGAAAAAAATACAGTCGCGCCAGTTTCCTCCGGACAGTTAAATTGGGCAGGTCAAGGTTAGATTTTATTTCTGATATGCTAGCAGTACGGGAATAATTAGAACAAATGAACCGAACTGAGCGGTTCTGAACAGATTCTAACGCGTTGATTAAATTTTGCTGCACGGGATCCCATGATGCGCGCATTGGCTTATCTCGTGGCCCGTATTTTCGGCATGCTCAGCGAGTGCATTTGTCAGTGTGGCTCTTGGTGACGTCAGTCTTATGTTGTTTTAGACGTCTTGATATATTTCCACTTTGGCCAATGTACGCTGATTCGAAATAGACGCCAGGAAAGCGTTGCCGAGAGAAAGCATCCTTCATATTTAGCAAGCCCACTTTAAGCTTCAGTGCTCGCACATGCCTGATATGAACTCCTTGTTTTTTGTGTTTTTTTTGTTTTTCTTGAACACGCGGACTTGGGTTTTGCTCACTTCTCGGACGTACAGAATCACTGTGGGCTTGTGTGTAGATTCCGTGCAATGCACGGCTTGACTGATCGGCTGGTTACGCATGATGACTTAGGTTGTTTTCCTAACAAAATTCTTGGGGTATCTATTCTTCATCAGGTAATTTCATTTTTAAAATGGCCTGATCAAGAAATGATACATCGAATGTTTATGCGTCATGAGATTACTGCTACATAAAAACCTGTTGCTGAGCAGTCATTTCATTGTAAAGAGGGATCCGCACGGATACCAAAACGCCATACATCTTTTGTTTTGCCATTAAATTTTTTTCGAACGATGCCTCTACCCGAGAAGACGGTACTCCATCTGACTCTAAACTACATCGTCAAAAAAAGGAGCCACTTATTGCGCCTTGTTTCTTATGACATAAAAAACGAATGAAACTCTTGTTTCTTTACTAGGTATATCTTTTCAATTCTGGAATTAAATTAACTGGCGGTTTCAAGAATAATATTAAATATCCTCAAAGATAGGAATCAATAGTTCTGGTTCAAATTAACAGTTATATTGAAGACATATGATGACAAAGCACAGCTTCACCTTAGATAGAGTCTTACTAACTGTCCGAAGAACTGCCGAAGAGCTGATTAAAAATACTTGCCTATCTCAAAAGCTCCAGCAGGCACTGGTACGATTTTGCTAGCCTAGACCCACAAGCTCTGGTATTGCCCTTCGTTATGGGGCACAGACCTTCCGAATTAAGACACTCTTTATTGTGAGGTAAGGAAAAACAAATCCTCGGCCCGCACCATAAGCATATAGCAGGCTTATGGCTCTATAATAAAAAGAAAAATGAACAGGGCAGAGCCAAGTGAAATTTTGCATCCAATAAAGAAAAGTGACTGTCCGCAGTCAAGAGCCCCGATGTCGGCGATAGGCTCTCCAGAAAGCCCACATTGCCGTGGTGGGGCTTGGCCTGATTGTCCCAACATGGAAGTGGCTCGCTACTAGTCAAGTCGTGCACCTCATTACTTACAATAAATTATAGCATCCATTCATTTGTGTGGTGACGTTTCCTGACGCCGCTGTGAAGACGACATTGCGGCGGCGAAATTTTCTATTGCGGCGAAAATTCGCAAGCATGCGCACTGGAAAAAGAGTGATTCACCCTTCTTGATGTGTACCTCTCTGAATGTTCCCACGTGCAACGCACAAAAAAAGAAGAAAAAAATAACGGGGCATTGTGGATGGCACTTTACGCAAAAGAAACAACTGACAAGAAGGAAAGAGCACAGGCAAGGACAGACTAACAACCAAACTTAATTTTCAGAGAAACACTCATATATAGAAAGACGAAGACACGTGGTTATGATTACAGGGTCGCGGTTTGATAACATATCTCGAGTCTAAGTAGGTTCACTGATTGCATTTATGTGTGTAAAAGGCCAGAATGATTGCTCGTTCAGTCCTATCTTTGAGATTCGAAAACACTTACGTATCGCCCTGCCGCGATGGTATAGTGGCTAAGGAACGCGGCTGCTGACCGCAGGTCACGGGATCGAATCCCGCCTGCGGCGGGTGCATTTCCGATGGAGGTGAAAATGCTGTAGGCCCTTGTGCTCAAGTTTGTGCGCACGTTATAGAACATGTGGTCAAAATTTCTGGAGCCCTCTACTACGGCGTCTCTGGTTTCATATGATGGTTTTAGGACGTTAAACACCACGTATCACTCTAACACTCCCGTTTCATTTAGTAAAGACTGTCGTCTACTATCCCTGCAATGCAGGCGGTGATTATACGCAGGCTGCCCTCTCAAAGAATTTTCGTGTTCCATTAATCGATTATTTAAACAGCGCCTAGTTTAACTGATATAACAGTTCCATCAAATAATAGTGGATTATGATAGACTACCCCCTTTTCACACTCGACCAATCTGTCCCGACGTTTGACTTCGAACTCATTCCAATTTTTCGTCTTGTCAGCCTCAACATTCCTTTCAACCGCAGCGCAGATATGACCTGGTTTCTTCTTGGCGGAAAATACTACGTCAATCCCAAAACCACTCAACACTTTTTCTCTTGTGATGAGAAAAGGCGTCCACATATGAAATACTAATGACCGGCCTATCCTCAGCGTGAGCCTCCTTCATGGCGTCAACCCTTCCTTCACACTTTAACATCCTCAACACTCGTTCATTAAGGACGGCCAATATTTTGCAGCGATAATTGGACTGTTCTAGTCGGCGGATTTGATTGAAAAATTCTCCTTAATTTGATGTGGGCAAGATTTTAGCAAAGTGAACACCAGACAAGACGTGGCCCTCCCCTTTTTAACCAACTTAAAGTTGTGGGACCTGAAGTGTAGAATTGGTTTCACGGACCTTTGAAAATACATCCAGCAGGTATGTTCACGCTCAGTCGTGATTCTCAAGTCGAGTAACTAATGCATACCTCCTTAGAAACTTAGGAATTTGAAACTCAAACCACGACCTCACTCCTTCAATACATTGAACCCATTGTTCCTAGTAATGGGGCTACCACTCTCCCCAACGAAGACAAAGTAATCATCCACACCACACACCACATTATCTTCAACACAAGACCATCCAGAGATAATGCAAGGTCGCAGTCTATCTTCCTCAGAAAAACTCCGATAAGTATGGGGGTAACCCGAGAAACTATGCACACGCCCGATATGTGCTTGTAACATCACCCTTGCAAGCAACCACACTCGAGTCAAAATATATGAATATTTGTAGAAAGCGCCCCTTCCCCTTACGAATACCACACCCATTTTGGAACAACTGTTCATCATTATCATCTTTTATACATTCATGCACAAACTTCGGAGGAGTACTATGTTCCAGAAATTAAAATAGGTCATCTACATCTACACAAAACACAGAAAGCTGAGGGTAGGATGCAGCCTCCAGGAACTGTACCACCTCATCAGAGTTCTTCACATGAAAGGGGTCTTGATGCTAGGGATACTTCGTGCTTTGATGTTGTGGTGCTTCTTCAGATAAATAGGTATCCCTGGATGGTCTTTTGTGAAAGGTAATGCGGTATGTGGATGATTATCTTGTCTTTGTTGAGGAGAGTGGTAGCGCCTTTACTAGGGACAATGTGCTCATTGTCTTCAAGTAGAAAGGCTTCGGATTTATCTCCAATTCCGAAGTTCCTAGGGAAAAAATGTACAGAGTTCTTCGAATTGATGTTCACGACTGAGCGTGAACATATCTTCTGGATGTATTTCCCGAGGTGCGTGAACCCGATTCCGGACTTCAGATCTCACCACTTTAAGTTGATTAAAGAGGAGATCGCCACGTCGTGTCTGGTGTCCACCTTGCGTTAGTCTTATCCACATCAAATACAGGCTGTTTTTTTTTCTTCAAACATGTCAATCGACTAGAACAGTCCAATTATCCCTGCAAAACATAGGCCGTCCTCAGTGAACGATTATTGAGGAAGTTAAGAAGTTAAGCAAGGGGTGATGCTATGAGGAAGCCTCACGGTAAGATATTGCTGATGTCACGACTCCCGTTATTAGGTAGGCAATCGAATGGCTGATTCAAAGAGCTGACGTGTCGGCTTCCCCAAACGCACCACGAAAGCACAGACAATTCAGTGTTGGTCTTTCTGGTGCCGCAGCGAACACCGGCTCTGGTCGAAAGAACGAGGCAGATTCGAGAGTTGATAACGAAATGAAAGATATATTCTCAGATATGGTAGAAGAAACAACACAAAAACATGCACACTCGGCAATAATAAAGTTAGTACGATACAACTCACTAGGAACTCTGATACATCCAAAGCAATGAGCGCAAATAACTCACGTTACAATGCGTCTCATGCAATAATCATCCAAGTCCACTTATAGAATAGAATATTCGTCCAACGAGTCCAAAGCTCTTGGAACAAAGCTTGAATCCTTCTATTCCAAGAAATGCCCACTCAAAGTCCAGCACCGGTTGTCGTCCCTCCGCATCCGAGGTTTCTCTTCCAGGAAACTCTCGCGTCGTCAACTGAGTGCACTTCAATAACAAAACATTTTGCCGGAAACACATCGGCCACTCACGCGCTGTTACTGCTGGTCATGTCTTCGTTCACTGGCGCAAAACACGAACTCACTGCATCACCTACTTTGTCCCTGCAGGACGAGCCTTCCCACGCTGGCGGAAAACTCACACTTCAAAATCTTCAGATCGCCACCCTCCGCTGCTTTAGATCGCCACCCTCCGCAGTTTTTGGCTTTTCATGAGCCCGCCGCCCCATCACGGCCGGGGAAGGGACAGGACCTTTCTCAAAATCTCCGCAACCCGTGACGCGATGAGAGAGAAACCTACTCCTTCCTTTTCAATATATCAAGAGTTTGCTCG
This sequence comes from Rhipicephalus microplus, assembly GCF_043290135.1. Classification (NCBI taxonomy): domain Eukaryota; kingdom Metazoa; phylum Arthropoda; class Arachnida; order Ixodida; family Ixodidae; genus Rhipicephalus; species Rhipicephalus microplus. Next base: position 18,632,712 of record NC_134703.1, read on the forward strand.
TATGCAGAGGAGGTTGGTAAGCGTTGCCGTGGCTCTTTCGAGGGGGAGAGGAGGCGTGCTCACGGCGTCTTTTGATGCTCTTGTTTTTCATTTTGCCGGCTTTGGTCGCGTCTTACCTGCGCCCGGTTTTCACGTGGTCGTTAGAAATCGAGGGCACGCAATCTTTTGAGCGCTGTTTTGTAACAGCTGGTGATTAGTATTCCATATGTGCATGCTTTTTTTCACCGTAAGAAAAAGTGGGCAGTGGTTTTGCAGTTTACGTAGTATTTTCCGCAAAGAACAAGCTAAGTCGTATATCGGCAGTGATTGAAAGGAAAGCTGAGGGTGGCAAGACAAAAAAATCGAATGAGTGTGAAGTCCAACACCGCGACAGATTGGTTGAGTGTGAAAAGTGTTTAATTTCTACTATATTGTGGGAAGTGTTACATCGGTCGAACCAGGTGCTGTTTAAATAGGCTAATAATGAACCATAGAAATTCACTGAAAGGTCAGTCTTCATTTAATATCTGCCAGCTTTGCACGTAATATAGATGTTACCAAACGAACGCTCAACTCGCGCAACTTGATTCACGAGGCTTGTGGGTGGCACTTTGTGACTTATTGAAGAGGCGAAAAGAGCAAAAGAACGAGACGACTATAGCAGGGTTGTTACTGCGTGCAATATTGTAAACCTGAGTAAAGCAATAACACAATGAGCGCAAGAGCTTCGAGATCTAATATAATTAACAGCAATCTTGCAAAAAAATGGTTCCTTTAGGAAGGTTGAAAATTACCTGCCGTGATCTACACAAATAAGGTCAGTTATTTAGCACGCTCTACGATATAGGTAAGCTAAACACATTCGTCAGCTGTGGTGACAAACAAGGAAAAACAAACGCAGCTCGATTCCATTGAGTCGGCTTTCTTGGACCAAAACCGTCACGAATATGCTCAATACCGAAAAATCTTATTCATTCTTATGTCGCAAAAGTACTCATAACATATGTGTTTTTTTTTTACTGAAAAAAAACACCATAGGGTAGCTGGCCACTTTTCTTGCGGGCGTCATATTCCAGTGGCATTTTGTAACTTCTCTAGCCTTGACAACAACCTTTTCAAATTCTCCGCAGCATCAGTTTATACCGCTTATCAACGCACAAAAAAGTCTGAGCCTTTATACGAAGGAGTCCCTATATGCTTTAGCCGACTCTGTCATGCGTGCTTGGTTTCCCTCAGAGCTCTTAGGCACGGCATGGCGAACACGTACGTGGTTCATGCCGTGCGTCTATACGCCGTACGTTATTGGATTCTGCCTTCGCGCCTTTCAGCGTAATTTTTTTCACACCACGGTGACTGCTAAGCTACAGAGAATAATGCATGTATCGTACAATTCCGCGAAGCGAAAATGCGAGAAAACTCTGCTCGCGTATTCTTTCCGGTCGGATTGGCCCGTAAATCTTATAAAGAGGCCGTGAACAAATGGTGAATGAGAACTCAAGTTATGCGATTTGGGCATTGAGTTTTTCTGGTAAATATTTGACTCACTTTTTTTCTTTTTCGTTCGTACCACACGTGTAAAAATTGTAGGAGTGTGCGATTCAGACTTTACGGACAACCGAGACGCCGTGCAATGCAGGCTGCCATAGGCTTTCCTTGTGTACCCGAGGAAGTATCGCGGCTGACACCAGTGTAACAGTTGCAGAGTCCGGGACATTAGTAATTCGAGGCTCTTGTTATTTGAAGTTCATCTAATAGGCTATAACACGCTACCCGTAACTAATATGTAATTTGCTTCTGACTGCCCTCAAATCAAATGTGCACTTTGTGTTTCAGAACACCACTGACGTCATTGTTGTGTCAATTTTTTTGTCAAGAAGCCACGAAAAAAGACAGTTCGTTTGAAATAGTTTTCTTTTGCTGTAGTCAGAAAACTTGTCATCGAATTCTTTTATTTCTTCGTAGTGTCTGCTTACCCGCATATGGAGTACATGTGAGGCAGTGCACTCTTTACAGGAACATACAAGTGTATTTTAGTGTCCAGGTTCTTCCTAGTTGTGTTTCTCTTCCATTTAAAGGTGGTGGACAAATACATACATCCTCACTAACATGCATAAATTATCTCCTATTCATTTGTCGTTTTCATCTCTACGCAGTGCCAGGAAAAACCTGAAAGTGGCAACAATCTTCTTCACATTGTTTTTTGGACAAGGAAAGTAGGGTTAGAAAGAAAAATTGAGGGACCCACAAGCTTCGCCTTTAGGATCTGAACGAGATAGAGATATTCTGTTTCTATTGTGTATTTGAAACATTAAAATATCAAATCTTTTCAAACTTGCTATGTACCCACTACGTGGCCTTGATGGCGCAGTAGCGTGTGTGCCTTTGGTAGTGGGTGACTAGCTTTACACTATGAAGTAATTATGATAATCCCATGTTCTGACTCCCCGTGGCAATGTGATCTTGTACCAGGCATTATTACGACAGTATATCATGCTGTATTGTGGAGCATGTGTACAGGACACGTGTGTGTGTAAAGCATGAAAGTACCTTTCACGGCATGTCCAAGCAGAGAAGTTATCTTCGCTGCATTCACAAGCAGAGGCATGGCTGTGTGGTAGAACACTCGCTTGCCACGCAAACGACTCGTATTCAATCGCAGCTCATACTGAAACAATCCGGGTTCAATCTCCATTGGCATTCAGTTTTTTATTTGCATTTTTTTTATTTTTTGGTCTCACAAAGATGCTAAATTTTTCGTTCATGGAGAGACGATAATTTTTTGCTCATGACCAACGATGCCTGAATCACAGCGAAACGAGCTGTTTAACGGTATCGCTGGAATGCTCCAGACGTTGTGACTATGCATATTGAAAAAAGAATACATACCCTAGGCATTCTATACTCCATATACCCGACACTAAAAGTAGGAGGAAAGCCTTCATACTCAGACCGCATCCTAAACGTTCCTATTAAACGAGTCATGAAGTTAATTTTGTTGGTGCCTGTCAACCTTGAAGTAAAATTCAGGCTCTATAAATCCGCAAAAGGGCGTTTCTCGGCTTCCTTAAGCATACAAAGTGTTATTGTAAAGCACTGCTTCTTTTTAGCATTGACTCGCCGTGGTGGTTATACCGCTAGGGTGCTTCTATGCTGAGCCCAATAATGCGAGACCTATTCCTGGAAGCAGCTGCTGTATTGCATTGAAAACGAAGTTCAAGTACACACCTGTACTTTAGCATTATGTTACACGTGAAAAACTCAAGTTGGTGAAGATTACTCTGGTTTCTAATACCACAAATTGCCTTATAATAACATTATGTTTAAGGCGCGTGAAACTCGAAAATTCAGTATGTTTAGTTTTTCGAGACCATGACAAGTTTTGTGGCTTCAATTTAGCGAATTTTCGAAAGTGTGCGCACTATGTTGGCGTTAATCAGGCCGTGCATAGAAGATGAATGAATAGGATCGATATATAAAAAAGCCGTATTTGATGATCTAAAGCTTTGACGTCACAAGCAAGCGAGATCTGCCCAGTCGACTCTGATGGAATGCACGAATAGCTGGAGCGGCAACATTGTGCACTACTGAGCAGAAACAGGCTGCCGGGTGGAAAGCCCACCTGTCTCGCGCGTGGGCTGCATGAGGCTTCACACGTAGGTAGTGTCACGGCGTCTCTCCAGCACTTGCGCGAACGAAGGCAAGAAAGTAGCGCCTCCCAGATCCTGAACGAGGGGTTTTTTGGGAGCCTGAATCGATGGATGATTTAAGAGTGCAAGCGGCACCGAAAACTTGTGCTTTTCCGCAGTGTCTAAAAGGGCGCGAATAAAACGTCCGAGGCTGCGCGATTTCTTTTCTCATGAGATTTCGTTTCCAGAAGGCAGCCGCTTAACCATCTCTGTTTAATATCAAATACTAAGTGTAGACATGGGCCGCAGTAAAGTACTGTAACTCTCGCCTTTCTCCATAATGAGACTGCACTTTTTCTTCATTTGAATGCTTGCGTTGATTGCTTGGACTGAAACCTGGGAAGGGCTCATTTCATCTCGAATGTCACGTTGTACAGTGTTCTGCAACAGTGCATTCGAGTGCAGCTGGTGGTTAGTGTTGTTATAAAATGTGCGTGCGTCCATGCTTACGTCTTGTGCGCTGCTTTTATAGCCCGACAAGATGGCCTAACAGGACCAGTTTAACAATGCGTGCCTTGAACATGATGTCAGTGAGCTTGATCGGCCACAAATTAAAAAAAGGAAGCCGAAGTTATCAAAGTAGCAGCAGTGATTTGATAATGACAAGCGTCCCTAAGTTGTTTTGCGAAGACATCTGAGATATACCACGTCACTTCAAGGAAAGCCACTTAAAAAATTAGTGGGAGCGAAGCGAATTACTTTGTCAAGGTGCTTAGTAGCGTGTGAGGCCGACTTTGTGATATGAAAGGTATGATAAAAATAAACAGAAGCACTCCTCTTTCTTACCTGTCTTTTGGGACTCGAACTGAATATTAGGAGGGCGTGATTATGTTCTGACCTCGAGTATGAAATCTACAAAAAACTTGGCGGCGTTATATTGCCACATTCAACTTTTGTGTCTTTGTGATTCCCTTTAAATACATCACCTCCTGTGTGCCTTCTTCGTCAAGATAATGTGTCTTGAGGACGAGTCATACTAATTATAAAAGCGTGTTGTATGCTTTGAAACATAACGAATGGATTTTTCTGAGAATGCCTGCGCGAAGAAATTTGCTTTAGTTTATTTACGTGACCTGCCCACGAGGAGGAGGACGGAAATATCATCCCGCTCAAATAACTCGGTGCTTGAGATACGCCTCCTTCGGCGGCTTTGATGTTTGTTATTTTACCACTGCCTTCAGTGAAGTTTTGCCACAGCTATAAGGACGGTGATGTGTTTCATGAATTATGTGTGCTAACGAAAACGTCTGTGAACTATGAAAAGGAGGCACCGACAGAAACGATGCTGAAAAAATACAAAAGAGGGTACGCATAATCTGTATAAGCAGAGTATTCTCGCTTTTGATACTCGATTACAGCCATAGATCACTGTAATTTCTCAGAGAGCGATGAACGGTACACGAAGACCCACTTTTCAAGGCAATTTTAATGACAGGTGTCACATTTAAGAACCTTGTTGTGTGTGGATGAGTGTCCTTATGCTCGTATTAAGAGGAACATGATAGAGCAATCTAAAGATCGGGCAGAGCGAGCACTGGGAGCACATTTTAAGGGATGGTGATTCCATTGTACATCAGCTTTGCATTTACCGGAGTAGACTTTCTTTTTTTATATGAGTCATCGATATTATTTAACAGCACTTAAAAGACAGGTATATAGCTTTTGGTAGACCAGAGAAGGTAGAGTAACAGCTGCAGAAATGAAATCCGCTAGAACACCTGCAAATAATAATCAACCAATACAGATATTTTGTGCGTACACAATCGTGCATGATATACAGAGAAATACATAAGGAGTCAAATCATGCTGCATGTAGTGAGGTACGCAATGGAGTAGTTAGGTGGCTTAATCTAGCGAGATTGCCACTTTAACACTGGGATGATAGTCGTGCGCACTCGTTCCCGTGTAAACTAAAACTATTTGTCTTTATTTCTCAGGGCAATATGTTGAAAACAATAACGGTCTGTCACACAAACTTCAGTAAGCTCTGAAAATGAACTAGCATTCTGGGTAGCTTCAGTGCATACGTTCGTTGTGTCCACAACAATGATGTAGTTCGCTGCCAAAGGGTCAATTTGAAATATGCATATAAAGGGATACATTATTTTTGCAAGTAGGGTGTCGTTACTTATTTACAGCCAAAACATTTTCAGGCATGATGGTAGGCTTATACAATGAAAGCTTCCGTACAGTCAAATACTCGAGCAAAAGCGAAAACGCCGAAGTAAGCTTTTCTTATCAGCGTCAGCTTCAAAAAATGTTCTCTATCCTCAGCGCGTTTCGAATACGTCATCTTGGTTATTAAACATCAAACTAGACACCACAAAACTCGATTGTTCCCCTTCATTCTGCCATCTATCCAACTCCTTCTTTTTTTTCTCCCACCCCCTCCCCCACTTCCCCTGTCTTGTTTTCTTTGCTTGACAAGTCTTGTGCTTCACATAGCTTACTTAATGTAGTTAAACGATGGCGCCAATATTACATCAGCTACATTGCATAAAGAGCAGTGAAGCTGAACCCTACAAAATCTAAATTTTAAACCCTTATGTTCATGCTTCATTGGCTTCATCAGTAGTCGCTAAATATGCAAATGCGCCAGAAAAGTAGCAGTAAAACATATTTTCAAAAAAGGTTTTCGTTATAGTGACTAGAAGAAAACGCTTCGATCTAGTATGTTTGGTATTTTTCAGCACGATAGCGTTAAAAAGCTTGTTTGACCGAAATTGCGGCGTCGGTGTCGGTGTTGGCGTCGCTAGTGGTGAGCGAAAAGTCATCAACTTGCCGTGACTGAAACATTGAAAAAAAATGTCGTAATCTTAATCATCGTCAGCCTGACAACACCCTCTGCAGGGCAAGGGCCCCTCCCATGATCCGCAAATCAACCTGGTCCTGTGCCCCGTCGCGGTGGTCTAGTGACTAAGTTACTCGGCTGCTGAACCGCAGGTCGCAAGATTGAATCCCGGCTGTGGTGGCTGCATTTCCGACGGAGGCGGAAATGTTGTAGGCCCGTGTGCTTAGATTTGGGTGCACGTTAAAGAACCCCAGGTGGTCAATATTTCCGGAGCCCTCACATACGGCATCTCTCGTAATCATACGGTGGTTTCGGGACATTGAACCCCATACATCAATCAATCAACCTGGTCCTGTGCTTTTTTGCACAACGTTAAACCTGTGAACTTTTTAATCTCAATTGTCCGCCTAACTTTCTGTCTACCTTTCGTGCGTTTGCCTTCTCTGGGAATACAGTCAGATACCCTTAATTATTGGCGCTTATCCAGCCTACGTGCTATGTGCCCAGCCCATGTCTATTTCTTTTGCTTAATTTCAACTATGAGATTCTTAACCTCGCTTTGTTCCCTGATTGACTTTGCTTTCTTCTTTTCACTTAACGTTACGCCTATCATTTTCCTTTCCATCGCTCGCTACGTCATCCTCAATTTAATCTAAACCCTCTTTTTACGCCTCCAGTTTTCTGCTCCTGTTTTATGCTCCGTAAATACTGGCAAGATGCAGCTGAAATATATTTTCCTCTTGAGGGTTAGTGGCAGACTGCCATTCATGATTTGGAAATGCTTGCTGAATGTGATCCATCCCATCCTTATTCTTCCAGTTATTTCACTCCTATGTTTTGGCTCCAAGTTTTATAATTATCATCATCATCATTACTTATTAACTCTTAAAGGCCTATACAAGGCATTACATAAGGGGTGACAATATTAGGGACATGTAATGACACAAATGCACCGTTTGAATAGTAAGAGAAAAAATCAAAGTAAATATTGTAGGCATCTATTATGCGCTTCATCCTCATCTGAACAGCAGTCAATCATCATCATATGTTCTGGCTGACAATCATCATCTTCTTGGCACGAGCGCTTCTTTGTCGGGTCCGTTGCGCTTGTTCGTTCCCGAGTTCACGACGAATAAACCTCGTTACAACCGAGTCGTCATACGTGGTGGAGGTGGATTCCCAGTACCTCTCCTTACAACGCCTACTCGCTGGAGCTCCGTTCAGGCCGCCGCTTGGACCCTCAGTCCGCCAACATGTCTTAGAGTGAGTGGGTGGATGCCCTTTCTGCTCCCGTCTCTGAGCCGCAAGCCGTCACTGCGCCTCAAGCCCCTCCTCTTTACATCGTAAATCACCAGCGTGACCCTCCGATCTTCGCTGGTCTCCGCGGCGAAGATGTGGAGGACTGGCTCAATAACTACGAGCGGGTAAGCGCAACTAATCACTGGGACGACTCTAACAAGCTCCGCCGAGTATCGCTTTATCTCACGGGCGTTGCCAAGACATGGTTCTTGAACCATGAGATTGACCTCACCGACTGGCCTGCCTTCAAGCAGCAGCTTCGCCAAGTATTCGGCACGCCAGCCGTTCGATCCGCTCTAGCGAGGAGGGCCCTAGATACTCGCCAACAACATCCCGGCGAGTCATACACATCTTATATCGAGGATGTCCTTGCGCTTTGCCGGCGCGTCAATTCTTCGATGTCCGAGTCGCACAAACTGCGCCACACCCTGAAGGGCATCGGAAGCATTGCCTACAATGCTCTTGTTGCCCAGAATCCTTCTACTGTCACTGACGTCGTCTCTACGTGTCAGCGTCTCGACGAACTTGATTCTGTTCGCCTTCAGTCGGGCAATAGTGAACACCGTACCGCAGACCGGGACCTGCGTGACATGATACGGGAGATCATACGAGAAAAACTTCAATCAATGGGCATCTCACAACCTTCTCCATCTGTCACACAGCCTTCAAGCATGGCCCTCCCTGACATCGTAAGGGAGGAACTAACATCATTCACCGGTCCAGCCTACGTCCAGCCACCTCCGTCTAGCCCTCCAACGTACGCGCAAGTTGCGGCCGCGCCTCCTCGCAACGTAAACTCTACTTCACCGCTGCCATCATTCACGCCGGTTGCTGCTGCACCACCGGTTCACTTCCGGCCAATCCCACCCGACCCTCCGTCAGTCCACTTGAGTGCGCTATCTCCCGGTGTGCCGAACGCCCTCTACTACCCGCCTTGGCGCCCGTCTCGCCCAACATGCTTTTACTGTGGATATCGTGGCCATATGTCGCGCTTCTGCCGCAAGCGCCAGCAGGACGAGCGTCGCGGGTACGACATGCGCGAACGGGACTTTTCTAGAGGGGATTCTTACGCTCGGCGTTATTCATCTGGACAGAAGCGGTCTCCATCTCCGCCCGCGTCGACTGAGACGCGGGACACTTACCGTTCAAGCCGACGCCGATCACCTTCGCCCTTCCGTCGCTCCTCCTCTCCTCTTCGGCCAGCCTCGTTTACTACTGACAACCGGTCGGAAAACTAAATGATGCAGTTTTCGGAGGAGAAACTGCATGCAACAGTAGGACTCATATTCCTCCAGCACGCCCGTTCAACATGGTTTCTGTTACGGTGGAAGGAGTTCTCGTGGACGCTTTGGTGGACACCGGTGCTACAGTTTCTGTGATTAGGTATGATTTGTGCAAACGCCTGAAAAAAGTAATGACACCTTATAATGGACCCAATCTAGTCGAAGCCAAGGGGAAGGCTATCCGCCCTTTTGCTCTTTGTACTGCTCGTGTGTTTATTGATGACATTTTTTTCATTACATCGAGTTCACTGTGCTTACCCGGTGCTCTCACCAGCTAATTCTAGGGTGGGACTTCCTATCTTCTTCTTCAGCCGCTATATGTTGTGGTGAACGGATTCTGCACCTAACTAATACGGACTCCATGTTCGACGAAGGCGTCTACAAGCCTCTACGCCTGTTCGCTCGCGAAGATCTCGAACTACCGCCACATCAAGAACGAATTGTGACCCTGATCTCTAAGGACATCGACCACGGTGACGTCTTGGTGTCCCCTTCGTCGACGCGTCGCAAAAGGCATAGCCCTTGCATAAGGTGTCGTACGCTTTCACCATGGCTCCGCGCTCGTCATTGCTACGAATGAAACACCAGAGAAAGTTCTCCTGCCAGAGGGCACTGCAGTAGCCTGTGTTGTGGATGCTGAGCCTGTCAGCGTCACGCCACTTAACCCTGCCTCTACCAACGACCGTTCTATGAGTAAGCCTGCCTCATCCTCTACCTTCACAGCTCTTGTCAGTGATGACTTAACAGCTATGCAGGCGCAGCAGTTGCTTGCGTTATTAACAAAACACGCCGATTCTTTCGACACCTGCTTTTCAACGTTGGGCCGAACTACCACTGCAGCGCATCGCATTCAGACGGAGGGAACATCTATTGTACATCGCCGCCCGTACCGCGTGTTTCTCGCTGAGCGAAAAATCATCGAGGAAAACGTCGCTGACATGCTCCAGCGAGAAATAATTCGTCCATCAACTAGCCCTTGGTCATCCTCTGTTGTTTTGGTACGGAAAAAAGATGGCTCCGTGCGCTTTTGCGTTGATTACCGGGCACTTAACAACATCACACGCAAGGACGTATACCCCATGCCACGCATCGACGACGCCCTTGATTCACTGCAAGGCGCCGAATACTTTTCAAGCCTTAATTTGCGTTCGGGATATTGGCAAATTCCCATGCACGATGACGACAAAGAAAAAACGGCATTTGCAACCCCCGATGGCCTATACGAATTTAACGTGATGCCTTTCGGGCTCTGCAATGCGCCTGCGACGTTTAAACGCATGATCGACACCATCCTGCGTCGTCTGAAATGGAAGACGTGTCTCAGCTACCTTGATGACATTATGATTTTTTCACCAACGTTTTCTCAGCACCTGAGCCGCTTTGATGACGTCCTAACATGCCTCGCCGGTGCGGGTCTGCAGCTCAACACTAAGAAGTGCCGTTTCGCCACCAAATCCATCAAGGTTCTCGGTCATGTCGTCAGCAAGGACGGTATTCGCCCTGACCCCGAAAAGATCGCTGCCGTCCTTCGATTTCCATGCCCCACAAGACTTAAGGATTTGCGAAGTTTTCTTGGCCTCGCATCATATTTTCGTCGCTTCATACAAAATTTCGCTTCAATAGCTGCGCCACTTCACAAACTACTTGCATCTAATGCACCCTGTGTGTGGTCCGAGGAATGTCAGTCGGCGTTTCATCTATTGAAGAAAGCTTTGACGTCAGAGCCTGTACTCTGCCATTTTGATGACACCGCCCCAACACTCCTGCATACCGACGCCAGCGGCTGCGGTATAGGTGCTGTTCTCCTCCAACGCAATAACTATGGACGGGAAAGGGTCATCGCATATGCTAGCCGAGTGCTAACTTCTACCGAAAAAAACTATACCATCACTGAGCAGGAGTGCCTCGCTGTGGTTTGGTCCATACAAAAGTTCCGTCCTTATCTGTACGGCCGTCAACTCACCATCGTAACGGACCACCACGCCTTATGCTGGGTTTCTACAATGAAGAACTTGTCCGGACGCTTGGGTCGTTGGATTTTACGCCTACAGGAGTATAAGTTTGAGAATATTTATAAATCGGGCAAAAAACATCAAGACGCCGACGCTCTTTCTCGTTGCCCACTACCTACGGCGTCGTTCGACACTCCAGCTGCCACCTCCAACGACACCAGTGCGGACGTGACTCCCACTCCTGTTGCCTTGCTCGCCTCGCTGTACCAACCGCCAATCGACGATGAACAACCCTTCAGTTCTCGCCAGCAGGCTGACCCGTATTGTCGGCGCATTATAGACCACCTTTCAGGAGCTACTCGTCCACCCAATGCGTGCCTTCGTCGACAACTCGAGCACTTCAAGTTTCAGGACGGTGTGCTGTATCGTCACATATATCATCCTGACGGCCAACGCTGGGTACCTGTTCTGCCACGCGCTCTTCAACATCATGTACTTAACGCCTTTCATGACGATTTGACTGCTGGCCACCTAGGCTTTCACAAAACCTACGACCGCATTCGAAGCCGCTTTTGTTGGCCTGGGATTTCTACCAGCGTAGCAAAGTACGTGGGTTCCTGCTCTCCATGCCAACTTCGCAAACTTCTGACATCTCCCCCAGCTGGTCAGTTACAGCCAATGACGTGCCCTACAACACCTTTCGAGGTCGTCGGTGTCGATCTTTATGGACCCCTTCCTGTTACTGGTGCTGGAAATAGATGGATAGTCACCGCCGAAGACCATATGACACGCTACGCCGAGACAACTTCAGTAGCTACTGGTTCAGCATCGGAAGTTGCTGACTTCGTCCTTCAGGCCATAATACTACGTCATGGTGCACCTCGTGTACTTCTGGGTGACCGTGGAAAGGTGTTCTTATGACAGCTTTTAGGTGAAGTTCTTCGCATTTCCGGTACCACACACAAGATGGCGTCTAGCTACCATCCTCAAACAAATGGTCTGACTGAGAGATTTCATCGAACCCTTGCCGACATGATCGCCGTATACATTCAACCGGATCATAGAAACTGGGATAAACTTCTAACGTTCCTCACTTTCGCCTACAACACCGCTGTTCAGCGCACAACAGGCTACTCACCGTTTTATCTCGTTTACGGACGTTCACCTACTTTCTTTATCGATGTTTCCTTCTTCACCAGCAATGGCCCTACATCACCATCTTCTTGCGAAGAATATATTTCTCGCCTTGCCCAGTGCCGCCAGCGCGCTCGTATGAACACGGAAGCTACGCAACAAGCAAGGAAGGCCGTCTACGACACCTCTCATCGTGTGGTATCATTCCGACCGGGTGACGAGGTGCTGCTATTGACACCAATTCGCACACCTGGTCTCTGCGACAAGTTCCAGCCTCGATTCATCGGCCCATATGTTGTTTTAGAGCAGACTTCACCTGTCAACTATCGTGTGACGCCTCTTGTCGTGCCAACTGACCGCCGTTACCGCAGCACCGAAATTGTACACGTTTCCCGCATGAAGCTTTTCACACGACGTTCCTCGTCACCTTGACTACCCGCCCGCAGCGGCCAGGATGGCCGCTTCCACGGGGGGGTGGGGGGGGGGAATCAGTGTAGGCATCTATTATGCGCTTCATCCTCATCTGAACAGCAGTCAATCATCATCATATGTTCTGGCTGACAATCATCATCTTCTTGGCACGAGCGCTTCTTTGTTTGTCGGGTCCGTTGCGCTTGTTCGTTCCCGAGTTCACGACGAATAAACCTCGTTACAACCGAGTCGTCATTATATATATATATATATATATATATATATATATATATATATATATATATATATATATATATATATATATATATATATATATATATATATATATATATATATATATATGTGTGTGTGTGTGTGTGTGTGTGTGTGTGTGTGTGTGTGTGTGTGTTGTGTTTATTCCTACACCAACCGCAAAACATAATGTAGAATTGATGTGTAGTTTCTATCGTTTTGTTGATTACGCCCACTTCTAAATAATGAAAAATCATTTCCGTGTCGCTTCTCTATTTGTTCTGACTGCATCTCACACCAAGCCTAAACAATATCTTATCTCACTTTCTATGTTAATCTTCTTCTTTTGAAACTGCCCACCTGTTCGGTCGTAAGAGTCTGCGGTATGTGATAAATAAAATAAATAAAAAGTGAAATAAAAGTGAAAACAACAAGATGTGCTATGCTGATGAAGTGAGCAACCACCACCAGCTTTCCTGTTGCATCGGCGTCTATGAGGTGCAGTTAGTTGAATCTTCAGTTATGTCGGGCGTTATAACAACTAAAAGTTCATTTCAATGCAAGCATGGCATTTTCGGCGCAACCGAAGTATGATTGCGACTTCGAATACTTATTTCTTGAAAGAAACAACTATGCTAGAGGCTCCTATCTACAAAGCAGCAACAGCTGTTTCTTTTCACTTATAAAAAACACTACAGTGTCCACAAGGGGAATTATGTCAGAGGAGCTTCCTCTGAGGTGCACAATGCAAATTTTTTTAGCGAGACAATTTCGGTAGGAATGCTTGTTAACGAGCCGGCGCATGATTTGTACGTCAAAGGCCGCGTTGTCGGACGAGTTCCACGGCTGCCACTGCACAGTGTTGGCCACGTCGATCAGCACGTTAAGCACCTGCTATTTATGACACACTGACTGCTGCGGTTAGTGAAATGCCTAACGCCCATAAATGGCAGACGTGGATCTATCAGGCAGTCTTTAACGGGGTAGAGAGCAGGCAGGTGAAAGGGCTTAGGGAAGACATTAGTACCTGTGCCTAACACTCATCGTAGGAACTTGTCACGGGCTACCATGTCTACGAAGTAACGAGAACGAAGGGGACGTAGTCACGAGGAATCGAATGCATAGGCCAACTAAACCGACGCTTTGGATGGCAGCGCGCCACCTAGTCAGCATTGTTTGAATCACCGGAGAGGCGACCTTGAGCGGTGACTGAATAAACGTACACTGGCAACACTGGTATACACGCAGGTGCCAGTGGACAGGGCGCGAGCCTAGAAATTTGCCGAACATTGTCCGCAAAAAACAAAAAAAACCCAAAAAAACACGAGGACAGAAAGCGGCACTGGATGAGCAACACCTAGCAGTCTGACTACGCAGAAAACAAATTGTTTTGTAGAGACAGTGTCAAAATTTCAGAGACAATTGCGCCTGAGAAAACTCTTACAAAATTCAGCAATTTGTGATTGTGTTTATTAGAACGCCATAGTGCATTTTGCTAACTCGTTTTAGAACATGACGGACAACGAAACTCAAGGCTACCTGCCGAAGCAGCGGAAATATTATTCTTTTTCTTCTGCCTCTTTGTCTTCAAGCGTTTTGACACTCATTGCACAAAAATCCAAGTGGAGCAGAGCAACGGCCCGTGTGGATGAACTAATACAAAAATTTTTCGTAGATGTGCTAAAATAAAATACAGTAGTTCAATCTTCATTGTTCTATTTTCTCTCGCAAGAAGAAAACGTTTTATGAAATTAGCTTACCTAGAACTCGTGAATATACATGTGTTGACAAGGTGATGTCGCAGGGTACAACGAGAAAAAAAGAAAAAATAAAGACCATCGCCACAATAAAGTGACGCGCCTTTCAATATTGCAGACTCCTTTGAGAAGAGATGAGAAGTTCTCTTTTTACCAAACCAGTGGTAAACCGCAAAAGACGACATTAAAACGACAAATAAAAAAGACGGCGGCATGATGGAAAGTATTACTAAGCAGGACAGTCAATCGCGGTCTTTCTGGCGACAAATTATTTGCTGCTATTGCTGCCTTTTTTCCCATTTGTGAGTTGTCGCTTCACGATATAAGCTGCTTTTAGTTAAGAAACATGATTGCCCAAAGAAGTTTCATATTATTCTTTTCTCACTGACTGCGTCGTAATAATCGAAGGTTCGAAAGCAACGCTTTCTCCGTATCGAAAAAAAAAAGTGACTGATAGTGGTCAGATGTCTTTTAATAGAAGCCTTTGCGCTTTTGCATTGCCAACTTCTATGCAAAGTATGACCTTTACTGAAGTGCCTGATTTTAGCAAAGATCCATTTTTATCAGTTTTAGGTGTTACCGCCGATAGGACCACAAAGCTCATTTTCTTCAGGAAGGTCAGCGATGCTATTTTATTTCGCATCAGCCCGTCTGGCATGGTCATTCTTCACCCTCTCTAATGGCAAACTTATGCCGTGTGTTCTCAGGATTATTAAATTTAGATCCTTGCCTCTTTAGCTGGACAGGGCGAACAGCTCTGCTTTATATAAAGTGTCATTTAAAGAAACATTAAAGTATATCAGTATTTTAGTCTCCATTTATTACTACTTTTCTGTGCTCATTCCACACAAATCACTCTTTTCTTTGCAAGAGAAATGCATGCCTTCTATAAAAATAGGAGGGCGAGTGTAAAGTGGTTGCTTGGGGGAACCGGTACGAGATAGCTTCACATCCTGCTGGCTGTGTCGGCCTTCAGTGGTCCTGTATCTTTTTTCGCTGTTCTTATGTGAAGGAAGTTGAGTCTCTTTCCGGAGTAAATAATGCCCTGCTGATGGCTGTCGATAATTAGTAAGTGTTTTGAATAGAATACCCAGCCCACTTGTTCATGTCACAAGCAGTGACAGAGGTTAAAACTGTTAGTTTATCTTCGTCTGACTTTTTGTGCTATCAGCATCAAATAAAACCCGAACGGTGGCAAGCCTTGTCGACAGTGTAGTGCGTGCCGTCCAGTTATCAACGTTGACAGGCGCGCGCATCCTGTTCGGCAGCTTTCCGCATATACGCGTGCCTGTTCGTGGTGATATAGCTGGACGGCACGCACTATACCATCGCGGAGGCTTGCCGCTGTTCATTGGATTGCCGCTGTTCATTGGCGCGGTTTCATTGGACGCTGATAGTACATTTGACAATGTGATTGAACGCTTTTGTTTTTCATGCGATGAAAACTTTATTTGCGAAAGCGTGATGCTCTATTCTTTTGAAAGCTGATTTTAGTCTCGGACAATATCCTCGTTAAACGAACATTTTTAAGCCGCAATGAATGAAACACCGCCATCAAGGCCATATATATTAAGCATGGCTTTTACGGCTACAAACAAGCCAGAAAAACTAGTGCGGGGGCTGACACTCATCTGCTCATAAAACAGGCAGCTGCTCATAAGACACGCAGCTGCACAGTTATAATTCCATGAATGTCTTAGCAACTAGCCACCCCCCTCCATCATATGCTTCTCAAGAGCGAGTGCAGAAAGCCAAATTTAGTGTTCATTAATACATCATAAAGCTTCAAGCCCCTAGAGCTTTATCTCAGCTTTATTTCATTTTCTTTTATTTAATGTTAGCAGTGATGCCCACAATTTTGTCGTTTATTCACTACCACGCTGACTTGGCCCTATAAGGGAGGATGCTTGGTATGGGCGTGTGCATTTTATGTATTTGCTGCAATAACATTAGTTTCGTCATTGTGTTGTCTCCATCACGCGGCGCGCAAATAAGTGTACATAAATACGTAAGTTTATATTTACCCAAATATGTCTATAAATAAACACATAAATAATGATGGGGACAAAAAAGTTGTTACAAATGCAGAACGAGTCTGGCTGAAAAAAAAAACAGCAAGGCAGAGCATCGTCAACGTTGCCAAGTGCAGTCGCCGAAGAAGCTAGCAAGGATGCTGAGTGTAGAAAAAACACAAAAACGGGACGAAGTAAGGAGGAGCAGCAGGAAAAAAAAGAAGAGAAGGACAGGGAGGTCCACCAGACGCACGCTCGGTTCACTACCCTGCACTGGGGGAAGGGTCGAAGTGACTAAAAGAGAAGAAAGAGAGGTCAGATGAATGGTGCTATGTGGGTATGACCCTGTCCATTGACCCTTAAGCGGTCTTTTAGTCCGGTTGACTTTAGAAAACCTAGTAATGCCCGCGCCACTTTGCTCGCCTACGACGCGTAGAGTTATGAACAGGGGATCTTCTCTTCGGAAAAAGGTCGATTATCTTGTTTAATTACCGTTTCGCGTTGCACGTTGCGTTCGCTCGCAAAACAGTCACATAAACTCAATAGACGTTCTATCGTCTCGCCACTATCGCACGACTCACATCTGGAGCTATCCGCCATTTCTCAGGTATCCGCATCCCGACGGGAGTGGTCTGATGTAACTTGACGCTTTCTCGATCGGTCCAATTTTTGAGGCGGCGGTTCCCGACATTGGGGTCACTCAGCCAAGTTTCCGACATTGTGTTGGTGAACGTGCGAAGGCCCCTTGCAGCGTAAGTTCTCAACAAGGGTATTGGGGTTGTCTCACAAAAGTCCCACTCGTTATGGCGGCGACCCCTGCGCGTTCTTTGCCTACGCAATTTATAAAAAAACAGTGGTTCGTCTAGGGTGTTTCTCCTTTATGAAACTCCACGTATGAAACACTGCCACCTTGATGTCATTCCTTCATATGCCATTCGGCCTTCAGACGGCGATGAGAAATCATGCCGCGCTTTCTGAACTGGCCTTTGTTCGAGCGATACGAATTAGTAGAGGAAAGGTCTGCGAAAAAAAACATACAAAACAAAGATCAAGGGGTGGTTGCGCCTGGTTCGTGAGTGAGTCTTCAAGTGCGTTTTTTTTTAAGCTGCGCCAGTCTTTGCCCGAAGTGCATGATTAATGCAAGCGCGTGCGCATTGTTTGGCATGCAGCGTGACCATTCTCTGCGTTAGCAAGTGATCCCATCATACGTTAGAGTGAGCGTTAAAAAAATTGTAAGGGCACAACACGCAAACATGTGGTGGTCCTGGAAAATGTTTACCAGTGGAGGTTTATGCCGGTTGCAGGATTTATCTTTACGTTTCTAGGATCGAACGTTGTTTACTTGTTTTCGGCTGGTGCCAAGTGGTATATTATCTGCTTGAATAGCTTTCAAATATTTATGCTTCTCTTTCTTACTCCTCTTCTTTTCTGTCTCTTTTCGTTCTATTATTCCCCTTTTCTCCCACCCCAAGTGTAGGGTAGCCAACCGAGCCAAGCTTGGTTAACCTCCCTGCCTTTCCTCTCTATTTATCTCTCTCTCTCTCTCTTTCAAATATGTTCCAGTTGTTGCATTAGAGCTTAAAAGTAAAAAAAACTACAAATAATGTTCACCATGCATTCCTTGCTTTCATTGGGTAGTTTGTAACAAGGATAACATTTAGTTGACCCTTTTTTGTTATTACGAATTGTGCGTGTGTTCCAGCTTATAAAACACTTAAGACACATATGAACAAAACAATTAGGACATATATATATATATATATATATATATATATATATATATATATATATATATATATATATATATATATATCAGTATCTTATTTAATACGTTCATATGTGAGCGATGGAAAGGAAACTGGTGAAAATGTTGGTGTACCAGAGAGCAGAACAGAGTGAGTCAGGAAGCAAACGCGGGTTATGGATATCATTTTTGAAATCAAGAAGAAAAAATGGACATGGGACGGGCACGCAGCACGTAGGCATGATAACCACTGGTTATTAAAGGAGACTGGACTGACTGAAACTGACTGAATTCCCAGAAAAGGCAAACGTGCGAGGGGGGAAACAGAAAATCAGGTGGGCCTATGAGATTAAAATGTTCGCAGGTGTAATGTGGCAGTAGAAAGTACAATACCAGGTTGATTGGCGAATCATGGGAGCGGCCTTTGTCCTACAGTGGGCGTAGTCAGGATGATGATGATGATGATGATGATGATGATGATGATGATAAATACTTTAAGCAATATGAAAGTAGGTTACCGACTGCAGCTTTTAAACCGAAACTGAAAATAACGAGTGCGATAACATTAAATTTGCTACAACGAAGAGAGTGCCAAAAACGCAGACGCACAGAACACTTGAAGTACTTCTGTATGAACTCGTTGCAATAGGTGCGCCTTTAAAGGGACACTAAAGACAACTATTAAATCGACGTTGATTGTTGAAATAGCGGCCCAAAAACCTTTTAGTGTTACTTTTGCGCGAAGGAGGTGCTTATTTTGATACAAAATCGCGTTTTAGCGATCCGCATCCGGTGAGCGCACTGCAAGTTACCCGCCTCAAGCGGAGCGTCTCACGTCATTGTTGCCGTGCACATCGTAATCCAGCTTTACTGTGTGGCTGCCGACACTAGACACTAGTTGCAACAGAATAAAAGTAGCGGAAGCAACAGCAACTACAACGGCTATTTAACAATTTCCTGCCATGGCCTTTGAGATGGCAAACGCGCTTGGTTCAAATGGGCCCCACTAGATGGCACGATCTGTCCGCTTTAAGCAGGCGAAAATTGAACATTTGACTTAATCGCGCAATTCCCCATACTAATTTCCGGCGGTTTTTTTTACTACGAATCAAACAGAAACGAACAAACAGCACTTTATAACGGCTCCTAATGCACGGATGGTTCTTTATTAAAGACGATAGTCTTTTTGTAACACTATTCATTGGTGGCCTAGTTGGTAATTGCTTACTGACATGCTTTGGCCGCAAATAACACAAACACAAAGTAAAGAAACACTCAACGCCGCTTGTGCTTGTAGTTGAGTGTTTCTTTATTTTGTGTTTGTGTTATTTGTGGCCAAAGCATGTCCGTAAACGATTTCTTGGGGACATTCGACGCAAAAACTTTTGTTTGTCTATCCGTACATTTGGCTCTTTGTCCAATGTACGGTAACTCGAAATGGCACTGAGCAATTGCTCAAACGGCCAACCCCATCCATCCGCAGCGCCCACTAATATTCCTCAAGTTTCAGCTTTCATACTTGTGCGATTGTCAATCAAAAAGGAATTATTGCGCATATCTGTGGCACTATAACAACACGTCGATATTTCGTATGTGTGTCTTTATATTATAGAAGGCACACATAAGTCATTCTAAGGACCGTAGCGTTTATCACGATGCGCTGACAGTGCATCGCGATGCTAAAAAGAGGCAAGTATTTCCAACGCTTTGCCAAGACGACACGGTGGTGGCACCTGCACGTCGCTTTGCGTTGTACACCTTATCGCCTCCGAGACAGGCGCGCATCTTTCTCTCCGGGCACGCACGCCTTCCTTCGTTTTGGAAGATAACTGCTAGATAGCGCTCGTGTCTAACGTGCCGCGATGCGCTCGTTCACCTTCGCTGCACGGATCGAGACTCTCTAACGCAGCGGTTCCAGAATATGATCCATCAATTTTCTCGCGCAGAACATCAAATAAACGTTTTGTTCACTCTCTCCACACGCAAGACTATCGTCTTTCGATGACATTTGCAGTGAAACATGCAGATACAGGGCCAATTTTTTTAGTGCAGTTCGTTCAATTACTAGTGAATAATTGTAGGTGGTACCTTTCATGTCATCTGGATCATTTTGTGAATGTATACGCGTAGCGCATGGGTTCTTGTGCATTTATCTTAACTTCTCGGTAAGTAGGGCACTGCTGTTAATAATATTGTTGTTTAGATATTTTTATGCATTGAGCTTTCGCTCTGACGTAAATTGTTATTTCAATTTAGTGTGCCTTTAAACCAATCCACAATTTGCGCGATTCGCATGTTCTTAACGCTTGGTGCGACTTTACCTATCTACCACGCAATTTTACATGCGTTAGGTGACACCTTGTACCAGATGCCGTTTCATAAGGTCTTCTTCTAAAACACAGTTAGGCAGACAAGACTCGCTGGTAAAACACGTATGTTTTCTGCACAGAAAGCTTGTGTTCGATGTCCCCTTGAACCAAATGTTTTCGTTTGCAGCCATCTTGATTTCCCACTCACGGCCAACGCTTATTCTGCACTCGCAACAAACGACGCCGAAGTCGACACTGGAATTTTTTTCGGAAAGGACACCTTAACGCTATCGCGTTACAAAAAAAAACAGTATTCCCCTCATTACCATACCTACGACATTGGAAGTCCTATAGGACTTCCAATAGGACTTCCAATGTTCTGAATTATGGCCTATAGGCCATAATTCAGAACATTTCTAAATGTGCCCAAAGTACCTAGGCTGTCACATCTAACACAATTGTGACCGACATAGGTAGTAAGAGGAGGTGAATGTTCAATATTAAAATAAACAAATGTATAAGGACAAAAAGAAATACCTAGATGTCTGACAGTAGTTGTTCTGTTGGTTGTCTGCGTCAAACTAGATTGCTGAGTTAGAGACAACACGTCATGGGTGTCATGTTTTCGAAACCACTAACGCAGAACTTGTGAATGTTTTAGGCGTGAGACATTTTTCACTGAATACAATTAATCAGTTCTGATTGATTTTCCTGTGAATGCTCGCATTGAACTTTCTTACCTCCGTAAAATGGTCTATTAGTCATGCTTAAACTTTGTTTTACGCGTTAGCTAGGACGAAAAGAGCAAACGTACTTAAAAAAGTACTCAAAAAGTGCGTGTTTGGTTGGCTCTTGAACAACTACACAGAAACAAAAGAGACTTTAAAGAACGTAAGACAAGAATAAGATACTCTCAACAGCACCACCCTTTCTCCCAAGCTTTGTGTCTCGCCATTCCGAAACACAGCAAAGCTTCCACCAATGACGAGAAAAAGTCCTAGACTATATTGCCGCTCTCCTTTTACTACACTTGAATGACAGCCTCATGAAAAACAAGCCGTTATAATAACTCTCCCTTCTAAAATGCAGCCTTTGTACTGCCATACATTGTTCAGCCGACGGCGAAAAACCGCTGCGCACAGCGGAAGCTTGGGACATAAGGCAGTCTGTACACTCTCTCCGATCAAAGCTGCTTCTGCGTTGGTCAAATAATAAAAACCAAACAAAAACGTGAAATGTGAAGTGTAGTTTCTCCAGCACCCACATTTCTTCCTGTACAGTGGAAGCTTTCCTCGCGATTCGCTCGCCGCTTCCGAGCGCGTGCCAGCGAGGGAGCAGTGCGGGATCGGGCCTCTATGTAGAAATATAGTGAGTGCCTTTTTGTTTTGTTTTTTGTGTGTGTGTGGGCCCGTGACTGCTTCGGGTGACAGGCTGGCGCAGCATTCTTGGAGGTTGTTCCGTGCAGCGTAGTCATCACTCATGACTCGAGTTGCGTGCTAAAACGCTTGTTGTGAGTGTTGTGTTATACCTTTGTTTATTACCTTTTCTTCGCGGAACCTCCCATAATCCACAACTTATTGAATCAACCACGGTGCTCTCGAACAGCATTTTCATTCGCCCTCACGCGAGGTGGTTAAACGGGTAGCATAATTTCATCGTAAGGCGCGTGTAGGCTCTATTACGCTGAACACAATTGCGGTGAAGGTGGTGGCGTACATGCCGTGAGATCCAGCACGCCCACCTAGCTTGCATCCTTTTCGAAGTAAAAAGCTGCACCTCAGTTGGTGCGTCTACCCAGCGTCGGTGGCCTGTGTTCTAGCCTTCGTTGTCCGGCTGGCTCTGCAACATGTAACATGCCGTGTTCATGTTTTGTTGTTTTTCTGGCTATAATCCTTCGACGATCCGAGGATCCTGTATTTTTCTTCCTTCTGTCTCATAGGCTAATCTCGATGTCTTACGCCCAAGAGGAACGGTGAGCCGTGCAATTGTCGACATCTGCATCGCAGCACCTCACGGGTAGTGCTGGAAAAGAAGCTTTGCATCGTCGTGTTGGCCAACACCCTGTAAGCGTAACGAGAAGAAATACGGTCTCCAGTAATGTGGAATCATTAAACATGCTTCATTGTGCTAGATACTTCGTTGAATTTTTGCATCACAATTGCGTTTCCAAGAACTTTAAATTTTGTGACACGCGTGAGCAGTTCAGGATGACTAACGTGTCGCGTGCTAACAAGCTCGCATGTTTGGATTCTACAGGTGGCGAGTTATCTTTTCATCCACTTTTCTTTCTTCCCTTTTACATGACAATTACTTTTGTACCAGAACAGTCCAGTATTAATAGTATCCATACGTGGTCCCCTACGCGTAACGCTTCAAACGCTGCACATATTTATAGAACGAGAAGTGTGTCTGGGCATGCCTGCGAGGTTTTCCATTCCGGGCACAGCTCTGGCGCACTGCGTTGGTACTTCCTTCTTTCCCCTCGGTTTAAACGCAGCTTCGCAGCCAAATTTTTTTCACTCTCGAAAAAGGGAGAGCCTCTCCAATAATTAACGCCTCAAAGCTCTCGGCATGCGGCGGCTTTTCGCTTTCGGTTCCTGATTCTGCGCACTGTTTCTACCGGATACCTCGGGGGGTCGCAAGCGGCGTTCAGATACAACTGGCGCTGTTGTTTTGTGTGTGTGTGTGTGTGTGTGTGTGTGCGTGTATATTTTTAACCCTAATGCAGCACCCACGTGCGTATTTGGGACGGCGTGCTTTGACCGCCTCAGCCTCGCTCTAATCTAGCGGCGTTGTAGTTCCAGTTTCGGGAAAAGAAGAACACGTGATCGCTTTCACACAATTTGTGGGAGAACTTTTCGCACCATTGCCAGTTTCACTACATTATTCTTGTTCTTATACTCCTTGCCCCACTGATGGTGACGCAGTTGGTTAAAGCCGAGGTTGCACTGGTATATCGCGTCACTGCATCTTGCTTCCGGAATTTCTTTCGGTTGAATTTCGTGCTCCCCGCTTGCCTAACATTGAGCCTGCACGTTCGCGCTGCTCTCGTTTGGAAAGTAAACGTAAATAAAACCTTAAGTCGAAGCGTTCACGCCAAATATTATTCAAGTGTGTTTGGTTGTACGGTTATCACTGGTTCCTAACACTGTTGCTATGCATCCTGCAGCACCTGCAGTTTAAAAGGTCTTGTGTATATTACTATTATCTCATGTTTTGTTCGAACGTATGGTGGGTAATGCTTCATAGTAAGTTTTGAGGTTTTACGCTATAACATCGTCAAATGACTATTAGGCACCCCGTAGTAAAATATACCACAAACTTTGATCATGTCATGTTCTTCGTTGCACATTTAATTTCATGTACACGGATCTCTGGTATTGCACCTACATCAAAATATTGTATGTATGTACCCGTCGTGGTGACTAAGAGAAAATCTGTGGTGCTGCTAAATTTAAGGGCACGGGTTTGGCTTCTCATAATTTTTGTCATTTTCACTGGGGACGAAACGCATGAACAGCCTCGTAATTATATAAGGGTGCACTTGAAAAACGCTACCTGTTAAAAAGTAATCACGAGTCACCACGAACACGTTCACTAAACTCGTGTCATAGGTTTCGCTCATAAAACAATAAAATTCGATATTCCTTTCCAGCTGCATATGCTGTTTTCCTCGATTTCAAAGTCTGGTGCAGGAAGGGATGACAGTCGAGTTTCACAGATTCTCGGAAAACTTCACGGCTCTGCTAAGCCCACGAATCTGCCTAGTCGCTAATTTCACTCGGACTCAATCATATCACATTGATCTTCGGGGGCAAGTCGTATATTTTAAATAGCCCCGCCGCGGTGGTCTAGTGGTTAAGGTACTCGGCTGCTGACCCGCAGGTTGCGGGTTCGATTCCCGGCTGCGGCGGCTGCATTTCCGATGGAGGCGGAAATGTTGTAGGCCCGTGTACTCAGATTTGGGTGCACGTTAAAGAACCCCAGGTGGTCAAAATTTCCGGAGTCCTCCACTACGGCGTCTCTCATAATCAAATGGTGGTTTTGGGACGTTAAACCCCACAAATCAAAATCAATATTTTAAATATACTTGGAATGCTTGCCTAACTGTGCAGCGCGCACAAATAACGGGCCGTACGAAGGTAACAGACAGAGCGCGGACTGTCTGTTGTTTTCACCTAGTTCCATAGTGGGCCTTTTTTTTCCTGCGAATGTATCATGCCGCTAGTCGTTACGCACCAACTAGCCAAACTCGCTTCTCTAATACATCTACTGGTAAGTCTGAAAATGTGATAAATGCATGATTTAGCATTTAATTGGGTAAGAAACTTGTGAACGTTTTGTTAACAAGCATTAACTCGTATGTATACAACCAGTGTGAATCGGTCAAAAAAAGGCACACGTATCATGATGTTATTGCGTAAAACCTTAACAATTTATAATATTATATGTACACAATTATTCACCATAAGTTTGAACAGTATAGGCTATGAATAGTATGCATGCGCACAGCACCTTTTCGACTGCTGGTGCTTCGCGACGTTAGGAACGAAAAACAAACGCTGTCTATTTATGGATGACGACTAAGACAACAGCAGCGGAAACAGCAACTACAATACAAAAATAACAATAGCAATGACAATGACGATGATGACAACAAAAGCGACAACAAACACGCTATCTACAAAGCTTAACTGTTACTGGTTGAGCTCTTGATGGGATCAGTGAGTAGTATACTCGCACAGTACAACCCCAATATATTTGCACAGCGTACCAATACCTGACGCTATCGAGCGCAAATCGCAAGTGCGCCCGTACACTGAAGATCTCTCGAATCTCAGTAATTTGTTGGATTGCTTTTCTTTCTGTCTCGTTTGAAGCCTAATAAAGTAAATCTCCAGAAACAATACGACATTAGAAAAGACAATTAAAAAGAGAGATAAAAACAGACAGAAGGAATTTCTCTTGCCGTTTGACTTCGCTCGCGAGCTCTCCAATCTTTTATTTAGGAACTCATTTTTTTAGAAGTTTACAAAACGAAGGAAGTAAGCTGTTGAGTTGCACCTAAGAAATTTTAATTAACGTCGAGAGATAGAAGGCCGCACAAACGCAATGATGGTAGTTGTGCGCACATTGCATATGTTTCGCTGAATGTATAGCTTGAGCAGTGAACGTGACCCCGAATAATAGCTCTGCCACCACAGCGATAATTACAGAGACCTTCTTTTTCTTGCTATCTCGGCATTGCTATGCAGGAGAAATTCTAGTTTTAATTATTCGATGCGAGGAGCTATCGTGTATTTGTGACTTCATCGGTTCATTTCCTTCATGCGGACTCCACTGTGCCGTTGTTAGTTGCGAGTTTCGAAAACGGTGCTACATTTTCACAGCTCTTTCTTCTGTGTGTGTGCGTGTGTGTGTGTGTGTGTGTGTGTGTGTGTGTGTGTGTGTGTGTGTGTGCGTGTGTGTGTGTGTGTTTTACCGTGAATAACTCCCCTGTGCTTTAGAGGTTGTGTCAACCTGATAGCACTGGCGAGCTCCTTTCGTAGAAATGCCCGTGTTAACATTCTGGGGTGTGAGGAAAAATTGATCTAATCTGTTCCTGAAAAATTGAGAAAGATGTAAACAAAATGATAAAAGACCTTCGGTCAGAGTAAAAAGTGATCTCAGGCTGTCTACGTAACAAGAGCATGATCTAATAGATAGTCATGCTATTGTATGAAACTGCATTAAAAAAAACACATGACTGCCATGTAGTATCAGTAGTCTCCTTAACGCAGGTTATATTGCTTGGCTGAAGCGTACGTTCCCGCCCGGCGTGAAAACATGTGAATCGCACAATGAGTGGGTGTTTTAGAAGCCCACCCAACTAAAAAGCGTACATACATATTTATTCAAAATAAGCAGCAGCAAAAGCATGTTAAAGTGAGCGACTGCGTAGTTTGGCTTCTTGCCTTACGCTTGTTGCCCTTCGTTTATTCTCAGAAGAAAGAATTATGGCTTAGTGTGCACTTACAATAATTTCACTTGCAGTATAGGCATTCTAGAATAGTTTTTACTGCCAATTTTACGCGCACCGTCGTGGGCTTCTCTACGGCATGGTTGAGCTACGCACGGAGAACGGAAGCCACTATGTACTATCATTTGAGAAGTCGATGCGCGCGGGGTCTGATTGTGCTATCGTGTTCTACTGTTGAAGGTGAAGCTCAAACGTCTTTCAAGTATTTGTGTTAAAGACCAGTTTCCTATATTTTATACTGCTGTAGGCGTCGTTGTAATGAAGTAAGGAAGTTAAAACACAGCTTTTTGGTGACTTAGATTTACTTAAACGAATGCTTAAGTCAATCAGTGAAATCATTTATAATAATTATTTGTACTCTCGAAATTCTGCAACGTTAGTGTCATCATATTAGTTTAATAATGGAGCAGAAAGCCGAGGTCAAAGCTTCGTTTTTAAACTTTGCGCCGAAATCTTCACACGTAACGTCAAGAATTTTAAAGATGGCATTCACTCAATGAAATGTCCTCTTGTTCTGTTAAGTCTATGCTCCTTTTAGGGAACAAGCATTCTTACCATTTAGAAACTACGAAAAACCAACTAGATTCTATCAAAATTTATGGCGTCACATCATTTGGTGCGTGAATTTGAATATGGTGCCTCCACCCGCACATTTTGAAGCATTTTCTCGCTTATTAAGCGTCGTCTCGCAGTAAGTGTGGCATTTTTCGTATTATAGATTTGTAACTTTCTAATATGCAAACAATGTTTGTTTTTGTTTTTACGGTTTCCCTTTAAAGCTTCTAGGTACCCCATCAGAGGTGATGAATTTTTTGCAAAATGACAGTGCGTGCTCCATTAGGCACACACACCACTGTATTATTTCACTTATGAAGTACTATTTGCTCTAAAAGAGCTAACAAATAGCACTGTGCTTGCGTTAAATATCAAACAACCCCCATCCTCTTACTGTGAAAAATAATCCCGCCAGATTCAAGGGGGTGGGGAATGGGAAGGGATCGCTAAGTCACTGGACAAAATTGAAGGGAGGGAAGAAGAGCTTTATAAGAATAGGAGAAGTCAGCCATGGTTCTAATCAAACACTTTAGTGAGTGCGCATGCAGAAAATAAAACAGTGAAAGGGGGGGGGGGAGCACTGACCCCGGATATTATGATACATCGGTACTTTTTCATATCCCCATAGCACCATCTCCTTCCTTCACTGAAATTTCTCGTGGCGTTGTAAATACTCTCATGAAATAAATTAAATTATATTGGAAGGTATGTTTATCAGGATTTACCAAGCAATGCGCAGTTAAAGTTACTCTATGACCTCCGTTTTGAAAGAGAGCCGTTATGTAAACAGAAAGGCCTTAAAACATTTTAAAACGTCTTTGAATGATTAATCTTCATGCAACCAATCCTTGACTGAACAAAAACATTCATACTTTACCATGTTAGTACGTTTACTAAAATTCTAGCATAAAACAACCTGGCCAATTTCAGGGACCCGGAACATACCATATATCCTGAAGTTTTCATTCTGAGCCAAAAAAAATAGGACATGTACTTCGATTTCCCTAAATGCAGGGAGTCCAGTGGTATGCGAGAGAGCTTTCCATTGACCCAGTTTTCATTTAGGGAAGTGTGTAGGGATTAGAGGAAAAACCGGCACGCGCTGAACGAAACTGGAAAACGTTTAAACATCCTGTTTCTTTTGTGGCAGCTGTCTCTAATGCGTCCGGAGCACTACCAAACGACCTCGCGAGCCATTGCAATAGGATTTGCGCCTGCCGCATTCCTTACCCCTGTTAATTAGTGTAGTTGTCTCAGTTCAATAGTCCAAATTTCGGGATTTCGGGGAAGCGATGTTTGAGATGGTATGGGGTCGTAGTTCTGCAACCAAATGGCCACGTTTGGATATTACGGTAGTGGTCGGTTACCGTGGCAAAACATTTTTCTTGTACAATATTACCGCTGCTCTTTCGTTGTCTCTGGTGAATTCGCACTTGATATGGCTGATCACCATACTATTGATACGTTTCCAGACACTCTCATAGCTCTGGTTCCAGAGCTGTTCCTGCTTTTCAGCTGCAATTTATTTCTTTAAACGCAAACACGTTCCCCACAGCTGACCCAACTTTACGGTGTTCTCTCCCGTTTTTCTTTGCAATGAACGTAGCCGTTGTCGTGGCCTGGCATCCTGACCCACTACAGAGACGATTGGCCTGAAACCAGCAACATTCACCGTCACTGAAGGAAATGTACAAGCTACGGGACAACAACATTTGTTTCAAGCTTTACAATTCTCCATTATCATCCGAAGGTGTATTATTAGTTCCCTACGTAGCGTGACTGCTCTCTCTGTTCCCCTTTAGTCTCAGACGTCACTTGATTGCAACAATTGTTCCCGCATTCCTTAACCTCTCGAAGCCCCCAAGATAACTAGTCATTTTGTGTGTGCAGAATTTCTTCGTGGGCTGCAGTGCATGCCGTGTGCATCGGCAGCTGTCGCCTCGCAAAGAAGAGTACCGAATGGCGGAATTCGAAAGCAATTGAAAATTATGCTTGGTGGTCACACTCTGATGAAATCTGTCCAAGGCGTCTACGCTAATTGTCACAAGGAAGAAGAAAAAACTGCGAAGAAATGCTTACTTCGTACATGTAAGATTTTGCTGGAATATACAGTGGTGCGTATCTAGGCAGTTAGAAACTACAATCACCCGATTGCGCTGTAGGATTTCCCCTCTGAATTATTACATACATAAATCTGGCTTCACAGCACCTCTATTATGCCTCTTTTGCAAGGAAATAGAAACAATAGATCATTTCTTTTTATTCCGTCAACAATATTCTCGTCAAAGGAAAAGATACTTTCTTGACCCAATTGAGAAGCTAGGTTTAGAAATAAACATGGCAGTAATTTCATCCTTTGGAGGGATTACGTTAGGTTATAGCCACTGGGAGGTTTGCTCTGCTGTGTGTGCGTACATAATAGAAACAAAAACATTACCTTGTTAGTCTATACATACTAATATTGTTTGTTCCGATACTATCTGATTGCCTGAACACTAGCTCGTGTGGCATTTTTATACAACATTTACGATTTGTTTATGTCTTATTGAAACTCCATGCGATCTTTTGAAATGCAACACTAACTAACCCAAAGATCCTGACGCCCGATTCTCGGCCGATCCCCCTCTGTGGGCGAGTGTCCCCAATGCAAGAGGAATATTATCATCATCATCATCACTATCATCATCATAAACATCTGACGTGCAAATCCTGAAACATTTAAATGCTGGGTAGCAGAAGAAGAAGAACGAGAGAGACAGAGGAAAGGCAGAAATCTTAGCCAGTTCAAAATTATCGGTACGCTGCTCTGCAAGGGGGAAAAGGATGAGAAGAATAAAGTAAAGTAAAGGCAGAGAGAGATAACGAGATATGTGGTAACATGCAATGGCGAATTATAAGAGGTAAAGCTAAAGGGCCATAGAAACATCTAGAGATATTTAAGCACCTCTTTTGAGAAGCGGGGACAATTTATATTGTATATGGTGTCATGCTTTGTACACTCATTGCCATGTTTAGTTATTTGCCATTCAATAACGTCACCTTTCCTTTTTTTTCTTGCAAAAGACAGTTTTTCCGTTATACACCGCCTAGCGAGCTTTTTTTCATATTATGGCAAAATACCAAAAAAATAATAATTTGACAATTTCACATAAATAAACTGATGAATTTATTGGTGTGAATTCACTCACACAACGTTCCATTCTTTCATAATCAGAACGTGTTTGTTTTTTGTCAGGAGGTTTTTTAAGGCTGCACACTCTGCTTAAAAAATGTCGCAACTTTGCTTGCAGGAGCCCGTAAGAGTATTTTTTACACAGCATGGAATGCAAGCAGCCTGCAGTCGCTCCTGTCAGTTGACCTGCGATAATATCACCCTCGTGTCGAAACATCTGTTGCACCGGATAACGCCAGATGTCACGAAGACCCCTCGAAAAATGTAGATCGCAGCCACTCTTTCAAAGAGCGCCGTGAGGTCGCGTTCATCATTGATGCATATATGGCACATTCAGCTGAGTTAACTGAGACTTGCTTAGGTGTACGGCCTCGGCAGGCAACAGGCAACGTGAACAGTGGGAGTGTAGAGAGAGAGAGAGAATAAAATGAGGGAAAGGCAGGGAGGTTAACCAGAAAATGGAGCATCCGGTTTGCTACCCTGCACTAGGGGAAGGGAGAATGGGGAAGAAAGATTGGAAAGAAAGCGAAGAGGGAAATAGACGCGTGCGAAAAAAAAAGGGGGGGGGAGCTGGGGTGCTACAGTCTATACAATAGGCCGCTGCCACGCAAAAAGTTCAGTAGGGCCTTCCCTGATTTTCTGTGAGCACACAAATCATGTCGTCTTTCCAGCACTGATTGTTCAGACAAAGGTCTGTCGTCAAGGCGAGCTAACGCAGCAGCTAGTTGCCGTTTTTGCACGCTATAACGAGGGCAGTGACAGAGAACGTGCTCTATAGTTTCATCGCTGCCGCAATGACCGCAAGCAGCACTGTCTTCCATGCCGATTCGGAAGGCGAAAGCTTTGGTGAAGGCGACACCAAGCCATAGTCGGCAATGCACCGTTGTCTCGAGTCGGGAGAGTCCAGACGGAGGCCGGAATCGACGAGACGTGTCCAGTCTACGCAGTCGCGTGTGCCGTAAGCACTCAGTGTTCCACAGAGATTTTAATTCTGCATCAGCGATTTTTCGGATGGTCATTGCAGCATCAGTCCTTGAAAATGGTATAGATTTTTCTTCACCATCTTCGTGTGCTGATCGGGCAGCTGCATCGGCATGTTCGTCGCCCAATATGCCGCAGTGACTTGGAATCCACTGAAACGTAATTCTGTGTCCTTCGTCGAAGAGGTGGTGAAGCAGCTCTCTAATTTCCAGCACTAGTGGTTCATGAGGTCCCCGGCGTAAGGCGAATGTCAGACACTGTAGTGCTGCCTTAGAGTCCGTGAACACGCTCCATTTCTTGGCTTCTTGGTGTTTAATGACTTGAATTGCGCTACGTAGAGCAGCAAGTTCCGCAGCTGTCGATGATGTCTGGTGGGATAAACGAAACTTCACCGTTGTCGCTGTTGCAGGAAAGATCACCGACCCTGCAGACCCATCCACTTTAGTTGAAGCGTCAGTATACAGATGAGTATGGTCACTGTATTTCTCATATAACAAGAGAAGAGAAAGGTGCTTTAGCGCTGGAGACGAGAGCCGGGCTTTTGACCCTATGCCCTATGTGGGAGTGTAAATATGTAAACATGTTATGACCAAGCTCTAAACGATCATTAGCAATATAGAACTATTGATGATGATGACGATGATTATGACGATGATGAATATTCATTGATCTCACTACCGAATAGTATTATTTCTCGCGCTTACACTGTCCCTGTTTCACAGTTTTCTTGGTTTGGAACAGGCTCAAGATGATTTTGTTGTATCCTGCACTGATTGCAATGCCCGACTATACTGGCATGGTCGGGCATTGCAGTGATTGGCTCAAGATGAACGGTGCGAGTTGATAGTTTCAAGGCTGGCGTGACACCCTGTATAACGAAGAATGCCATAGAAAACGAATACGTTAAAATAAGGATACCTTCTCGCGGGGACATCTCTGAGATCACGTGCGCACATGGCAGCCGTGAATCGTATCAATCAACTTGCAAAGTATGCCGCCGTGTTGCCCCTAACACGTTATATTAGAGAAGAATTGAAAGCTGGGCTAGTTGGTTACCGTACTTGAACTATGAAAGGGTTTGTCCCCCTTAGCTATTTCGTCCAGATTGTCGTTGCGCTGTTTCAAAACTGCTTAAGTGCAGTATATTCACTTGTTAATATACAATGGTACACGGCTCGCGCATGAATCAGAACATTTTATCATTCTCATAAGCACTTTGATTTCGGCCTGTTTTAATTGAAGAATGTATAGTTTCCCCTTCAGGAGTACCTTAAAACTGCGACATGAATACTGACATTTTTCCATTGTGTTGTTGAATGGAACTCGAAATCATATTTAGAGCGAGCAAGGGCGTAGAAGAGACGACACTTTCTGGTGTCATCTTTCTAAATTATTTGTTTGCTGGCACTGAACATGGTTTCGAGACTTGAACTTGCACGTTAGAAGTAAAGTGCTCGCGGTGTCAGGCTGGTCCTAAACACTCCTGTACGTTCAAGCGTATAGATGGAGGTGATTTGATTAGACGGACGCTTCGTGTCGTAGAATATTTGCACTCAAAAGGGTGTGAACTTGGGCTCTCGGAGCAGCAGACATTAGTCAAACATAAGGAACGAGCAAGTAGGGGACGAGGAGCTCTAATTCAGTAGTGTGAGCCCAAGATGGTTGCTCTTATATTCCTGGAAGTCACAGCTGCTTGGCGTTTTCTACAATAAGCAAATACGAGAGAAATGTTGCAATTGTTCTACTCTGGTAATCGTTGTGTGAAATAGGACAATCTTAAAACATGACAAACAACATCTATATTATGTCGAAATTGACAACTGCTTACTTTGAGGCCTAACCGTTTCACTTTGTAGGTAGCACGCCTACTAACCTGAAAGACAGTGAATATTCATCTCATATTAGGATATTATGAGGCATCTGCAAGAGATCAGTATCAATTGAAAATGAGTTTAGCATTTATGAAGAATGGCTCTGTGTGCCTTAGTTGTACACTTCACAAATGTGAAATAACCTTCTTGATATCCTTCAATCTGCTTGTAAATAGGTGCGTAAATGTGGAGTTTGTTGGAGTTTCAAACGGTGATGACCGCTTCATTTTCAAACATGTTCTCAAGCCTTGCGAAAATCGACATACTACTACACGTTGTTGTGAAGTGAACGCTGGCCAATACCTGTTAAAAAGTGAAATCGACACCTCAAGCTACATTTTCTTAAAACGTAGCACCAGAAGCCACCACCTGAAAACATTAAACAAGTCAGCTGTTAGTTCCAGTACTATAAGATACTCGCTACTGCAAAAATATGCCAGAAGCAACATTTTTGCAATAATATTTCAAAAAGCTGTACGCAGATTTCTTCATATATTCTTATTTTGAGAGTTGGCATTCAAACAAAGCGTAATATATACCGTCGATGCTGCCACAAAAAAAGAAAAACTAAACAGTACATAGGAAAGCGCTCGCAAGCAATGTTATTTTCGTAAGTCATTTCTCTTCAAAGATGTCCTTCAAGGAGGTCTCGCTTTTGCACACAATCTTTGTGAAGACTAGAAATACGTAGCTAACAAAAAAACAGCAACATTGAAAAACTGAAATCGACAAGGCAGAAGTGCAGGGAAAACCATAAATAATGTTAGTGGAATAGACTGAGAACAACTGAAGATCATTGCAGTTATCTTTAGGTTACCATCCGCAAAAAAATAATAAAGAAAGAACGTTCAAAAGCAACGCCCAGTTTTCAAAGAACAACAACGACGTATTACCAATGAAGATGAGTTTTTAATCGATACGTTCTCAATAAAACAGCGTCCTCGGGCAACGGGTTTCCGCTCAAGGAAAATATATTTTTGAAAATCTCACCTCAGCAACATTCCAAGTCTCCGGGTTGTGTTTTATTGTATTGTAAAGGCACTTTTCGTCTCTTGCTTTCTGTATTGGTGCTTTTTTTGTGTGTGTAACGTTCAAGTTGATCAATTTAACACGTTACGGTGACCCCGGCCACATTCGAAGAAAAGCGTGATGCCCACTTCTACTCTGGTTGGCATTTTTCACTCCGACAAAATATCGGTAATAAAATGAAATGATGCGCGATGACTTGAACCGAAGATGGGGGGGGGGGGGGGCGATCGGTTTCCTGCAAATGTGAGATATTTCAAAGGTGCCGCGACTATAATGTAAAAGGCTAAAGAAAAACAAAACTTCACTTCGCAATGCAGTAGGAAAATATCTATACAAGCCGAAAAAAAGCAAAATGAATAAACTATGCGAAGTAACAAATCAGTAGGTGCATGTCTCAATTTTTTCGTGCGTTTTTCAGCCGTAAAAAGTAGTCGCATCAGGTTTCAATAACCTAATTGATTGATGTGTGGGATTTGATGTTCCAAAACCACCATATGATTATGAGAGACGTCTTAGTGAAGGGCTATGAAAATTTTCACCACCTGTGGTTCTTTAACGTGCACCGAAATCTGAGCACATGGGCCTACAGCCTTTCCGCCTTCATCGAAAATGCAGCCGCCGCAGCTGGGATTCGATCCCGCGACCTGCGGGTCGGCAGCCGAGTACCTTAACCACTAGACCACCGCGGCGGGGAGGTTTCAGTAACCTAACTAAGAATATTTTTTTTCGGAGCATATGCGGACATACTCGACCAGGTAATGGCGATGTAATATAGTTACAGTATGAAAGTAATTCTAAAGTTTTACGTTTTAACTGCAGGCTACGCTCGTTTGCGCAATATCAATGTGACTTTGTAGCAACGTTTAGTTAATGGAACCACCTAGATAGTACAAGATCGAAAGAAATAGACAGTTTAAGAAAAGGAGATCGCATAAATGACTCATAGAGTTTACAGCCCACCACGATATACTGGGTTCACGAGCACAGACTTAGCCTGAATGGCCAACCCACGTGCTCATGAATTTTGCGTGGAATAGCTTTCGTAAACCAGCATTCTCGAGTTTTCCTCTCAGCCACACGAGTGAATGAAAAGCTAGCAAAGGCAAAACTGCCGTTCCACGCACACGTTCGATGGCCCTTTTTAGCGCTCCTGGAACATGGAATAGTATCACTGGTGGTTTTGTCGGCAATGCTGGCGGTCACATCAATAAGTCCCCGCTTTTACAGGAATGGCGATGATCGCTAGCAGTTTCTGTTACAGGTGCTTTAAGTTACAATACTGATGTGCTTGACCGTAAAAAGTATGTTTTTTTTATTACACAAAGAGGACCCTCTAGGTCAAATCGCGTCAAAGCGAATTTAAAAGCATATGAAAATATTATGGCTGCGGCACAGCATCATCGTCATTTCTCATTTCACAGTTTGTGCAAAAACTAGGCTTCGCGAGGGTAAGGCAAAATATGTCAAGCGTGTCACTTGAAAAGCTTGGCCAGGTTTTTCCTTGACATGCGAGATAAACACTGAAAATTCGAAACAAGGCGAAGAAGGCA
This sequence comes from Rhipicephalus microplus, assembly GCF_043290135.1. Lineage (NCBI taxonomy): Eukaryota > Metazoa > Arthropoda > Arachnida > Ixodida > Ixodidae > Rhipicephalus > Rhipicephalus microplus. The sequence continues at coordinate 18,668,498 of NC_134703.1, forward strand.
AGCTTCATTGCTAACCGCCACCAAGCTTTCAACTACTGTATTCACAATCCGCGTACACTTGAACCAGCTAACCTATGCATGAGCACAAGCTACAACGCGAGGCCAATCATCCGCCTTAATATCAGCCAGCCTCTGAAAGAAGCCGCTGCTTTTTTTTTCTCCGATTTGCACAGAAGGCTCACATATACAAACGTGCCCATTCTTTTTTTTTTCTTGATGTGGCACGCCTCAAGCAGTTCCAGCTCAATTTTTACTTTCCTCGGCCTAGAATTCTGATTCGGCAAAACGAAGCATCGCGAACGTGGCATTCCTTCACGTGCAACACTAGATTACTGCCTGCGCCAAATCGGACCATTATAAGAACGTTCTTTGAGAAGTTCATTCAAGCACTGCCCTGCCTGGCTGATACAAACGTTCCTTCAAGTGGTGACAATGCAATATATTACCCCCACGCTGCCCTTTCTGAAAACACTGTAAAAGGACTGAAAGCTGGGCGAGTTGGTCACAGTACCTAAACATATCCAAACTCAGCGCACGAATACGTGGACGCAAGATAAGAAGAGACAAACCAGAGCGCTCACTCCCAACTTGATTTTTACGGGACATCAACAAAAAAGAAGAACAGTTCTACCTGCCCACCCATGTGATCACACTAAAGCAAGAAAAAGGCAGGTTTGAGGATATCTTGAACAGTTAAAAAAGCTGATACAGCCCACGTGTACTCTCTAACAGCATGAAAGTTAAGATATCGTGTTATCCACGGACATAACCTCGGTGTCATGCAGGACTATAGAAGGACGCTAATGCATTGTTCACCTCTTGTTTTGATATTATATACTCGAATTATGCCTCGTGTGGTTTGATCTGTGTGTGTCAATAGAACTTTAGTTTCATGAAAAGTAGGTGCGCAATGGCACTGCGCAACATACTGGGACGCATATCAGTAGGCATTCCCTTGCAAAGGACGAATGTTTTCGAACAACTTAATGGTAATCCATTTGCGTGTTTGGCCTTTGTATACACGACCACAGGAAAACACCGTTTGTTGCTGTACGTATTGTCCTCCATGTTGGAGCTCGCACCCACGAGATGAAGGGCAAGCGGCTTTCAGTCTAACATTTACCTTCTTTCCGGGGCGTGTAGGGTTGCTAATCTTGGCAGGCGTGATCGCCTAGTGAGTGCATTACATTTCTCAGCTCAAAATGCTCAAACAGAGAGAGGGGTCCTCTCAAGTATTCACATACAGAGCAGCAACTTATCCTGTGCGATTATACCCGGAGAATACAAGGCTATAGGACCCTTTTAACTTTTTATATATAGGTCTGGCTATTTGCTCCTGTGCCGCCCTGGTCAACTACTGAAAAGAAAGAGACGCAGAAGCGTGTTTGTTCAGTGGTTGACACTAAACTCACCATGCTGGATCGTGCATGACCATGTTCTGCAAACCCTCTGGGGTAAAGGGCGATTGATTGGCTATGCTAACCCATTCGTGCCATTTTGACACCGTATTTTTTTTAATACGAAGCATTTTAGCGAAATTCAGCGAATTCGAGGGAATCTATCTATCTATCTATCTATCTATCTATCTATCTATCTATCTATCTATCTATCTATCTATCTATCTATCTATCTATCAAGCCACTTACGTTTGGGCGCTCCTCCTTAAATTCATCCCCTCCTTAATGCATCCCCTCCTTAAATGCATCCCCTCCTTAAATTCGAGTGAACCAATATTAGCATGAGAGAGTAAGATGGTTTGACGATTATGACGCACTGGTCAAGATATGAATAATGTCACAATCCCATCGCATACGCCGTCAAACACTTCTCACCAGACAGTGACACATACCCACGGGTGGGTATGTGCCGCTGGTATGCGGGTATGTGCCACAAGTATTGACACTTCGTATCTACCCCATAAACGATGAGAACACACGTGGGCAATTTTAACAAATGAGAGTTGAGAAATACCCGACATCGGTAGCGTTCACCAGACGAATGCAACGAATAAATGTCAGAGTCCCGGATGGAATCAAATCCAAACTTTCCGCGTCGCAATGAAGCATTTTACGACAGAGCTAGGCCTGATCTCGGAACTCCTTTTCAAATACACGCTATTCTTCGTGAAACGTCAGTAGTGGTTGCAGGGCTGCCTGCCCAATTTTATAAACATTACATATGTACTTCTTTGATACAGCCGTCACGTCGGGTTAACGTCAATTGTGGTTAGTTAGCATGCGCTGAAGTTGACTTATGTAGCAGTGGCCAGGGCCAACACCTTCGCGAGCATCAGCGCTTCATATGGGATTCTGGTGTTGCTAATGCGAATGTTACAGTTGACATCGTTTCAAGTGCCAAGAACTGGTTGTATAAACATCTCCAACTTTTCAACATATGTCTGTGCGTGCAACATTTGTACATATATTTAGCGTTGTTTCATTACGGGTCACTCAATAAAAAAATTGCAACACGGCCACCTTCCTTCCGCATGCTTAACATAACGCCGATTCCCAGGTACGTGGGGTAGCAGATTTTTTTTTTCCGCTTGCCACTCGTACGCACAGATCACGCACATCTTTGTTGAAAACTTCAATTTTCGTAAAAATTGGGTCTATATTAGTGATTATTTTTAGGGGGGGCGGGGGGGGACGTTAAGACTGCGTTTTGACTGCTTATTTTTGGCGCCAAAAACCCGATTTTTTAGTGCTTGAAAGCCGGTTTCTAGCTAGAGAGACCGCATTTCAGACAAATGCCTATTTCTTTCCTCGCATTCCTATCACTACACTTTTATATATAAACATGATTTCGAGGATTAGAAGGGCTTTTGTAGTGATGTTATGGCGCCTCTAAATGTTTATTTTGCCGCCAATGACACTTATGTTATAGACACTTATGTTGACAATAAGTGTGTATATATGCTCAATTTCGATTTCGGCGACTATTAACACTTTTTAAACTCAAATGTTTCTTTCAAGATAAGTTTGGCACAGTTATTAACGTAATAGTGCTAAAGAACTCCTTCCGCGGAAATTCCAGTGTTGATACCGGCTTCGTTAGTTCTGAGGGAAAAATCAGCGCTGACCGTGGGCGAAAATTTTAGATAGATGCAAATGAAGGAAAAAGAAGAAAAATCTTCAACTTGAGTGAAAGCGCACCTAGAACTACAAGGTGGGAACGCAGATTTTGTACCACAGAGCTACACTCATGCTCGAAGTGCCTTCAAGACTCTACAATTACGCCATTTAGCGCGAGGAATGTCATTAACGCGTTATACTGCGCGACAGAAGCGCACAATCACACCAGGTGTCAAAACATGTGTATTGTGCAACGAGTGTTTGGTTTATAGGCTTACTTATTGTGGAGCACACGTGCATATTTAATTATCATTGTCAAAAACAGTATCAACAATGTGTGCAGCGCTCGTGTCGTGTACTTCCATGTTTTCATGTCCTTTCTTGTGCCCCCCGTGATGAGTCTGCACGTGTTGGCTTAAGGACGCGAAGTGGGAACCCCATTATTGACACAAGGAGGAATCAAGTCGTAGTGTGCATTTCGCAATTGAACTTGCTTGCAGTAGACATTCTATAGAATAGTTTTATAGGGTAGCTATGCAGGCACACAAACGTCCGTTTACTTGCGTTACAGTTTAGCTGTCTACCGAGTTGCAGAGCTGCGCTAGCGATCACTAAGGCGATACGAATGGGGCCCGATTACGCTGTCACGTTCTACTCTCGAAGGCAAAGTTCAAGCATGCTCCAAATTTGGCATGTTACTAGGCAACATTGGCTGTTCGGAACTCTGTGAGGTTCTCCTGTTCAACGAACTTCCGTGAAACTATATACAAGCAGCAGTGAAGTGGGACGCACCGGCCACCATATTGCGCCGCGCTTGCATGGCGTGAGCGGTTGGCAAATAAGTGTGAAGAGCCCTCACATAGAAAGGTAAAGGGCGAAGTAACGAAAAAAAGCAAATAAACTCTATCCAGAAGGTACAGCCTGTATAGAGCACATTCATTCCCTTTTCATTCCGATATTCACATCTGAATGCGTGAAATTCGCTTTGCCTAGCGAGCCCGGTTTTCAACATGCTCAGCTCGAGAGATAAGAAGCCACCACTTTCATCGACTATTGCACAGCTTGAGGCAGCAGCCTCTGTTAAATGCACAAACATGCTAAACAAAGCCAACGGTGTAGCCATAACATTGAGTTTGGTGAAGCTATAGGATAGTGAAAGGTGGCGAAATAGGAAAAAAAGAAAACAAAAGATGGTATACGAGGGCTATCGAATGAACCAGGTTGTGAAGTGGCCACTCTATCGATCTTTTTTCATCGTTATTCTTTTTGACGCATCTATGCAACGCGAACAAACGAAGCCCTCTTGCGAGACACGGCGCGCACCATGCAAACACTGGAGTGATCGCTAAGCGCTAAAGTGATAAACGCTGACACGTCCCTGGCACATCGGATGAAAACTCTAAGTGCAGATAAGAAGATATAAAAAAAATCCTCAGAATTTTGTGCAGGGGCAGTAAAAGCCGGTTTGAACAGGCATATCGATCAGTTTACGGCTTGCCTTCCTTAGAAACAGATTTCGTGAAAATGGATGTTTACCAGACTGCGCCAATGCGAACGCACGCTTTTGAACAGAGTGGCAGACCGGGCAAAAAAGATACGGCACCACGGATATTGGCAAAGTTAATAGCGAGAAAAAGCAAGTGACGTTGCATGACGTAAAACACACGAATCTATCAGTTTTCGAGGTGAGAGAGTCAAAAAGGGGGCACGTATAAGAAGTTTACTCGAGGACGTGCAAGTTGCTCTATTGTATACGGTGTCGATACGTTAACATAGATTCATAGCTTTATAAAGGATGATTAACTGACTACAAAGCGGACATTTATGTGCTTGTAGATGGCTGCAGTTTTTGTCCTTCTGTGCGTGAACGGGTGAGACAAATAATCACACCAAACATCGTCCTGTATGTTCTTATATCACATAGTTGCTGCCAGAGCTTTTTCTTTTTACCAAGCATAAAAATAAAGTCATATTCTTGTCGATATGGCTTATGATTGCGGAAACGGTGCAATCAAAATGAATGAATGGTTTCTCCCATACCTAATTACGTGTTGATCGTCTCATTGTCATCACCATCATCATCATTATCAGCAGCCTAAGACGCTGTAGCAGCCTAACTGATGATGGTGAACGATTTACCACCATGCAAGTTGATTCTGTACAATTGTAGCTGCCATCACAGAGCCCACCTAAATTTTCTAAGCCACGTGTAAAATTAATTAGTGTCTTGCATAGAGTATTCCAACCATAGAGTTTCCTAGAATTAACTAGAGGTTACTCTGGCGCTGCGATCATTCAGCGACCATCAAACTTATGGGTAGTACATGGATTTGCCTAGTTTTGGTACTTGCGAGTGTCGAATCGTACTTGTGGCTTCGTTTATTGCTGTGTTTCGGTTTTGTTTCGAAAGAAAAAACACCCTTTTGAACTTCGTAGGCCTGTTTGAAAAGGTAAGCCATAAATAATAAGTTGGTGAAGTGAAACCGCTGAACATTTGCTGATTTTCGTTTCGTGAGAAAAGAGCTCCAAGCCACACGGTCACACACGGAGCCAGAAGTACGAAGATTAGACAAATCCGGGTACTACCCATCATTCTCATGCTCGCTGAAGCACCGTGCATTGAAGCTCCCATAGGCACTAGCCCCAGAGTTCCCTCTAGTGTATATTTAGGAAACTATGATTCCAACGACTACGCTATGCAGCTTCCTCATATGCATAGACGGTATTTTTTTCTATTAGTCTTTTCAAACTAGTGACCGGAAAATGAAGATAGGATGTTCTTAATCTCTTCCATGCCGGCATTATAATGGCACTGACACATTTCTTTCACTGCTGCTTTCGGTCCAACAGCATCTTCTCGATTACAATGAGCCTAAGGAACGATGGCTGGCACACCATTTCGTACAGGAAGCGCGCTGGCATGCGTAGCGGAATCCACATATTAGAAGCTATAAGGCAACTTCTCTTCTTTTGACCCACTAACTACGTTGCCGCATTGCTTGAAACAATACAAGGGAACAATGGGCTGACAGATTAGTAGGAAATTAGTGCTTTCATTTCAACGGCCTTGATTTCGTTTGCAAAGCATTTCAATAGCTTCGATGGAGTTCCGAGCCATATAATTGTTCCCATTTATCTATCTGTCTATATCTCATGATCTTTGCCAGTTTATCATGCACTGTCTTTAGCTCATTGTTCGTTGTTTCATAAAATTCCTGCATATGTTTTTCTTTTCTGCCTAACTGCGCCACGAAAAAAAGACCGTCTTTTTTAGGTCACTAAGCATACGCCTGTATGCCACTTACAAAGAATGACCTTTTTTTTGTTTTCTCCTGCATTTCAAACGTTCTTGGTGTGCTCTAACGCTATTTTCGGAACTTCGCTTCACTGTATTTGTTGCATGTATACTCTTTGCGATTGCAAGTATATGCTTTGCGTATTAAGTGCACGTTAAATATAGCGTCAGACGAACCTTTCGTGTATTAGCTATTCTAATGAATCTGAGCGCACACTGTCACCAAAGGTTTGCGATTGCAAAGATAATTGAAGCTGTCCACAGTTCACACATATTATTGCTTCACACCACTTTTAACAGTCCTGCTGTCTGAGAAGGATTTTTTGCTCAAATATATCACTTAATAAAAATCTTGTGAGGAATTTCAGTATGAGAATTTACGAGTATACGACTGCGCCTTAGACTGAGAGAAGAGAAAAAGGTATGGTAAAGAGCACGTCAGCGCCAATACCAGTGCACGAATTGGCCTAGAAACATATGTATACATCATCTAGACATTAAAGTAATGAGAAATAAGTGATGATTGACGCGAACCAATTTTTTTTGATAAATATAAGGGTTGTTTTCTTTATTTGTGATCAAGGCTGTGCATGATGAACTAAAATGTTCGCACTAATAGACAGGTTTTCATGGAAGTAAATACCACGGAGCAGCTGGGGTAAAACCACACCCTGGTCATGTGTTAGTACTTCGAAACGTCGCGGTGGAAGCTGATTAATTCATTTATATATCAGGGGTAGCTAATTTAGAGTATATGGTCTGGCGATGCCCTTCCTTACTGAGCAAAGATCAAGCCAATTGGCTAAGTGCTGCTCTGCCGTCAGAAGCTCCGACGAAGGCGATCAGCTTTAGGTCGTCTAGAGAGCCCACGATGCATTGGTCCGGCTTGGACTATACCCGTCCCAACGTGCGAGAAGCCCACTGCGCGTTTGTCGCGTCTCTCAAGAATCTAAATAAAGTTGTTCCATCTATTCATTTACTCATTTAGGCAAAGACTATCACTCGCTCTTCGGTACAGACTTCGGTATAGTAAACATAGCAGTCGGGTATTTCTTTTTAGAGCTAAACTGCTTGAGCTCGTTATAGAAGACCCAACGCTTCTCACCAGAAATGTCCCCACGGGGATATTCGTCGTAGGATTTGTTCAAGCCCTTTACCGTGTGCTCGACGTGCGAGTGTCAAAGAAAAAGTAGAATGGGATAAATATAAAGAGAAAGAAAGTGGTGGAAGGAACCAAGCACAGAAAAATTCAGAGAAGGAAATGAAGACAAAAAGTTCAAAGACAAAAAAGACAAAAAAGAGGAGATAGAAAGAGATAGATAGTAACAAACAGGCACAAAAGGAGAGAGAGAAAAACCAGAGAGCAAGAGGAAAAGAGGAAAACAAAGAAATTCAAAGAAACAGAAAACACCACAGCATATTCAGCAAGTGAATGATGACGAGTGGGGCGAATATCTTCGCAGAGGTTAAACGCCCTAGTTAAGGGTATGGACGCAAGGACGGACGGACGCATAGACGGGCGCACGCACGGACGGAAGCATGGATGGACGGATAGACTGATGAACTCTTCGCTCCACTCGTCATCATTCTCTCCATGGGTAAGCAGTGACACCGTTCTTATTCTCATACAATTCAATTTTATAACCTTGAAAACTGGCTACTACAACGACACGGGACGTACGACCCACGGTGTTAGGAGCTTCGCCCTTATCAGTAGTGAAAGAAATAGAAACATCCGTTTTTATCTGTCCACGCTGCCCTAATTTGCCTAATTTGAGCATTTCATGGGCGAATGCAGTTTCTACCCCTCATGTTGTTGTGCGCATTGTGGCACAATACATCGCGTCATGACATTCCCATCTTTCACTCGTATTTGTTTTTTGTGAGATTTCTCATTGTGGTTAGTCCATGCTTCGTTCCTGCACCATCGTGTATTCAATGTTTGCTTTACGTCTTTCTTTTCTTTTAGCAAAAAAAAAAAATACTGCATGCCACGGATGTAGCGTAAGGGCAGGAAGAAAGGGGCTGGTATATTCAGCGCAACCCCTACAATCGCCAAAATTTAGAAATTTTCAATTCGGCATATACACATACATACAAACGCACGAACAGCACACGCAAAGTATAGTTACACTCCCCACTCTCGCCCCCCTAAAAAGTTTATACCTACTCTAGAAGTGCACACTTAATGAGGAGCGCAACTGTTTGAGAGCATTCATCAAAGTAGGTGCCCTCGAAAAACACTTGCTTATTTAGTTGAAACTTGCAGCAGATTTTGATAAATGATCGCCGCCACTTGCGTTTTCCTTTGCTCTTATTTCATTGGCGATCAAGCTTTCAAAGTTTTTCTACTTTGTGCACGCGCTGCTTAAACGAAGCGGGTACTAAGTACAGCAAGTTAAGGTCTGTCAGTAAACAGTTTCCGCTCAACCAAAATGAGGTTGGTTTACTTGTTTGTCCTTTACTGAAATCTGCCTACCAGATCCTCTTTTTTTTAATATACAAGTAAAAGTATTTGTTCCTGGAGACAATGTGGGTAAACACGCGTACTTCCACACAAGACATATCCGTGGGGTTGCAATATTCTGTAAATGTTGAACGAAAAGCAGAGACGAGTTGCTAATTACCAGATGGGCCACGGTACAAGTCAAAGCACGAAATTGGATCGATGAGGCCTCTAGATATGGTGGGACTCATTAGTGCTGCTGCAAAAGATAACACACATAGCCGCCACGCTACACGACCGCTGATGGCTTCCTGCCTGCCGCTGATCGGTGTATTGTTAATGTTAGTTTCAGATGCACACTTGTTCTCTTTTCATTAACTAGCACGTTTGTTGTTGGCTCGTGGTAGGTTCGACATTTTTTTTTCACATCTATCAATTTCCTATATTTCTTGCATCAGCTGTAGCTACAGTGAATCATGTGTGTGAGTTGGAACAGAGGTAGAATGGCAAATGACTGAACAAGGTGGCACATACCATGGCACTGAAGTCCGCTGAAACGTGCCGACGCAACTCTGTGAAAAGTTGAAGTTATTGTTCGTGAAAAATGCGCTTGCGTCAAAATTTGAGTGAGGCATCGATTGAGCCGAGCATCTCTGCGCTATACGAGAGCGATGAACAGTGCGTGAAAGAGGGAAGAGTATAAGGGTAGACCAATAGTCATGCAGTGATCGTATATTTAGAACATTACCCCCGAGATAATGCAGTGAACTCTTGATTGAGTGAACTTCAAGTGAATCCGAAAAAATTGTTCACGCCCCGCCGCGGTGCTCTAGTGGCTAAGGTACTCGGCTGCTGACCCGCAGGTCGCGGAATGGAATTCCTGTTGCGGTGGCTCAATTTCCGATGGAGGCGGAAATGTTGTAGGCCCGTGTGCTCAGATTTGGGTGCACGTTAAAGAACCCCAGGTGGTAAAAATTTCAGGAGCCCTTCACTACGGCGTCTCTTACAATCATATGGTGGTTTTGGGACGTTAAGCACCACATATCAAATCAATCAATCAAAGAAATTGTTCCCATAACTGAAAACTCAGTAAAGTAAGTATTCATTTAAATATGCAACCTCAATGACCACAACAGATGTCAAGTCAAAAGTGTGAAATGTGCTTAAAAAATGAGGTCACAATTTTGAGTACTAGTTACTTTACTATGGTAGAGCTTAAAGCCGTCCCGTGGCAATATGGGCATTGAGAGACAAGTATACCATTCATGACTTCTTTGCGCAAACACGTACACGGACACAAGGAAAAGAGCCAAACAACACGGGCGCAAACTCACAACTGGTATATTTTGAACAACCAACTGTACTTATATCTTCACGTAGGCAACACGCCCCCCCATCGGTGGTTCAACACGGGCGCAAACTCACAACTGGTTTATTTTGAACAACGAACTGTACTTATATCTTCACGTAGCCAACACCGATTGGGGGGGGGGCGTGTTGGCTACGTGAAGATATAAGTACAGTTCGTTGTTCAAAATAAACCAGTTGTATGTTTGCGCCCGTGTTGTTTGCCTCTTTTCCTTGTGTCCGTGTACGTGTTTGCGCAAAGAAGTCATGAATGAGTACCAACTCGCCCAACTTTAAGTATACCATTGTTTTAACGACAATTCTGTTTTCCATTTGGACTGGCGTTCTTAAAGCGCAATTGAGATAGTACTTTCTGCGTTCTGCCTCTGGCCCAGCTTGCTGCTGTGACACGAAGTACGGAAACTTTCCGATGTGTTCTAAGCTAGGCTTACCTAGAGATGCAGAATTTCATTCTGCCTAAGCCGTCATGACTTCTTAACCGCGCTCTTTTTTCAGTTCAGAATGGACCCCAGAAACAACTTACAAATATTATAGGTTTATGCAGGTACTGAAGCAAGCACACGTGGCCTGTTTTCGTCTGCCATGCGCCCGCTTTGCCTGGGTGGTGCAACTGCGTCGAGTTGATAGTCTCCGGACTGTTCGAGTGGTATATCGTTAGCAAGAACAGTTGCGTGTAAAAGAAAACTGCGAAGAAGATTGATTGATATGTGAGTTTAACGTCCCAGAAACACCATATGATTATGAGAGACGCCGTAGTGGAGGGCTCCGGAAATTTAGACCACCTAGGGTTCTTTAACGTGCACCCAAATCTGGACTGCGAAGAAGAAGAATAAAGCCCGTGCATTGTTAATTTCTAACGCGTGCTTCTTTATAGCCCTAAAACCAGACGGCAGCTCCAAGTTGACAGTAAAGTATAGAAGTGAAGCAGGCGAGAAATCGTTGCCTCAGCCAGGAACGTACTTACGCCGCTGTGATTGTTTCGCGGAACAACCAACAGCACTGTTATCGGGTTTTACTCCGGATTAATCCAGCTACCGGGGGCCATCTACAGGCGACAACTGTCTCGGCTTTTATGGTGCGAACGTATATTGGTCACATTGTACACGCATCGGCGCGAATGTTGTGCTTTTGACCGCATTTCCTCGAAGATTCCCGGTGCCATCACTCTCTTGCTGCCTGCACATGAGCTGTAAACCGACGATGGTCCAAGTTTGCAGTAGAATTACAGGCTTATAAGCCCGTCTTTCGTGGAGCGCTCGCTTTAGTGCACATAAACTAAGAGCCCTGCATTATTTTTTGAGAAGCTACATCCAAACCGACGTATGTTTTCTGGAAACTTGCAAGCCAAACAAAAATGTTTGCTCGGGCATGTCGCACGTAGACAACAAATAGAGGAAACTTTCGCCAATTTCGAGGTCACATTCTGAGTGGTAACTATCGCTTCAACGTATTTCTCAGAAGGACGTTTCAGACAGCTTGACGTTGGGTGAAATCCTTCTTCCCCATTCAATACTTAATAATGATAAAGATAAAATAACAATTAGGCATTCCTAAACCATACTCAACCATGCAACATTGAGGTGATATCCCCACAACTCTGTGACGCATTTACTCGAATCCCCACCGTGGGAAGATGCCAGCGGCACTCTTTAGGAGCGAATATTTTTAAGCAGCCGCAGCAGCGGCAGGAGCAGCAGCAGCAGCAGCAGCAGCAGCAGTAGTAGTAGTAGTAGTAGTAGTAGTAGTAGTAGTAGTAGTAGCAGTAGTAGCAGTAGTAGTAGTAGTAGTAGTAGTAATAGTAGTAGTAGTAGTAGTAGTAGGTAGCCACCTCTCGTTTAGTCCTAGGAATGTCCACTGGGTGGCGGTATTTCTGTATGATGAATACTGGCGCAAGGGGTCACTGATATAAACACCATTTTCCTTCAGGTACAGGTAGTGATGTACATGTCACCGTAGGTACCGGTGCATGACGGCAACTTGCAAAGACGGGTTGTCGACGCAAACAAAAGAGATATGAAGATGCTCTGCATAAAAGGACGACCGGGCTAGAGAAGCGACGCGCGTGCCCAGCCGTAAAAAAATATGGGCAGGATGAAGTGCAAGGGTAATGAAAGTAATAAGGATTCGATAAAATATTTCTTGTTGATTACTATTATTTGTTTTGCAGACATAAAGCTTCGCCAAGATGACGCCACACAGTTTAAAACAAGGTGTTAAGATCTGCGCTTTCGAGACGATAAGTAAACGCTGCCCTTTAGGCACGGCAAAAGTAACCAAACATTTCTCGCTCGATTAAAAAGAAAGCTGTCTTTATTATTGACCTCATTTCACACTTTAATTTACACCTTACATGGGAGGGCGGTCGAAGAGACAAAAAGAAGCTGTCCTTTGAAAATCGTTACCCGGAGAGCAAAAACTGCACCGGATATATGAACTCCTTCAGACTATCTACATTCTGCTGACTCCGCTTTCGATTTCACACGCTCTGTATCTTGTCCTGAGTTAGTTGTTAAAATTATTTTCTTAGAAAATGTTTGATGAAGGATAGCGTGACCGGTAGTTCGTCGCTTCTTCTTCAAACTACTACCACGTATCCGGCCACGGCATCGTAGCCTATCGACCAAAAAGCTGGGGAAGCAACATTAAAACGGCCAGACCTCATCAAAAGTAAATGCACTTGCTGAAAGTGGGTTAGAGGATATAGTGGAAGGACTGGAAGGGGAACGTAGGAAGTAGAAGAGTGCAGCTGAAGGCACCGAATTTCATTTCCTGAGGCTGTAAAATTTACTCACATTTAGGCTTTACCACTGTTTTATGGTACGAGCGTTAATGCCCTTTTGAATTGAATCACCCTGTTCTTTATTTTTTTTTCTAGTCCCGAGTCTGTACGAGCGTGCCTTTCTTTTTGCCTTCAATGAAGTACGTAAATTTTGCAGCTACTATTTTGCCTTACCGCATAGTTTTACTTGCCTCACTTTAGATACACAAGGTGAGCAATTCAATCAGTGCCTAATGGCAGCTAAATTCCCCTTGCCGTTCAAACGGGGTCCATACAGACCTGCTATTCAACCAATTTTTGCAGGGCGACAGGGAAGTTTTTTTTATTATTTGGAGCAGTTTTAAAGGAGTACTTGGAGGTATTCTGCTCCACCCTCAAGAGCAACAGGGAATATTATAGACCAAAAAAAGCAGTGCGATTTTTCTTTTCTCGACTACGAGGCTTTAGAGCAGGGTGGAGAGCTCCAAGCCAGGTCATGTCTTTTTTTTGTTATTTTTACTTGTGGCTCAAAGCCTTCATGATGGATTTTCTAGGAACATAAACTACGTATGAATATCTCAGGAACGACGCAGTTTTGCGTCAAGTCGCAAGAACTTTATTCATATTTTATCTACGCTGACTTGTTTCGTTCCTGTGTTCTCTGGCGATTTGATCTAGAATACTTCGGTGCACAACCGTACAGGGTGTTAGATAGATATGTGTGGTTTAATGTCCCAAAACCATCATTTGATTATTAGAGACGCCACAGTGGAGGTGCCTCCGGAAATTTTGACCATCTGGGGTTTTTTAACGTGCACCCAAATTTGAGCACACCGAACCGTACAACATGTTCACTTTGGAGCTTAGAAGTCAGGGTTCGATGGCACACATGTGGAGCTTGAAAAATGCCGACACATACTGAACGACTACGGTGACCCTGACTTATAATGCGAGTTATGTAAAAAGTAAGGAAGCCTACAGGAACCATAGGAGATCTCTACATAACTCCTATATACAGAAAGTCAGAGTGAGATACTATTCGAATATGAGTATTCAATCTTTTACTACTAGTGTTTTTTTTTTTTCATACAAGGTTTCATAAATATATCGTCAGTGTGTCTGTTAGTTTTCTTGCTCCTCAGCAGCTTTGTGCAACGCCGGCATATTTTCAACATGACATGTATTCATATGGTTTTACGTACTATCGATTTACATCAATCAGTCATTTTTAAATTGCACCAGATCTTAATAGTCACCTAAAATACTTTGTCACTTACGTGACTTTTCAGAGCGAGAAGTGGTTTTATCGAAAGGCGCGCTCTAAGCCATGAATCAGGTATTTTTGATACTCTTTATGAAGTGCGTAGGACGAATAGGCGCCATACTTTGATGATCCTTTTGACACGTTCCGGCACCGCTGGAATAAGCAGACAAACGAACGAAAAATCGTAGACGTGTGTTTGCAGTAATGAAAGGGTCGTGCTAAGGTCTTTAACTAGCCACAGGACATCGTCCTCTACGTGCAGTACAATAAGGGGAAACGAAAAGACAAGAACCTCGATAAAGTGATAGCGCTGTGTCCAGATGCGTCGGAAGTCAGCACAACACACTCGGCTCGGCACTCGATGGGAGAGGGGCTCATTAGACGCCGCCGGCGGGCCTTTGTTTCTGCTATACGAGGATGGTCGTGAAGGCCCGCGCCTCTGCCTTTCCTCATCTCGGAAAAAACAAAACTACACGAAGCCGCTGCAAGCATGGTCACTTTTTGGGAGCACTTGTGTTTGCGAGCGAGATGCTTCTAACAGCGAGCGAGGCGCCAGGGCCTTGTTGAAGAGCAAAAATAGTGCCCCTGAAAGCACGCCGCTGTACCATTTCGCGAGTACGTTGCAAAAATGTGGAATCTGGTATCATCTGAAGCCTTTGCATGAGCTCTTGGTTATTAAGCTGAGAAATAGAAGACCGAAGAAATGACAGAGAGTGCAAAGGAAAAATTTCCCAGGTTTCAGGATCCACTCGGTGTTCTGTAAACTTGTTTACAGCGCAACACTAGAAACACAGACACAGAAACAGGAATACAGACACACCAACAGAAACACTGACACTGTGTCTGTGTTTCTGGTGTTGCGCTGTAAACAAGTTCACGATGAATCTTAACCATGCAGCTGGCTCAACTTACTGTCTTAAAGCCTGAGATGTCTCGAACAAGAAAGCCGTCTTCTTTTATTTTTATTATCAGTCAATTCTATTGACTCCCCGCCATCGAACTTTCTCATCGCAAGCTTCCATTTTTTGCTTTTTTTTTCGCACTTCCCAGCAAGTATTTTCATCTGCTTAACGGTCAGAAATATTGAAGCAACACTTGGTTTCATGGGTAATCGTACTGAACCTCATCAACCCAGAATGGTTCAAAGGTGGGCCAGTTAGCATAGATTGGCATAGTTTGTTGCTATAGTGGTTATGTTGTGCTACCAACACTTCACAATTTTCCTATCGTTTATTTCAGCACCTCTTGTTAGAAGCCGCACGTCCACAGTTAGAGATGTGCTAGCAAATGTCCCACTATGTGGTACAAGCCCTTGTGCAACACTTCGGTGGTGAGAGTAGGTCCACATCATTCGATGTGTGGGTCTCGGCTATTTGCCTTTAAAAAAAAAAGTATGCACCGACAAGAATCAAGTGGGAGTGTGAGTTAGAAGATTCAGCCTTTTTTTTTCTGGGAATAAGCTGTCCAAAATAGGGTACCGGGGCACGCAACGTTAACGAGCTGTTTGACAGCTCGTTACGCACGGACCCAATCCACAACATTTAGCCGAAGCTTCGCTTCGTAGCATCATCGCGAGGTTCGTTAACAGCAGTGGGTCAGCGTTGCCGTGTACTTGGCGTTTGTACAGTGAACCAAAAGTTTACTTGGAAAGGCCGCTACCGTTATCACAGCATCCTGAGTAGCAGCATGCATGAGATGGCGACAGCGATGTAGTCGCGATCGAGTTGGAGTTGGAAGATGACTGGCGAAGCTTCAATGAGAATAAATGTGAACAGGAGTGACTTTTCGGTTCGTGAAAAGGTAAAATAGAAAACAATGAGATACAAAAGAGACTTCGCTCTGCAAAGGAGTGCAGCGTCTCCATAGAAGGTTCTCTCTTGTAGCAAACACAATTAAAATTTGATGTAATACAGCGTTCAGCATTTGTATGAGCGTGTGTTTTGCAAAAATGATGTATAACTGCTGATTAGAAGTTTGTAGAATCTAATTCCTGCCACTGTGACCTTCTTTCATGTATTTAAAACAGTTAGCCAGGAATATTTTTTTAATCGTGCTTAGATTCGGGTGCACGTTAAAGAACACCAGGTGGTCGAAACTTCAGGAGCCGTCCTTCACAGTGTCTGTCTGTCATAATTATAGTAACGTTCTGGGGGCAGGAAATCTGGATGGTCATTATTGTTATTAATAAATATTAATACTGGCAGGTCAGAGTAATTCAAAATCGGCTCTCTCAAAATTTTCTTTCCCCAAAGTATTCGCTGTAAAACTGCCAGGTCAAATTCACGTATACCTTAAAACGTGTGTATTATATGTGACCACATTACGATGCAGTATCGATACTTCAAGAAGTCGCATTTGCCAAGACTCAAGAGGGTACCAGTTAATTTCACAGTATATAACAGGCTTTAAACGAGGTTTTCTATTATTTCACATATTGCAGACAGTTCTATGGCTTAGCAGTGCTGATTTCTTGTATAATGGGGCCACGGAACTATAACATTCATGCACCCCTTTCTTCGAATACCTCCTACTCCATAAACATCCAAAGTCTATTTAAACAGGCAAGGTTGCCGGCAGGCGCTGTTTTTATGGTACTCGCAAGTAGCCACAGGACCGAGTCTCATTATAAAGCGTAGAAAACCAAGTTTAATACCGGTGTCACAGGGGCCCTTTTATTATCGTGATCAGGGTGATCCGGATCAGTTTTCTTGATCTCGATCAACATTATGACTGACCGCTGCTACACGGCCTAAGCTAATCCGGTTCGGTCTTGGGTCAGATGAACTGCCCCAGGTGACACTTGCATGCCGTAAAACATGCCACTGAAAAAAACTCGGTGTACGATATATTTAAAGCGCCCTTTATCAACAATGTTAATTGTGCAAGAACCACTCGAACATCAAGAACTTTGCATACCACTACACAAGTAATTTCATAAATATATTATTCAATAAATGTTTCCCTAACACCTTCCTGCATTGCTGTGTGATATTCTTAACGTTCGCTTTTATTTCTGATGGCACCCACTCGTATATAGCCTTGCAGTGGCAGTGAAGAGTCAATCTCGTTGTACGTGCCAGTGTTTCTTCTGGCGCCCCAAGTCTGTTCTAGTCACTCCTGCCAACGGTCAATTACTGTAAAGATCTCTTCATTCCACCACGAAGTGTGCGTGTGTTGCGACGTAGTCGAAAGGCCTGCGACCCTCAAAATCAGTCCAACAGCCTCGTCGGGGCGAGAGTTGAACTAAGCGACTAAGCGCTGAAGGCAACGGTCAACTTCCTGTCGTCTGCTTGTCGTCTGCTTCTCCCATAACTAGATGCGGTCGATGCAAATCTTAAAATATGCAACACTTCAGATATTGTTCGAACTTAAACAATAGAGAAGTTGATTTTTTATAAATATCTAGCAGTTTTCGGGTGTTTTTATTCAACTATGCTCGATTTTTTTTGTTTACTGTGCTTTCAACAAGCTCGGCTAAAGGGTGAAGATGACAGCGAAATCGCGATCACTCAGGCGGATCGCGATCGTCTTGATCCCGATCACGCCTGATCATGATGAAAATTGACCGTGTAGCAGCACCTAATCTGGATCATGGTTAATACGGATCGACACTGATCACGATTAAAAGTGCCCGTGTGATACCGGTATATTATAGGTAAGCGCTTCTGCGCATATGAGCGTATTACTGTACTCATCTCATTGGCCATCAAACGCCCTACCTTCTGCAGCAAAAAGGAGAGTTGGGCAAGTTGCTTTGTAGATACGTTCATATTGTAACAACACCCAAAGGGGGCTTATTACAATAAGGGTTCAGCTTAAATTGAGGACGACGCAGCGAGTGATGGAAAAGAAATTGACAGGCGTAACTTTAAGAGACAAGAAGAGAGCACAGTGTGGATCAGGGAACAAACCGTTGTTAAGGATATCATAGTTGAAATCAAGAAGAAGAAATGGACATGGGCCGGGCATGTAGCGCGTGGGAAGGATAACCGCTGGTCACTAAGGATAACTTACTTAATTATGAGAGGAGCCAAACGGGCTAGGGGGAGACAGAAATTTCGGTGTGCTGATAAGATTAGGAAGTTTGCATGTATAAAGAGGCAGCAGCAACCGCAGGACCGAGTTTACTGGCGGAACATTGGAGAGGACTTTGTTCTGCAGTGGACGTAGTGAAGCTGATAACTATTATGATGTAGCAGCCGAAAGACAAGGCAGTGCGCTCGTGTTGTCTAGTCTTTCTTTGTGATTTGTCTTTCTGCTGTTGCAATATGGTCCCTGCCTCCTGCAGCTCAGGCGGGCGCTATACTTTAAAACCACCGCTACGGTGAAAGAGAAGGAAAGATCAGAACAGACACTTTCTGCAGAGAAGTGGCCAGGCAGTCCTTAACCACTATTTATCCCTGTCGTATTAACAACAAAACAGAGTTATTGACATCACACAAAATTTGCAAACAGTGTAATATGCAAACAGCATTGGTCGCTGTAACTGTATAGGGACAATATCTGTTCACGCCGACTGTCCTTCCTTGCATCATTCTGATTTTCCACAAAAACTAATGCACAATCATTAATACCCACTCGTATCGATCTATACGCATCCTTTCTCTCGTTCTTTTTTTTGTCTTTGTAAGGCCTAGTCAGCGAATATCTACACGTAAAAAAAGGCATCTATGCACTCCGAATATATTCACATTACGTAGAAACATGGGCACTTCATGAGTAAAACACATTCTTTCATATGCGCCGAGGCAAATAAAAGAGAAAGGGCTAAAGAAAAGAAAAACGCAATCCCCAAGGTGCCACGGATTGAATTCCAGCCAACTACTCAACATTGCGTTTCTTCCGGCTCAACTGAGCATTGATGCAGGAGGTTTAAAATTGATAACGGCAAGTGCAAGTACTCAGAGCTCGCCTTGTCGTAAAGTCTGGTAACATCTCGTTTCTTGGCCGGGACGTGTCCTTAATTAATTTCATCTGTCAAGGTGACAGGTGAAGAATAACAAATATTGGCGGAAGTTTTTCAGTGGCAAGCAGTATGTTCCTGGCAAAATTGGACGGTGTGTAATGCAAAGAACAATCGCATGACTCGTGTAAAATTTCCCCCTTCATCATGCGTGAAATGAGCAGCTGTCAAGAGTGATTTTTTTCGATCATTCATTGTTTCTTGCTTCTATTCGGGATTAGCGTCCACGTCTACACTTTCATGTCTCATCAGATATTTTTTTTTCTTTAATGCCCCTCAATGAGGTGTTCCTTAAGGGCTGGGTTAACGTATGAAAATTCTTTTAATTCCTTTTCGCTTTCTTTTTTGGTGGTTAAATTGAAAAAGAGGCCTACATAATAACTACTGCGTGCAACGCGTAAAAGCATATCCGTGTTTCTTTTTCTTTGTTTGTCAGTTTCTATATATGTTGCGGCGAAGTTTTTATCTAGTTTGGTTTATAGGCTTAAACACCGCAAAACGACGCAAGCTATGAGAAGCGCCTTAGAGGACTTCGCCGGATAATTCTGACCCTCTGAGTATCTTTAAATTGCGATAGACTGCATTTCGATGGCGCCGATAAGCGATCGCCGCAGCCGGAATCCTACACAAGTCTAAGGGGTGTCTCTCTTTTTCTCTTTCTCTCTCTCACACGCACGCACAAACGCAGACACACGCACGAACACATTTATAGACGCACACATGCATAGCCACATAAAAATACAAAACAAGTTGTAGTACAGAATTTTGACACAATAAAGGCTTTTCGGTTATTATTGTGGTAGTTGTTATGACTTAGTGAATGCTCGTCATGCACATGAGTATAATTTCTGTAGCGTACGAATATTATGCTTTTGTAGCTTCGAATTACTTTTGTTGCGTCTCTTGACGACATCAGTTCTTTTATCACCCTCTAACGTTCTCTCACCGCGCTAGCTCTATCTCCACCAGTAGTCACCCTGCTTTTCCGAAGTTACCTTCTTTACTAGTTAATTATTCACGTAGACACGTCTCTGCATGCGATGTTTATTATGGAACACAACTAGGCCCTCGGGAAAGCTGTTGGCTGATGATGTTGTCACAGCTCAATTTTCCTAATATGAGTGACTGTTCAAAAGCAAATACAAGGGCAAAATGTGTCACACATGGGCGCATTACGTGAGGAAAGCTGCAAGGTGGGAAGCAGACCATAGCAGCGCACTCGAACGTACCTCGAACAGCGTACCTCGAAACAACGGTGGTCGTTACCAACAACATGTAACAGGAAAATACAAGAAGCTTAAAATAAAGCAAATGCTTAGAACTTCAATAAGCAGAAACATCAACCCTAGTTAGAGTCATATACATATTCAACATAAAGTCTACTGCTCACGCGGGTTAACGTGCAAGCATGAAGTGCCGTACAACGCGACGTCCTTTATCTTCTAATGTTGTACGTTCAGTGACCGGTTTGTATGTTTTTTTAGACAAGTCAGGCAAGCATAAATAACGGTGCTACAAAGTAACGTGGTGACTCCCATCGTCACGAGGAACCCGAACAATAGCGCTTCTCACGCGAATAAACTAAAAGTAACGGCACTTGCTTTGCTGCAATAAGAGAAAAGCTCTACGTAAAGCATGCGCTAAATTAGACGCGAACGTATAGTTTATGAAAGTGCTTGTCTGCGAACGGTCAGCTCATATACAAGTGCATGGGACGCATGCCAGACGTGAATCGTGAAGAATACAAAGACAATGCCATAAAGAAAGTCGATTGGATGCTGAGACGGTGAAGAAAATTCCAGCAGTTGTTGGGCCTTTTTGTGTGTGTGGGTGTGGAGAGCTCTCAATTCACAAGAAAACGATTGGTTAAAACAGGCAAATATAGAAAGTGAAGTGGATAATTCATCTTGGTTTATGTTAGGACAGCAGCTCTCGAGAGAAGTTTACTACATCATGTTTCTGTGCATGAAGTTCATTTTGATAAACGTACGTGTCTTAGGTACATACCAGCTGTTTTCTTTCTCCTATTGATGCAATGAAAATGTTGACTTTTCATACTGTGAAAAGGAAAGGTTTCTAAGGCCTCCGCCGTATCACTAGACTTGTGAGAGAACTGGTAGCGAGGAGAGAGGGCGTCCGACTACGTGTCTTGTGTTTACGGACGCCATATGCTGGAACATATACAGCATGCGTGTAAAAAAGTTGTGGGACACGTGAGCTTCAAATCAAGAGTTGGATACGATATCGTAATCGTATCCCGTTCTCAATATGAATGCGTAGCCTCGCATCGCGAATAGTAAACGCGCCGTCGTAGCTTTTTAGAGCCCAGAGCAGAACTTAACACTTTTCTGCGCTAAACCGACCTGTCATACAATCAAAGAAGTGCCATTGTGGCTCTCTACTACAATGTCGTCAAAGGTTAGGGTTTCAAAAACAATTCGTGATGCAGTGAATATATGGTCCAAGAGACACAATTTGAGATGTATAATATAATTAGGAGGAAACCTATGTTTAAGGCTCTGCCACCCACTCTTCTTTGGCTGTAAATCAAAAAAGCGTGAGCATTAAAGTCATCAATCATTGCAAAAATGATTACGACATAACATACGCCACGACCTTAAGGTGAAACAAATCTGCATAAGACAAGGAGTGCCAGGACGCTCATTAGGATCTGCGAATGCAGTGAGTCTCACTAATGCACTGCATTAGTGAGACTCACTGATGAATGGTGGCATGAACCATTGAGGTCAAAACAGATGTCTCTAGGTAATGATAAAGATGACGAGACGTTGTGAGACTACGACATCCATTTCCTCCACTGGGTCGCAGTGTCGAAAGCTTGTATTTTTTCATTGGGTTCTGTGGTTTTGTGGCGCCATATATGAATCAAAGCTTAAGTACAACCAGTGGCCATTGGCTAAGTACATCTGAAAATGAACGCGCTGCATAATTTACAAGAAGCATCTTTCAGCTCTAGCATAACATTAGTGTATATCATCGCAATATATTTCATACGTATTGAGCTCATGATGTGCCAGCATCGTTCATTCTTTGTTGTCTGCACCTTCTGTGCCGTAAGGCAGGACTCGATAAAAAAAATTGAAGACGTCATTGACTGCCGAAAAATGGCTGATTAAGGAAGGTGAATCATTTTTCATTATTGCACCAGTCTGATGACTAGATTTTTACCTTAACGTAATTCGCAGAAGCAACTGATTTCACAACAAATTATACAACAAAGAAAGCCAAGGTTAGCTTCTAAAGGTTGCGTAAATTTGAGGGATTTTGAAAACATCTGAAACTTACATTGTTTTACAGCGAAACCTGTTATAAGATTACAACTCGGGTCACGTTCAGTGCCATAATTGTCCGCCGCCGCCACCGGTGTCCGTAACCACATCGCGGGAAATCATAAAAAAACCTAGTGCCGATGGCACAGTAGCGCTCGAAACCAGCTCCGCTTGGTGCCAGCCCAGTATTCTATCACTGAGGCAAGCCGCTGCGTGGAACTAGTTGGCAAACTTGACTTAGACAGGCTTGATGTCGGGAAAGCAATCGCGTTATTACGACTTATAAAGCGTTTTAAAACAGCGAAAGAACAACCTGTCGTTGCACAATGCGAATAGCGTAACGAGTGGGCCATGCAATGCTCCAACCCGTTACAAAAGCTCGTTTTTGTTCAGCTGTTAACAGGGGCGCATATCCACTTCACAATTCCTCATCGTCGTCAGCCACTGCATGAACAATTGCCACAAAATTCCTCGCAATAGCTTAGCGCCTATCACGCTTCTCAGAAGAATGACGAACAATAACATAGCTAATGCCGGCATATTACCCTAAAATTTTTATTATTAATGCTGTGGTGGGCAGCAAGCAAGCCTGCTTGCAGCAGTTACCCAATGGGTGTTTCGAAAAGGCTCTGAAAGGCCGCTCTCTTAGCTTTCGCTGAGACTGGGCTGCGCGTTCCACGCAGGCCTGGCGCTTTTTAAAGATGACAGTCTTTCTTGGGGACATTCGACGCGAAAGTTTTGGTCTGTTTGTCTGTACGTTTGTCTGTTTGGCCGTTTAACGGTACCCTAAACGGCTCCAAAGTAGCCGAACGATACCCCAAACGGCAGATCCCATTCACAGCGCCCACCAATATTGCTCAAGATTCAGCGTTCATACTTGTGTGTTTTTGAATAAAAAGCAATTATTGGGCATATCTGAGGCACCATAGCAACACGTCAATATTCTGTATGTTAGTCTCTTACTAGAAAAGGCATACATAAGTAATTATAAGGACCGTAGCGTTTATAACGTTGCGCTGACCAGGCAATACTTGCATGACAAGGTAAGTGTTTCCAACGCATTGCCAAGATGACATGGTGGTGGCACCTACCCGTCGCCCTGCGTTCTACAGCTTATCGCCTTCGAGACGGGTGCGTAGGGCACGCTCACTTCTTTTTTCAGGTAACTGCCAGATAGCGCAAATGTCTCACGTGTGACGTGACATGATGCGCTCATTCACCTCCGCTGCACGCTCAAGGCACTCTAACACAGTGCCTCCAGTATACCATTCACCGATTTTCTTGAGCAAAACCTCAAATGAACGTTTTGTTCACTCTCTCCAGATGCAAGACTATCGTCTTTCGATGACATTTGCAGTGTAACATGCAGATACGGGTCAATTGTTTTTCTAGCGTAAGCTACGCTGCCCGTGGTTGTGCAGTTACGCGTGGCTTACGGCGAGCAGTACTGTGAAAGTGCGAAGAGAAGTGACGTCACAAGACACACAGCTGGCACGTTGAAGGCATGGGAGCTCCACGTGTCACTAGTGGGCTGGCGCTTGACTGGCGTTAGATCGCTCACGCGCTAATGCGGCCGTTCATTCATCCATCTATTTATGATTCATCCATCCGTAATTTGTCCATTCGTGGTTCGTCCATCTATGGTACTCTATCTATCCGTCCGTCCGTAGCTCCTGCTACGTATAACCCGGCAGAGCCGAGCTACGCAGCAGCTTTCTTTTTTATTTTACTACTAATCTAGTGTAGAACATTGGACAAAAATGTATGATACTTAAGGGCTTTCAGTAGAAATTCCCGAATACAGAAACGACTGTAATGCGTGAAAATGTAAAAAGGAGAAAGAAAGAAACCCACATGATCCAGCAATTCCAATCTGACTCCAGCACACATTACGTGAAATGAAGCAGGAGGCACAGTGAAGATACTGTTCCCATCTTTACGCAAGGCTGGAGCTTTCAAATGTGCTAGTGTCAGATCTTGCTAAGTGCTGCTATAAGATGCTGCAGCTTTCGCTAGAGATAAGCATCTGCTAGTAGTCTTAAGCGTGCCTAGACTTGGCTAGAAATGTCACGTGACTACCTGATGCAAGATGCTATTTTAGTAACATCACTGCCTCTTAGGAGGTTTTTGGCGAGAACCTGTCACATGAGTTGACATCTTTGTATTCACGCGACTAAGTTTTGCTTATTTTGAGTCATGAGAGTACATGTTGCCTGGTGTTGCGAGATCTTTTGTAACGCGAGCACTTATGTCACGTTACATGATTCTAGTCACAAGAGTGGTTACGTGATACAACGTGACTCGTATTAGAGCGACTATTTGTTGTGTACTTTAGTAATCTGATTAAATATCATGTGATATGGTGAGATTTTTAGCCACATTGTGTTATGTTACGTTAGCCAGGTGGCGTTATGTAACGTTATAATACGGGAGTTTAGTCACGTGAATAGTTACTATTAGGTTACGTTGCGTGATTTTTCATGAAGTGAAAATAAAGCCCTCGTTTTTTCCTTAACTTAATACTAAAGGAAATTGACAGATAATAAAGCCAAGGACAGAATAGGAGATGTTAGTAGTACTAATTCTCATATTGTTGTGAAGAAAACAAGTGACAAGTGGACGAAAAATTGACTTACCGCTGGCAGAGAAGGAACCTGCGACCTTCGAAAAACACTTCCAATACTCTGCCAACAGAGCTGCAGTGGCGGTCAATCTCCCATCCGCTTTATGGGGTATGTATGTGCATTTAAACGTGAGAGCGTCAGTCAGCGCTGCCAGTAGCCATGACGACGAGTGTATACTGTTTTTCTGCCTTTCGGGGTGAGGTAGCAAGTGTTCTAAGTACGAGTTGGCAGCTTTTACCAGTATTAATTCACATACTACATGAACGCGTCCAGTCTGCCAGAACTGAAGGGTCCGTCAGTGCCAGCGGGAAGTCCTGTTTTCTTCCACTTTCTACATAGAAATTTGCATTAAATTACTGCTAGTAATAACCACTGGAATTTCCTGGTCATAGGTGTCTGGTGGTATTCATGCGTGATTTTTAGTCACAAGACACACAAGCCCATTATAGGTTTTGTATTCCACGCCAGAAAAAAACCGTGGACGTTGTGTAGGAGTGAAGCAAAAGTGGAAGTGTTGATGTTGATGAAAATTGAAGTTGATTAAAATTGCGGTTCACGGAACTTTCTCAACGAAACGCTTAAATAGCTCTGGTTTGAAAACAATGTTTTCATTGGGGGCTTTCTCTGGCAAGCATAAAGTGCACCGATGGTCCAGGGTTTCCCTCTAGCTCAGCGCATTGATTCAGCTACGCCACGCTAGCTCAGATGTGTAGGCAGCATGGAGTTGCTGACTACGCTTGGTAACGCAGTACTTTTTAAACACGGGCTGCTCCCTTCACCACTTTTCTCTGCATGTATTCGTCTTGTATGCGCGTATATGCACCGTCGTTAGTGGCCATCTGTGTGCTAATGCATCATTGGCCGTAGTATCGGAACGGCTCCGTGCACTTAGTACGACGACAAAAATGGTCTTCGGCAAACTCTGGCTATGCGCACAGTGAGACAATGAAGTAGTTTGTCGTGGAACACCCGTGCACTTCAAAAGGTCTCATTTACAGGGTAAATCACGTCGGACAAAACGCGGCCTGCGCCCGAACTGAAGGGTGCTTGTAAGGTTATAACCTTTGCTTCCCTCTTTCGTGTAGGCAGCCTTCACGTCACGTCGAATACAGCCTGCACGTGGCGACAGCGTTTGGAAGACTGTTTCGAAGAGTAAACATTGGGACCTTTTACGAGAAAGTTACAGTGTTTCGACATATACAAGGTAATTGAACTTGCACACAAATCTTCCTCGCGCCATTGATGATGAAGTGTCTGACAGTTTCAGTCTTTAGAAAGCACGAGAAGAACTATTTGAAAACATATAAAAAACAAATGAAAAGAAATTTTCTGATAAGGAAAGAATACATCGTTAATTAAGTAATTTTTTCTATTATTCTTTTTGGCATTGCATATTTGTTTCCAGTAGCTGCAGAATACAGGTCTTCACGGCATGACGCAATTACTGGTACATGTTGCCGTATTACATACATTTAATTTCTCGTATCCAATTCCCGTGCACTGGTAACGAATAACTATTTCTTCTTTATCTGAAACCTGTCAGCCTCCTGCTTAGCCCATTTAGTATCGTGGTATTTGTTCAAAGGAATTGCTGACTTGTATGAATTAGGATATAATTAAACTGCATCTGTTTTCTTCAGAATTTTTCTTGTGATTTTTATCTTAAAATTTCTTTTTAATTTATTTTTTCTTCATGTATTCTTCTATATATATGCACACGTATACATATACGGCACAGAATCGTGACCGAGAGGGCCAAAATCCGCCCAGAAAGTCCATAGCATTGCTAACGCAACGGAACCAAACACAAATAAACGTCCAAAGAGTATACTTTGGGAAAGGAAGTGATAGTCCTTGTTATGCTACGCAAATATCTTGTCTTTATCCTTATCTATCAGTCAAGGTGAGAACGGCAAAATACCAAAATGGAACTCTTCTCGTGCAACACCTCCTCCATCAAAGTTAGCCCTCATTTTTACGATTAACGGATAGTTACTTTTTCATGTTATTCTTTGTCACCGCTATTCTCCTGTAGGCATTTCTTGTGAGCGACTAGTGGTGCCGCTTTTGTGCAGTTGACGTCTATTCGCAAATGAGCAAGGCGTGTTTCAAGAAGATTGATTGATGGGAAAAAGGAGGAAAGATGTGCAGCTTCCTCTCCGAATTCCTTTTTTCTTTCGGTAGGTTGTAAAGAGACCACGACAATCTTTCTAAGCATGGTGCCGTAATAAAAGAGCAATCATCGTGCGGAACAAAAGAAAATAATTTATTCTTTGCTGGTTAAAATAATCATTGCGCAACATGTCTGCACGGGCACATTTTCACGTTCTTCCCTTCATTAGGCCTAACGTGGTGATTCACCGACGTCGCTGTCATGCTCGTTCTTCTGAATAAGCTAAACGTGATGCTGGGCACACACTGGAGTAATTCTATTCTTATACGCGTGGCTCACTTAGTTTCTAATGTGACCTGTTAATTGTAACAGAGAATTATAACGCGAATAAACACATCATCATCAGCCTGACTACGTCCACTGCAGGACAAAGGCCTCTCCCGAATAAACACAAACTCACACAAATAAGCAAGTGCAGACTGATAAAATAAAATGTGTTTTTTGTTGCTGTTGTTGTGGTGGTGGTGGTAGCATCAAACTGTTTTTTTTTTCTCTGAATATGCTTACACTAGTTCCTAATAACGGATAGTGTCGCAACGTGTACTGTGATTGCGGTATTCGGCTGCTGTCCCGAAGGTCACGGGATTGAATCACAGTCATCGGTTGCGTTTTCGATGAAGACGAAAATTCTTTAGGCCCGTACACTTACCTTTAGGTGCAGGTTAAAGAACGTACACCAAGCGGCAAAAATTTATGAATCCCTCCACCCTGGTGTGCCTAGTAATATTATTGGGGTTTAGTCAAGTAAAACATTAGAGGTCATTATGAGTGGGTCCTCTGAACGGTATCGTGGCTTTGTGGCCCTGCTGTAAAAAGACCATGAAAAGTTTTATGGTTTCTCATGCATTGGCTCAACATACCTCCCAGATGTAAGCCTTCTTCTCCGACCATGTGTTGATTCTCTTCTCTAATCAAAGGCTTGTTTCACCTCACCTGGTTTTCCACGGCCTCCGTAATTGCCCCATCTTTGACGAACCGAGGTTGTGAAATGATGACCTCTTCGTGTGACGTCTCTTTATGTGACGTCAGAGTGACGGCATGGTGGTGCCGTAAATACCAGCGACGCGTGGCTTCATGTGATGACGCATCACGTATGATGATTTTTGCATCAGTCGTGTTGACACCACCATGGAGGCTCTATACTTGCGTTTAATGAGAGTTCTGAGGCTTTTGCATTATTATTGTAAAGTGCAGTTAAATACTGTGAAGGGTTAATATAGACCCTAACAAATCAATCTAATTACTTCGTGAATAAGCAATTGTTTTAGATTGTCCTTATTTTAATGTTATTCTCAAATGAAGTGCCCTTGTCAATGACTAGTTTCCTGTGTACATTGCGTGGCATCATCAATGACTAGTTTCCTGTGTACATTGCGTGGCATCAACTTGTTCAAATCCTAACCAAACTACTAATCTGCCGTGAAAATATAACCAAGCTACTAAGTCGCGACTCTGCCTGTTACCCATATCCGCGATCTTACATAGTGCACTAATAGAAAAGTGTATTTCTTTGGGCAAACATTTCTCCTGGCTGGATAAATATCTGAATGGATGAATAGAACAGGCACCAAAAACAACGCTCGGTTCGCCCTCTCGTGAGCCTCGTGGAAGTTAATAAAGTGCAGCGGGGGACATGCACCTGAGCTGTAGCAGCAAATTACGCAGAGCCTGTGGGATTTTGCTCAATGAACTGAGGCTTCGGTAATTGTTTGAATCTAGCTTCCATATACGCATCAACTGTCTTCTCTAAATAATAAAGTGACTCGTCTATCGCAATGATTCCACACATGCAAGCATTGCGATCCCCTTCACCTTTTTCCTTGATCATGCACTGCATCCTTATATCTGCCGACAGGCGCCAATCTCTTAAACGTTATCGATATCCTCTGCTCGCCTCACTCTCACCCCTGGCTATGAGGTAGTTTGTGGATGAGGTATATGATCTGATGCTGTCTCTTTCGCCGAAGAGTTGGCCTCAGACTGGTGACGCAATCGGCTGATTGAACAAGCGCCTGTTAGTTGGATGTGGATTAATACTATCTCATTTAGGGTGGTTGTCATACCCTGAGAAATGAAGACACCCGGTATGTCACAATGTCTTGCCTCCTATTACTAAACAACTGTGAATCACTTACGGTGAAAAAGTGACTAACATGAGCAGTTTCGTCTGTTATACATGAAATTCTTACAGCTCCCGCTGTTGGCGACTTTCAAGTAAGCTTGAGTCAATAGCCAGGGCTGTGATCCGGACATCACTACGTGAATAAAACGATAAAGCAATGTATCAAAAGCCTTCTGTCATGCTCTGATTTCTTACGTTCTACGTCACCGCCTTACGCTCAGATATACCGGCTTCTCTAAATATCTTCTTAGCTGTGTTAAAAAAGCAGTGTTAACTCATAAATACCTGTTTAGATATCTGAAAACTTTGCTACATTTATTTTTTAGGGGGGGGGGGAGGCTGTATGCGCGTCATTTCATAATAAAGAAGAAAACAATGAATCGGGTGAGTTTTTAGGCTTTCTTCTGGTTTAATTTTAACTGTCGTATTTGTACAGAGCAAACTGAGACAATTTTTGTGAACCATGCCCTGTGCCACAGTGGACCCTATAAAGCACTTTGAGCTCGCCCCGTCTTTCCTGCTGAGAATTCTAATCGAGCTGCGACGAGCACTGGCACTGTCAGGAAGTAGCGTATGGGATGTGGGGGGTGGTGGACGAGATGAGCTGTGCCAGACGCTCTAAGCCTACTCCTCCCAAGTGCGCGACGGTCACTCGGGAAACCCCAAACGCGTCTGCAACGCCAAGAGTGCTCATGGCACATTTTGAGGGAGACACAGGCACGCCTTAATTTCGCGTCCGTGCACCGCATGTCTAACGAGTTAAGCGCACTCGCTGTTTGAAGAGAGTAGTGATCGCGCTTACAAGTTTCGGGGAAAACACGCTGCAATTGTAAGCACCGCATAGCGCTGCACTTGGCAAAATCAGTGTACTACGTGCCATGAAAACCGAGACGCCCGAAAGCACTTCCATTGTACCCCTTTTCGCCTGACTTATCTAGCGAGCAATCCCAGAAAACGCATGCTCTACAGCGGCTTCGCGAAGCACCCGACATGACTGCCACAGTTGGTTAGTAGGCGGTATGTCACAGCCAATTACTTTGTCATTTTGATTGGCATCAAGCAGAACAGCCTGTAGTCGGGAACATTGAACGTAGACTTGCATGTGAAAAAGAAATGCTGCTGCAATGCTCCAGCGAACGCCTTTTATCATATATATATATATATATATATATATATATATATATATCTATATATATATATATATATATATATATATATATATATACATATATATATATATATATATATATATATATATATATATATATGACCAGCACGGGATAAGAAGCGGATGTGGACATACACCGACAATTGGTTTCGTTCTCGGTGTTCACGGTGGTTCTTCCTCTTTTTCTTTTTTTCTTTTTCTTTTTCTCTTTTTTTCCTTTCCTTCTTTTTCTTCTCTTTTTTCCTTTCTTTTTTTCTTTAGTTCTCTCTCACTCTCGCAAACATCTTTCAAGGCGAGAGGGACGCGGCAGCAACGAAGTTTGGAAGTTCATGTTAGTATAACTCATCCCCTGATGAAGGGAGGGCCCCTCCCGAAACTGTTGGGAAATATATTTATCCTTATTGACAATGCTCCCGTTGTGCCATATCCCATACCTTCACGAAGACTAACTGGCCCATTGAATTATTACTCCCACTATATATATATATATATATATATATATATATATATATATATATATATATATATATATATATATATTCTCATAATATTTAATGGATGAATCAATTGGGTCTACAACCTTTATGCTACTATATTGAGCTCCAAACCCCGTCTGGTTGTTTTTTTTTATTTTTATGAGGCAACCAGCGAAAACGTCGCGAGGACAGCGAAGGAAAACAAAGAGACAGGACAAGTGCTTGACTTACAATTGAATGTTATTTGTAGCAAACACGGAAATATTGATTTTTTATTTATTTGTCACAGATCATATGGATTTTTTTTATTTCTTTCTTCATTAAAAATTTTCTTTGTATCTCGAATAATTACAATATTCTATTGGAAATAACGAATAAATTACTTCTTTCTCCTGCATAGACTTTAAAATTTTTTGCTTAGATTAACCAATCTTCTTGGCCCAACCCCCGTAGTGAGGCAGACTAGAGAAACAAGCAAGCAAGCCATGCATCGGACTGCAAGGGCACTTAAAGTAACTTCCTCTGTTTGGCAATGTAATGAAAATAACGTCAATTTTTTTGCAAACCCACGTGACCTGTTTACAGGTTTCACAATACAACGTACAATGTAGCATTATTATTGCGTGGAACAAACGTACATTACTATCGGGCGTCAGAATATGTCATTATCACAACGACGTCATGGTTTAAAGCTGACCACTCATTACAAAATGCCAACACGGATTTCTTTAAGACCATGTTGCGGGTGCATAGCAAGTTCGGAAAGATTTGATGCGCATAATTGCTCGTGGTTTAAAACGTGCTACTCTTTACATTACATTTATTTATTTATTTATTTATTTATTTATTTGTTTATTTATTTATTTATTACTTCCTCGAATGTTTCATGAGGGGTATCGAATGAGAGGTCGATATAACTAGTGCATTATGGTTTCGATTCTTGCCTTGAAAGATCTATGCCTGGACTGGTGCACCATGTCTGCAGGAAGACAATTGCAGTCCTCTGCAGTCTGAACAAAAAATAATTTTATGTGGGTGGTAGTGTGGCTGTCAGGGATCAACTGCTTTTGGGTAACTTTATCTATTACATTGCAGTAATCTATAATTTAAACTTCTCGAGTAACGATATAGAATAAAAGCTATGCACTAAGTGCATGCTTGGAATGCGCGCACTAGGAAAGTGATATCGCTGTCCCTTTCAACTCTTAAGGGGAAGCTTAAGTATCCTCAGTTTTTTTTATAAAACAGCAGTATGTATAAAAGCAGCTCCTAAACACTGCATTCATAAGTTGTGTTTTTTTTTTTTCGAGTGACCATGCCCCGCGGCACAGCAGCAATTCACGGTTTACAAAACGAGAGCTTGTGGGCAGACACGTTGTGCCTGCAATGAAAAACCAATTCCGCAATCAACGTAATACCGTGCTGTTAGGAATTGCTCTAGCGATTTTGTCTTCGTGATTGTTTACGAAAGCTCATTTAGTGGGCGAAATTTGTCCTTGAACTACTTTCACGTGCTCCTGCTGTGATTGAATCAATGTTATTTCCTAAATTTCATAATTTCAGTGCCTTGAGAGGCACGCTATGCAATGCCGAATCTCTTTATACGGGCAACATTAACGTAAAATAACCAAGTAATCTTCACAGACACTCACATGTCTTGCGTGAAGAGTCACTTGAGTACTCTTTTTTTTTTTTTTGCTATGGCCTTCTACCCGGGATACATCATGTGTCATTTCTTGGATGACTTATCTAGCCTGCGCGTCAGTGAGTAGAATTCTCTGGTCTCACGTGTATTTCGGCAATCTGAAGTCTGTTGCATGTGACCTTGCATCTGCAGTACTCTGGCTGGTTTCTATTAGGCCACGCTGCTTTTGTTTTGAACTGGGACGTTTGCAGCGAACACAGAAGCTCCTTCTGCAATCGCCGATCCTTATATTCGTACGAAGGATCTAGAAATCCACATTTTTTTAATTCGTCAGCAAAATCAGCTTGTACTATTTTTTTGCATGGGTTTTATCTGGAGTGTTTCTTTAATCACCCAGGATATTCTCACCAAACTCTCCACTTTGTCTCTGTGAGCTGTGCACATTATGTTGTTGTTGTTTTTTCTGAGGACTTGCGCGAAAAACCTAATTATGAAGTCAGGAAGGTAAGTATGGTCATCTTTATATTCGGCGGGCCATGAGGCCTACCCCAGGGAAATTACATTCCCTACTCTTCATTGCTTCGTTCTTTCCAGGCCCGAGTTGTCACTCATCTTCTTTTGTCCTTACTTCATTTTGTTTCGTCTGCTACTTTTACATTTTTTATTCTTTCAATAAAACCTTACATGAGATCTGTCCCACAGCTCGCTTTCATTATGACTGAAGCCTATCAAATGGAAACTTTTCTCCTTTTCTGAAAACATTGTTAATTTTGCTCATATTAAGCGTACAGCTTGAGAAAAATAGAGGCCAAATTACGCGTATGCTGGACCAGATGTCAGTTCAATTTACTACACGTGAATTTGTTTTTTTACACGCATGTATGTCGATGGTGGCATACTTAACTGCCCTCAGACCTTATAGCGAGTGGCAAACAATGAATACGTTATGCAACATCACGTAAGATGTTCAGTAATTGTGTACAATGACAATCAATCAACTTGAATGCACTAGCTCAAGTCAGCATATTGGTCACTGTAAAAATGCGACTTTCTCAGAATGACCTCCGAGATTACGCGCCGGTGGGAAACCATGCGTTGTGCAATTTCGGAGGCCATGGCCTGAACAACGGCTCACGTATGCCTCGTGAGCTAAGGCAAGTACAACTGAGCTATGCTATGCAAGTTTCGTGTATATAGAGTGTGTAGCCTAATGTAGCCAAAACAAGCAAGTTACTGATCAGTGTCACTAATCTGTTACGCTGGCTTCGCGCCACACTCGCTATTATTCATGCAAACGTACGTGGACAGAAAGGAAACAGTGCGTCCACTATACGTCTTGAAACGAGGCATCAGCCGACTCAGTTGTTTTTGCTTACCCAGCCACTCATTAGAATTTTCAAGTATTAGGCTTCTTAGCATGTTTTACCCAGTTTGATAAAATTACATCGATGCATTTGAGTGTCCATACGGTCAAAATCGTTCATTTGAGGAGCTAACTCTGTGATTAGAAATATGCTTGTCCTGCTAAGATTTTCCACCAAGGGGCTGTAAGCTCATTTTAACAAAGATAGCGAAGTCAGGTTCAGGACACAAGCCAGTCACAACTTGATGACTGCAGTGCGAGACAACCGCATATAGTAAGAACCCCGGAGAAACATTTTCTGCATTTCGTTCGGCCAATGCATTTACGGAAAGATTAATTGATTCGGGCTGGAAAAGATTGCCTACCAATGTCACCCTGGCTGGATTATTTCTTTTCAATTGCTTCAAACACGAATCAGGAGAACCAGATGTCAAATTGTGTGGGTGTGTAGGGGAGTACGTTTACTGAAAACTGATGTGCGCACGAACAGTCCCATTAAGCTCGAAAATGTCTTCCGCCCTTCAGGCGGGCTTTCATTTCGAATCCTATATTACTTCGGGCTCACACTCTTACCTTTGCATTCACCATTCCTTTTGCTTCATTTCTATCGGCAGCCTTTGTTTTCCAACACCTATGTTTTTTTCAGGTCAACGAAAGAATTAAAGAATAACTTCCCTCTTCAAAGAGCAACTCCAGATGCTGGGTTGCGGCAACAATCTGTCTCCGCTTCTCCCCTTCTTATGCATAGTGCCAATCTTTAACTTATTCCGCTTCCTTTCTCATTTACCGTCCTCCCCACCTTGTCTGTCTGTCTTTTTAAGCTGTTCAGAAATTGCTGCGGCCATCACGTTTCGAGTTTAATCGTGCGCCACTATCGCGTTTAAGGCTCGTTCTTCTGCTGCTGCACTGCTTCAGAATCCGTGCTTTGCCTTTTATTCCGCGGTTTCGTGTGGCTTCGTCGCTGTGTGGCGGCTATCTTATTCTCAAGTTTGCGCTCGTTCGAAAGCTAGCGTTCATCTGTGCCTCCTGTGTCCTTGCAATGCGCAATCATATTTAGGAGGAGGAATAAATGAGGAATGACAGGGAGGTTAGCCAGTTCTCAGACCGGCTGGCTACCCTGTACTGGGGAAGGGGGTAAGGGGGATAAAAGATGAGGGAAAAGAGAAGTTGTAAAAAAAATGAGAGAGAAGGTCATCAGCAATCATATTTACCTTCCTCTTATCTCACTGGCCTTCCTTCTCTCTCTCTTCCTTTCTTTATTTCTTCCTTTAGTACACTGCACACTATAATTTGTGCTGAAAGGCTTCGCATTAGAGATTCCTATTTGGCCGATGACGTCTTTGTATCTCCATTAACGCTGAACACGCGCTCACCTTTGCTGCCTCTCCTCTTATTCACGCCTCCCGTGTGTGCCGGCATTGCCAAAGTAGGAAAGACGACTCCTGCTGTGAAAAACTATGTCAGTTTCAGTTTTCGCTTCGTCTGCAGTATAACCGTGGTTTCCTGCTGCCCTAACACGCCTTCACTCGCACATAGAACGCGCGACGTATGAAGTGGTGTTATGGCCTTTGAACTTTACGCGGAACGTCACGGCGATGTTGACGGAAAATGTCTGAAGCGTTGCCATAATTGCTCTCGAAATAAAACGACAGATTCCATGCTTCCTCTTGGAATACAGAAACAGCCAGGTCCCTTCGTATTTTCGTATTTGACACGTCTCTCGGCTTCATCTGCCCCTTTCTCTAACGAGTGATGATTTCCAAGATGATGACGATCATTTATGATCAACCATACGTCCCAGAGACATTGCTTACATGGGCAGTCAAGTGGAAACCGGCAGTGAATTACGAGACCACAATGGGTATCGATACGATGGATACCAGAGGTGATCTCCTGGACATGTCGAGATAATGCTAGAAATATTTTAAAGCACTGAAATTTGGAGGCGTTTGCGTTCGAATAAAGTGGTAATAAAAACAGGCAAGCAGGCAAGATACGAGAGAGAGAAAGAGAGTTACACAAACAAGCACTCACTTCGAACAGAGTTTGAAGTGAGCCCTCATATGCGTGACTCTGTCTCTCATTTCTGGTCTGCTTACGCACTCATATCACCGCTAGATAGATTACCTGGTATGTTGTTTTGCTGACGTCATTTAGGTCGGCTCTTGGTTGCACCTGTCGTACAACTTTTTTGATTTAAAACCGCAATCCAACATACCAAAATTTTCATCGCTTGTAGGGTGCAACCATCTTTGCCGAGGGGCTGCTAACTGTGTCGAACGGACGGTACGCTAGCATGCAGTTTTTTTTTTAATTTTATGATAGCCGCCAGTGTTCGCTCGCCATCAGCTGTGACGTAACTATACTTCGCATAGCCCCTACGCTAGCCTCGCCAACAGGTGACAAGTGGGTCACGTACTGAGGCGGTCAAATTTTCGGACTATGTGAGTGCGGGTCAACCAGAACTGTGGCGCTTTCCGACGACTGCCTGCCAAGCTCAAATCCACGCACTGCGCACGTGCGGCCTCTTTTACCTGCCACCCTGCTCGTTTGCTCTTTTCAACAGCGTGCGTACCGGAACGCCAGAATTGCAAGATGTGGTCACTCCTACTGTCACCGCGGAAACGGAGAGCGACAATATCTTGACGAAAAGACGTGATTTGAACTGGCAGGGCTCGAAGCGTACCGCATCCTGCATTTTATTTGTCCTGCGCTCCGCATGAAATTTCCACCACGATTTCCACCATTCACCACGATTTCCACCATTCACCACGAATTTCCACCATAACACCACGAGAAATTCCAGCGTGCCGGTTTCCCAGGAATGAAGGCTGTGCAGTAACCCCAACGCAAAGGTTGATTTTCGAAAAAAAAAGGCCTCCGTGACCGGCAAATGTCGCCGAAAGACGACAAGCTTATACCGGCAATACTACTTGAGTCCTGCAGTCTCATCTGCAGCCACCCGTGATGCTTTTCTCGTACCATTTCCAACCTGGCAGAATGAACTCAATTGGGGTTTGTTTGAGCAGATTTCATTTCACCGTCCTAACTGCTGGAATGCCATGTGTTCATATCTTCATGACATGTTGGTAATGTTTTGGTCTCGTATGGTAGTGTTTCCAAAGAAGCATGTAGGAGACAAATGTATTTCATTGTATGGAATTCAGGATGAATGGCTGTGCGCATGTACTTCTGGTGCGCCGCGAAACGCTTATGTAGGTCACAGAGCTACTGCAGGTAAGTGATGTCGTTGTACCGAATCGTAAGAAACTCCCAATTTTTCGTTCAAAGCATGACATTGTCAACGCAGCGTAATAAACGTTGCTGTTTTTAGAATTGCACATGTATGTATTTTCTTAAACAAAGACATGTAATGTTCAAAACTTCCCCATTATTGTCGTGTCCCAGATATGCGTAATGTTCACTTTTTGATTGCCAGTGTTCGCACGTATGAACGCGAAAACCAGATTGAGATGGTTGGTCACTGAGAAAAAGTTAAACTTCCGTCGTTCTAGTGAATCCGTTGACAGACATAAGCAGCAAGACCGACGTACCAAAATTTCTGCGTTGAAGTATCCCAAGAAAGACTATCGCATACACGTGTCCGGCGACGCAGAGCGTCTGGGATTACGGCGCAGAATGTGGCGCGCACCGAGCACTGCCCATACAAATTCCATCTTATCGTCATGAAATCATAGCTTGGTGTTTATGCAGCGACAGCAGGAGTTACACCTTGCGCTTCATTTGCCCTTCTCGTGCGCGTGCTGTTAAAGAAAGCGAACGCGCAGGCTGGCCGATAAAAAGAGGCGTGCACGCGCAGTGAGTGCTCTCGAAATTCGCAGGGAGCCTTCAGAAGGCACATGTGGTGCTGTTTGACAAGTACTGCTGACTGGGCGAATCGGTGCCCCCGCTCCTGTCGTCTGCAGAAGTTTGACCACCACTGTGCACTTGCTCGAAACCCTGCTTTGCTCGTAGTCATACGCCCTTTCCGCAATGTGTCACATGACTGTCAAGTGAGATCAACTG
Source organism: Rhipicephalus microplus (assembly GCF_043290135.1). Lineage (NCBI taxonomy): Eukaryota > Metazoa > Arthropoda > Arachnida > Ixodida > Ixodidae > Rhipicephalus > Rhipicephalus microplus. The sequence goes on from NC_134703.1 coordinate 18,706,553, forward strand.
ATTTCTTTTAGATTTGGGAGCTTTCCATTGCAGCATCTGAGATAACAACGTAACAAAGTCTAGTCAGAAAGCGCAAAATCCTTATATACCCTACGCTTTAGTGCTCACGTTTTCCTCATGTTTTATGGGAAAAAATTAGCGCAAGTGGCGATGCGGAGGTGGCGCCTGTAAGAAGTGTATAGCGAAGACCAGAAATAAATCAATTCCTCATATGCGAGGTCGGAGTGGTTTAGTGGTGCTTTAAGGAGCTTGTCGCTTGCCACCTTGCCTCTAATGAATGCTTTTGTACTTTATTAGCTCTTGCTCTCTTCGTGATTTGAAGTTATCGGGCATGCCTGCGTTGAAGATGTACGAGGTACACGAGGAATGTTTTGTGGGACGAAAAGATGCCTGAAGCGAGTGTTACTGTTTGCGAAGTGCGGCGCAACACGTATCGCATGGCTGCGACGCTGAATCTATTCTTCCTTCTACGTGCGATGCCAAACAGACCAAGGCCCTGGAATCTTCCCGGTTTACCCTCGATATCCATCAGGTAAGTAATACAACCTCTGTGTTTGCTCTACACCTTAGCGTAATTGTGAGTCTTAGGTTAGGCACAGCAGTCGTTAGCAAACATGGTCACTGTTTCATCGAGATACGGGCGCTTGCTTGCATATGCATGCAAAAAGGACGCCAGGGGCGCAGCCACGTATTTCTTTCAGAATGCGTTCATACCACTTGTATACCGGGTATTCTAAGTTAAACTTTATGATTTTCTTAAATTTCATTACTGGCAAGATCACAAAAACTACATTTTCAGATGGCATATGTATTTAGGGGGACGTAATGTGAGACAATAATGGCGGCTGTTAGTGGCCAAACTAACTAAATTTAACAACTATTACCTTTTCGATGACTGCAGAAAGTAGGCATAATTGTATTCAAAAGTTCTAAGCAGTCGTGTTTCTGCACAAGTACAACTGGAAGAATCCTTCTTGTATGTCAGTGCTCAGAGATATTCTTAGACAAAGTTTAATTGTGCCTTGAATGAGTACGCATGCAGGGCGGTGAATATCGGCACAATGTTCCTCCCCGATGTGACGAAAATCCGCAGCTCTCTATCGCCAGCCGTAAAGGGCAACCGTTATTATCTTTGCCATTGCCATCGGCACGTTGTCAGAATAAACGACGCACACAACTGCCGCGGTCCATCAGAGAGGAGCTTTGCACCAATGCTGACTGTCTTGCATGCGAAAATATGCAAAGCACAATTAAACTTTGCAGCGGGATATCTCCCGGCACAGATGTCCTAGAATTTTAGCAAGAGTGAAGGCCAAACTCCATAAGCGCGAAAATGCACGCGACAGCGACGAGCGACGCTATGAGCGACGAAACAGGGCGTTCGCGCGACGTGTCGCGTGCTCGTTTTCGCGCGATCGCTCGGTTCTCCAGATTTGGAAACCGTCGCTCATCGCCCGGAAGTGCTGGGCTCAAGCAGCCAATAGCGAAAAACCGGAAAAGACAAAGACTACATAGGTGCACGTGACCCTGCCCGAGTCACGTATGCGCAACAAGAAATAACGCAATGTTTATTAAGCATGCGCATATAAAAATGCTGCAAGGCAATAATAAACACTTTCTGTTCCATTACACAACAATATATCTTATTTTTAAATTGGAAACCGCTCGCTACGCGGTTTTCTTGGTGCGAGTAGACGGTCTCATGCCAGCAACAGTGGAGTTCGCTCGCCGAAGCCGTCGCGTGAAAGAGGTTTGCCTGCGCTAGCGACTGATCGCGCGACGCCGATCTACGTCGCGTCGCTCGTCGCTGTCGCGTGCATTTTCGCGCTTATGGAGTTTGGGCTTGACTGTGAATAAACGCGACTGCCTCCAGCTGTTCAATACAAATATGCCTGCTTACTGCAGTGATGGGAAAGTTCATTATTAAATCGTACCTGATTGGACAACGGACAGTCATAATTATTGTCTCACTTTGTGTCCCCCTGAATACATAAGTTATCTGCAAAGATGGTTTTCATCTTTCTCCCTGTGCTGAATGTTAAGAAAACCATAATGCTTAACTTTAAACATCCGGTGTATGCTCACGCATGTGTTTGTACGTGTGGCGTGTATTTAGGATTACCAATTTAAAATTTTCAGGGAGGGTGGTTGAGTGTAGAACAGTGTTGAGCTCACTGGCTACGCTGGTGGAGTACACCAAAGTATTACACCAACATATCAGAAGTACTCACACAATATTTAACGAGTATGCCTCTAGGTATGATATCAGCTAAATTATAGCGAAAGCTTTCGTAGGGTACACATTTGGTCTAGTTGGTTCACAATTACGTGTGAAAAACAGCTCTCAAATGACAGGACTAATCAAGTACACCGAATGCAGCGTTATGATGGGCGTGCTTTCTTCGTCCTGCATTTGTAGGGTTGTTTCTCTGCTCGCAGCCATGGGTTGCTTTGCCAGCGGCAATAGATTTGGATCATATTTTGTGAACGATGCTAGAAAATGTTCTTTTTATTTACTTCAAAATCGTAATTTCGGCGCCGGACTAAATTTTGGAAAACCAAGCTGACCGTTGGTTCTCGTTATAAATTATGTCCGATCACTCGTTATGAATTTGGTCCCGTCAGTCAGAATCATATGAGGCCGATGTGCGCGTGCCACTGAAACATCTCGATCTGAGCGGCTCATGACAAACTAAGCAATGAATGGCGCACTCTGTCATAGTGTTTTGCAGTATGTGAGGCAATTTAAAGTGAAACACGCAATGAATACGCAATGGAAGAGTTTGGCCACCTAATTGTATATTCAGTGCCGAGTCGAGAAAGTGCGCTGCTTGTGCTCAGACAAGATTCTCTTCGGCGCACTTCAGTTTTGAATACTTCATGAAAGTATGCGCCCATTTTTGTTGACTTCATTTGTGGGTGCCGCTCAAAGAGCTGTAGGCTGTCATGGCAACAGCACCGTTGACACATAACTGAATGGGGCGGAGACAGAACTTGCGTGCATCACATTTATTTCACCTGTATATGGAGACATCGAAAAGTAGTCTGAAAAAGTGATTGAGCAATTAGCGAACCATATGAGGTTGGTCGCTCTACCACATTTTCTTTCTCGCTGTTTAAATATATCACCCTATTCCGACTCGCAAATAAGCAACCGCTACTTTTACGTTCTGTACAAGACTACACAATGCTTTGTTTGTTCAGGCAAACGCCTTCGATCCGTTATGAAAAGGAATCAGCGTCAACGCGAACGGCGCGAACACCCTATGACGTCAACCAAAGTTTCACGTTGAGTTAGCAGTACGAGTTGTTAAGATGCAACGTCATCGAGATGCCACAGATAGTCTAAATTCCTAGCTTCAAGACACATGACGGCATATTCACATCACATCGTCGCATAGCCAAACACGGGGATATCTCAAAGGAAGAGTTACACCACATGCGGTGCACAAAGCTTCAGAGAAAAAAAAAGGGGGGGATATCAATATTAGCGCATTAGAAAACGACCAAGAGCTCCCCCCTTCGAGTATAGTTTTAGGCGAATTCCAAAAGCCACTGTGATTTTTTTTATTTGTTTATTTACTTAGACTTCATGTTATTTAGACATTTATCAAAAAATGTCACTTCACCTTTTGGATATATGCATTGCGAGCTAACCTAAACAAGACTGTGAATCAAAAAAAGAATTATTCAAAAGGTTCACAAGACTAAAAAGCTGAGAACCATCACATCTGTAAGAATAGAAATACATAGAGAATCACATTTCTTTTCAATTCTGTTGAGGCACAGATCGCAAACTCTCGCCGATCAGGGGCCAAGCAGCTAAGCTCGAGAATGTGGGTTTCGGCAGCTGCGTTTCGATAGAGGGTAAATGCAGAAAACAAGCACCTGTGCCGCTCCTTAAAAATGGGACGCAAACGACTATTTACCTTGCGTGGCTGCTGGCTTTCATGAAGGTGGTTGGTTGGGAAGTTGGTGGAGATTGGTTGTGAAGGGCGTCAGCTGCGCTCAGTGGCGGGAACGAGCTCAGATTGAGTGTGTGGCGCGCGCCGCACAGCGCGAGCCATCTGCCCGTGCACCGGAGCGCGCACCTGTCTTGCTTGGTGCGCTTGCCCGGCGCAAGGAGCATCGATGGTGACGAAAGCGAAGATTTAGTGTGGCTTTGAGGCACTTCGCTCCTAAAGAGAGCCACGTGTTTGCTTTTAGGCGTGCGCCAGAGAACCTTGGGTGGGCAAAGTTAGCGCGGAGTCACCCACCAGGGCATGCCGTAAACAATATCATGGCTTCGGCTCTTTAAAGCTCAGTATGAAATCATGATAGCATCTCTTGCTATCGTAGATAAGTATTGTTATAGAACTACCATGCCATGTGCGTATCCTGGACGACAACGCCCATCTACACAGCATTGGCGCTGAGTCTATGCGCGCCGACAAGTGCTTCGACATGCGCTTAGTGTTTAAAAATTGGAATATGATGAACGCAATAGAGGAATATTATGACGTAGTCAAGAGTTCGACGGAATGCCGTCTGGTCAGGTAAATTGATTTGTGGGGTTTAACGTCCCAAAACCACCATTTGATTATGAGAGACGCCGTAGTGGAGGGCTCCGGAAATTTTGACCACCTGGGGTTCTTTAACGTGCACCCAAATCTGAGTACACGGGCCTACAACATTTCCGCCTCCATCGGAAATGCAGCCGCCGCAGTCGGGAATCGAACCCGCGACCTGCGGGTCAGCAGCCGAGTACCTTAGCCACTAGACCACCGCGGCGGGGCTCTGGTCAGGTAAAGGCATTGTTGAATAAAACAGGTCACTGACCAATGTCAAACAAAACAATGACGTTTCGGGACCCGTACGGATCCCTTGTTCACAATCTAGATTGTGAACAAGGGATCCATTGTGAACAAGGGATCCAGATTGTGAACAAGGGAACAATGTAGATTGTGAACAAGATTGTGAACAAGGATCTAGATTGTGAACAAGGGTTCACAATCAAGATTGTGAACAAGGGATCCGTACGGGTCCTGAAACGTCATTGTTTTGTTTGACATTGGTCAGTGACCTGTTTTATTCAACAGGAATATGATGAACGCAATAAGCCACTAGCATTGCCGTGGCTTATTGATGTAAGATTGGCTTATGCTTGAGGTTATGATGAACCGACGCCGAGTGGAGATCCAGAAGGTGGGAGCATGGTAAGGAGTAGCGACTGAGACATTATCTCCAGTTACTCAATTATGTTTGCCTTGGTGGTGCCTCTCAAGAGCCAAGTCGAAACGCAATACCACCATTTGAACACTTTCTATTTTCGCCATATCCATTTTGGGAGAAAAAAAAAGGATCGAAAGATGAAATAGATGTCAAAAGTACGACGGGACTTCGATGCCGATTTTGTTTGTTCTTACCGTCTTCTTTACCACTCACGAGAGTAAAGAATCGCTCGGCAGAAGAAAATGATGTCGCCTTCAAGCCCATGGCGTCCAAATAACGGCCGGAGGAGACTTTGATCAAAAGCCAATGTGAAATTGAGCTGTGAGTGTAACATCAAAACAGCCACGAAGCATAGTACAAACAAATAGACGAGAAAATGGTGTGGTCGAAGCTTGCGGGGCTGTGGAAAAATATGGCCAGCACGAGAGATAGAGCTATGAAAGAAAGCGCGCAGTGCACCACTTCCCGTTCATAATGGACAATGAAGAAGCGGTAAAAGTCGGCAAGAGTAGGAGGTCAACCGTGCTTTCTTTTTCATTCTGCTTGGTTCTTGAGTTCAGAAGGCAGAATAATCTACGACCTAAAACAGCAGTGGGTATTCGTTTTTGGTAGAATGACTTTGCGCAACCATGCTGCGACTTCTTTTTTCCTTGGAGGAATCAAGCAAAGCATTCCGGAGGTAAGTTCTAGGCAGGAACAGTTGTAAAAAGGGAACACAACGTGGCAGTTTCTCGATGCCTTAAGTGTGCGCAGAACAAGTCTACCGCAAGATTCTTACGCATCTGCTAATAAGTTTCGAGCAGAATAAATTAGGGGACACAAGGCTAAGCGAAGGCAGTGCGCTCTTGTTGAATGCTCTGTCTGCTTGCATCTTCCATACTTTCCTAGCTCACTCGTTTTATTTTTTGGTCTAGTTTTAACACAATCTTTTCAGGACTAACACTTTACAACTTTCTATAAACGTGTAAATAAATAAATAAATAAATAAATAAGTAAATAACGTTTCCTACAATTTCAGGTTGCTTGAAATCAATGTATTGAATATATATATTGTTTAAGCTTTGCACTGTCACGGACTGCGGAGGGACAAGGGCCTTTGTCAGGCTGTTCGCCTTTAGCCCTTTGCCCCTGCAGTGAGCTCTGTATCTGGCTTACTGTAAATAAAAATACTACTACTACTACTACTACTACTACTAAGCATCCTCGGTCGTTCAGCTAACGACTGGTAAATAGCCACCTAGTCGCCTAATTTGGTCACGAGCCCTTTCGCAGAGATTCATTTGTCTAAACCAAAGAATGCTAAGCGTCAGAAAACAATTTCAGCCCACGGTTACACCCATCAATACACTGCACTAGCTGGGTGGACGTCGTTATTTCCAGCCGCACATCGGCTCATTACGCCGGTAAAGGCGCAACGCGCCATCCATAAATCCACGTCTATAGTTAACATTTAGTAACTATTTTTATGGAAACTACCTCGCTCGTGCAGCATCTACGCAGTGAAGCGGGAATATGGCAAGGACGTTCTCGGTGAGACGTATAAAAGGCCCTTGGTAGAGGGCATGTTTCACCGAGTGCGGCACAGTAAGGGGTGAAATAGATAACTAAAAGCTTATTGTAGGATGCTTCATTCTCACAAAGCTTGGTGTGAACTCTCTTTTTTCATCCCTCCATAGAGAAGGGAGGATGCAGCGTGTTTATGGCAAACTAGAAGCGTGACGGGAATGTTATGCGGAGCACGAGCTCAGACATGACGCCTGCCCCGAAGACGAGTGGTGAGCCGTCCATCTGTCGGCTGGGGTAGGTTTCGGCAGCAGCTGTTGACGTCACGGATGCCGAGCTTTTATTGAAGACGTGTTTCTGTTCTGATGACCCCGTTACGCAAGTCTTCTCGGGAGAAAAGGGATGAGCTCTCTTCACTGCAACACGTACGCCATAACCGGTGGCGACGTATCTAGTGGGGTTATTCCTTCCCGCCATGTTTTGGACAAACTATATCAGAAATACATATCTTACTTAAGGCAAATGAAAGAGCGTATAAATAAAGGGCCTGATTTTTACATTAAAAATTTTGAGAGATCTCTACAATGACTATTTCTAGCATCGTAATTATCTGCTCGTAACAGCCATCATGCAAAATAAGATCAAAACAATATATATAAAACATATCCTCAAGACAATAGAATTCAAGATCAGGTTGTTTACGTATAGAGCCCAGTGTTCAACCCAGTGCTTGGAAATGTGCTACGCCAGTGCTACGCCAGTGCCTGGAAATCTGTGGCAAACAGAACCTCTGCAAGCTACATGTCGGGGAAGGAATCACATTACCATGCAGAATACAGCGTTTATAATGGTAAAATAACAAATAAGCGTCTCACAATGCAGCATGCGTAACGAGAGACCTGGGCCGTTGAATGCTTCCAACCGATTATGATTCCCCCCCCCCCCATGTAGTGCCTTCTTAGTCCTTCGGATGTCTGGATAAAATGACCAGGCCGAAATTCTTCGTGTTCATCACATCAGCCACAGCATCAACAAACTGCACATAATGCCCTACAGGTGTGTAATAACGGGTACCACACTTTTTCGAAGAACGAATAATGGCATAGTGGGTGCTGCTCTACTTTACAAAAGGTACCATAGTCTAATGGGTACCATGCAAGTATAGTCCTAGTTGCCCCAAGGGTGTTTTACAAAGGCTCTGGAAAAGTCTCTTCCGCTTTGTCGTGGTCCTTTCGACTTTGTCTGCTTATAGGTTTCGCATTACAAATGGTTCTTTTTATTTTGTACGTAGCAGTGCCACAGTATAGTTATAGCCCTATTTATAACTTCCGGACCTCATTATCGTTGAAAAACATTTCAAATAACCCCTAGATTGTTTCAGCAAAAATTTAGATTTCTCTAGTATGTCCTCATCTATACACATTCGTCGCTGAATTTGACTGAAGCGCTTTATGCTGATAGTATAGACCACTCTCAGGCAGTACAAGCTTGAACTCAATGGGCGCTGGGGAAAAAGGTTTTTCAGAAATGTTTACCGCATTTACCAGATGTTAGGAAAGAAGGAATACATGAAGTAATAAGGCAGGGAGGTTAACTAGACAGCTGTTGGGTTGGCTACCATCTTCTGGGGTAAAACAGCATCCTGATATTCTGTCTCACCTGATAAATTATGCTGAGTATTCACAGGGTGAGCGATTGTTTTTTGTCTACGTAGTAATCAAAAGCTCAAACATCGATTGATATATAGCTATACATACCAGTTTAATATCAACAAGACAAAACACATGGGCTATTAATTTACGGCGCACGTGATGCCACCAGAAAATTAAAGGCATTTCAACGCCAGTAGCGTTTCATCGCTGTATGTGTTAAATTGAAGCATATAAGTATAAACTGCACAGCGTTTGACGAAGCAAAATGGTGTAAGATCATTAATTTATTCAAATTTCAACAGCTCGTTGGCTCGTCTGACAACCTGAAGGTGAAAGCTGGAGAGTGTGCATACTTTGGCACTACTTCCTGAAACTGCATATTTGGTAGGCAGTGAAATATTCCTTGAATGCATGCGATCTACACCGAGAGAAATCTTTCAAAAACAAATGTCCTAGTGGCACCACAGGTATCAATAGCAATTGCGCACAGTGTATGAAAATCGAAGTGAAATCGACGACATATTTTATTTATGAATTTTCATCTCGGGGGGCTCTCTATACCGCTGAATGAATTATTGTTTACATTAGACAGCAGCGGTATAGCGGTAACAGTTCTCGGTCGCAGACCCGAAAACGGGGTTCGATGCCAGCCACGGAGGTGTAGCATTTACACGGAGGCAATGCTGGAGGCCCGCGCACTGTGCTGCATCAGTGCACGTTAAAGAGTGCCAGACGGTCAATATTTGTGTAGTCCATCACTACGGTATGCCTGATAATGCTGTCGTGAATATGCTACATCAACCGCTGGATGGCGATTAATAATGATAATAATAATAATAATAATAATAATAATAATAATAATCCTTACCTTTCTGTTATTATATCTTGGTCGGTATTCAGTATTGTTGTGCCGCGCGTACTTCAAGTTTAGTATGCGCTATATGCACAAAAGAAGTCAATCTACGTCCATCTTAAAGGCTCGTTGCACTGTTGGTTTCCTGAGACGGCATTGCGAACGCCATTAAGGAGGTTCCTTATTTTAGGATATTACCACAATCATTTTGCAAGTTTTGTTATCGCTCCGTGAATAAATCTTGGGGCAAACCACACGTCCAGTGTTCGAGAAGCTTCAGGACTGTGGTAGATCATTTTGGTTATATTACACGCACCACGCGAACAATCAAGATTAATCTGGAACCTACGTTGCTGCTAGCGATAACGCTGGAATGTTCAACGGCACATGACCAAATTCTCACGTGTTTCACCGCCGGCCAGTTCATCAACGGCGTACACTCTGTTCGCCGCTATCTATGTCAGTGTGTATCGCTGTAATGTGACTTTTCGCTTTACCAACCACAAGTTCGGCCAAATAAACAGTTTAATTTGGACAAGTCGTCTCTACTTTCGTCGGCGTCACGACCACGTGACATTACGCATTTATTACCACTATAGCCAGCCCTGTAATACTCAATCATTGTCTCAATGACAAGGTTAAACTTGTATAGCGAGATATGGAGTACTCGAATCTATGAGCTCTAAGCAATAAAACTATTTAGCAGATAATAACTAGAATATTTGTACAGAAAACTGGGCATCAGAAGTCAGCTTTTTTTTTTGCAAATTAATTCCGTAGCCCAGCAGCCTAAATGCGTGTCAAATGGCACTAAATCTCTATAAACCTTATTATATGTGATTTTTTTCTCTCGATAACTTTATCTGTTTAATAAACTAGTCCAACTTCAATATGTCCCGCAAGGATGGGTCACGGCCAATCAAGTAGGCTCCTAGTTGTTCTAGGCTTAGTTAGGATTCCACGCTCTCACATATCTCATTTTTACCCATGGCTATACTACTATGCATGGGTATGCGGGCAGTGTTTTTTTTTTAATGTGACGCATTTTTAGCGAACTTCGGCAACATTTATCATATCTATCTATCTATCTATCTATCTATCTGTCTATCTGTCTATCTATCTATCTATCTATCTATCTATCTATCTATCTATCTATCTATCTATCTATCTATCTATATGGCTGTTCCGTTAATGGTATCAATGCCAAGTTTTGTATAGCCTAATATGACTGTATGACTAGCATAATTGACTAGTCATAACATGATTACCATGACAAGTATGTCATAAATGTCATGATTTACATATCATGGTTTTGCAGCTCTTGCGGTGGTTTCGTTGACATGACATGTTGCAAAGCTAGTATGGTATGACATGACTGCATGGCGAAAACAAATGACAGAGACTAACGTTGAAACCATGAGATGCATGTCAAGTAAGTCATGAGTCATGACTACACGCTACGCTTATGGTGCACTTGTGGTTGTTTCACCAGCCTCACATATACCACATTGTGTATTACGGGACGTGAATGCATGACGAAGGTATAAGACTAATGCAAACATGACAATCATGAGATGCGTGATATGTAACAACATGACTACACGCCACACTCATGATGCGCTCGCGTTCGTTTCGCTAGCTTCAAATATACCAAATTTAGTATTACGTGACGTGAATGGATGAAAAAGTTATATGACTGGTGCAAACATGATAATCATGACATGCGTGTGATCAAAGAACATGACACCATACCAAGCTCATGATGCGCTCGTGGCTGTTTCGCTAGCTTCACGTATACAAAATATGGTATCACGTGAATAGATGTTGAAGGTGTATGGCTGGTGCAAACATGATACTCATGAGTTGCGTGTCATGTAACAACATGACTACATGCCATGCTCATGATGCGCTTGTGACCATTTCGCTAGCTTGACATATACCAAATTGGCTATCACGTGACGCCAACGGATGATGTAGGCAAATGACACGTCAAAACAGAACCTAGACATGCATGTCATGTAAAACACGACTACTTGCTACGCTCATAGTGCGCTTGCTGCCGTTTGGCTAGCTCTACGTACACCAAATTTGGTATCACGTGACGTGAATAGACGACAAAGGTAAATTACACTTCAAAACATTATAATCATGACATGGAAGTCATGTCCGAGATTATATACGTCCACCTGGTAAAGTTGTGCTGTTTTTCAAGTGACATATGAACCGTCCTCATTCGTGCGTCGTATATCATCGATTCCCACTGTACGTGGGATCTGCCAATTTTTTTCCCCTTTTTGTCGCTGTGCAGTCTTACTTCGTTCTGCCTTGTCTTACACTAGGATAACGCGCCATCAACGGAATTCATTTGTAGGTTTTAATAATTTTTGTGGTACAAGCGGAGATAAGCGCAAAGCCGAAATGCATCAAATCCTCAAAGGCTCAACGCTTAGTGCATGCATTGTTTACGTGTACAAAAGGTAGCGAAGGCTAAAAAAAGTCGCTACCGTGGCCTTGATTTCAGAGTGATTAAGCAGATAGTTAAAGAGAACCCTCCAATGTTTACCCTTCATATTTATGATGCCATAAATTTTAGGTGGCTTTGAAAAATGGGGGAATACGCTACGCAGGTGTACAAAATGAAGTCAGAGCCATGGTGTCTGCGACAAATGAGCCCGATTCTCTAAGGGCGAATCTTGTCGTTCGCTGACTGGAAGTTGTCGGCTCGGTTTTTTTAGAGCTGCAGAATAACTCAATCTGTCCACCTGGTCCAGCTTTTAAATGCGAAGAATTCGTAGCGAACTTCGGCGACTTTGAGCGTATCTATCTATCTATCTATCTATCTATCTATCTATCTATCTATCTATCTATCTATCTATCTATCTATCTATCTATCTATCTATTTATCAATCTATCTATCTATTTATCTCTCTATCTATCTATCTATATCTATCTATCTATATCTATCTATATCTATCTATCTATCTATCTATCTATCTGTCTATCTATCTATCTATCTATCTATCTATCTATCTATCTATCTATCCGCTTATGTTTGGGTGCTCTCGTAATCACCCACTTAACTTGGCATGAACCAAAATGAGCATGGGAGGGTAAGATTGTTCGACGAATATGCCGTGGTGGTAAAGACATGAATGAGTGCCACAATCCCGTCTAATACGTCGTCAAACACTTCCCGCCAAACAGTGGCCCATACCCACGGACGGGTATGCGCCGCTGGTATGTGCCACAGCTGACTGACACTTAGTCAATCAACTGCAGGTGATTGACACCCGAGAACGACGAGAACACACATGGGCAATTTTAATGTGCGAGCGTTGAAAAATACTCGAAATCGGTATCGTCGACCCGAAGAATGCAAAGTATAAATGTCAGAGTCCCAGGTGGAATCAAACCTAAGCATTCTGCGTGGCATTGAAGCACTGTACTACAGAGCTACGCCAGGTCTCGGAACTCTTTCAAATAGACGCTAATCTTCGTGAAACGTCCATAGTGGTTGCAGTGCTGCCTGCCCAATTTTATAAACATTACATATGTACTCCTTTGATGCAGCTGTCGCGTCGGGTGAACGTCAATAATTGTTAGTTGTCATGCGTTGAAGTTGATTTATATAGCAGTGTCCAAGGCCCACATCCTCGCGAGCATAGCGTTTTATATCAGCTTCTGGTGTTGCTAATACGCATGTTCCAGTTGGCATCGTTGCACAAGTGCAAACAACTGCTTATATAAACATCTGCAACTCTTCAACATATATATGGCTGTGCGTGCAACACTTGTACATATATTTATGGTAATTTTATGATGTGTCACTCAATAAAAAAAATTGCAACATGATCACCTTCCCTCCCCATGCTTTGCACAACGCCGATTCCTAGGCACGGGGGATCTGCCGATTTTTTTTTCTCTTCAATTCATTTTTAATCTGTCGTTTTGTATGTCTTTGTCTCTTAGCCTATTTTTTGTCTTTCTGTTTTCTTTGTCAATTTTTTCTTCCTTTCTTTCCATCTCTCTCTCTCTCTCTGTCTCGTTGTTCATCTCTCGCCTTTTATATTTTTCTTTCTTCTCCTGTTATCTGTTTATGTGTAAGGCTTTTTTCCTTTCTTTCTTTCTGACTGTTTCTCTCTCTCTCTCTCAATCTCCTCTCTTCATTTCTCTCTTCCTTTCCCTCACTATCCTTTGCCAACCACCTTGTTATACTATACTATACAATGCTCTGTTTTGCTCTGCAACCCTCCCTGAATATACGAGTGCACATGATTACCGTGCTCACTTGAGAATTGTGGAGATACTGATTATAATCTCGAAGCGCGAACAAATACTTTTCGTCAAGAATTAACCTGTCTTTTTCTTTCTTTTTTTCTCTTGTACTCGGTCTCTCGCTCTTCAGAGTTATTGCATTCAATGCCGCGCACATCGGTGTCCATATTCTTGGAGTAAAGCAGGAAAGCAAGAAAAGAAAGGCAATAAGAAAAAGTGCAGAGAATGTGAGGGCCGACTTACAATAATGATAATTCCCTAAAACGCACGGCAAACCTCGACCATAGCAAAAAAAAACGGTTTTCTATCCCGTCATGCGTCGCAATATTTTGTGTACTCCGTAAATTTGATATTAATTTCAGCGCATTTAAAATACAAGCCAAGTTTTCAATAAAAACGCCCTTTTCTTTAAAACTCGCTCAAGGCGAAAAACACCGAACGTACATAAGCGAGTCAAAACACGCTCATGGCCCAAAACGCGTGACAGCAAACATCCGTATGGTAATTTATATGTGACCTCTAAAGGGCTCAAGGAAGATAACAATAAAGTATATTTGTCTCAAGGCTCAAATATGCTTGAACCTGTCGCAAACAAGCGAAATAAAGTATAGAACAACACAAGGCCAGAAATAACCGTTATATCCGTAAAGCTGAATTAAGTTTCATAGCTCGTCAGCGAAACCTGACACCAAAGCAGCTAGTAGAGTAACAAAGAGAGAGAGAGAGAGAGATGAAAAAAAAAGACAGGACGGTGAATGAGAGGAAGACTCCGTATAACTAAAGAAACAAATCCACGAATAATCAACTGGCAATTTAATGAATGTAGCGGTGCCAGACTAGCAGTGTAGCATTAATAATTCCCGTAAGGAGACGCGGCGCAAAGCAAGCCACGTGTGGTATGCAAACGTAAGAGCCACATGTGCGTTTCTGTGGTTATATGGATTCGTAATGCCGCCATCATGTACCGCTAAACAAGGGGGATTCTAAAATGACAGCGTACGCGAGAGAAAAAAATAGCCACGTGAATTTTTCGCTATCTCTTTTATCTGAAGTCATTTCGAATGAGTGAACGTAAGCTCATGCATCCCCAACATAGAAGCAAAAAAGTTCTATAGCAAGATCAAAACCAAGAAAGTTCGCCGGGGCTTAAGAGCTGTGTCTTTTGCTACCTCCAGCATTGTCACATAGCTCGGTGGAGAAAACAACGAGCTATGTGATGATGCTGGAGTTTTTGATTCTCGCACCGAATTAAATATTTGCGTCTCTAAGCACACGCATTAGTCATAACGCAAGGGCCACTAGAATATGCAAGAACATTTTCAACAGTTCTCGCGCACATGCATCGTGCACTTGTAAAATGACCCCGCACTTTAATCCTCTAGCTTAGTACATTTCATATAGGCTTTATTATCTAGTGATGTTATCTTTCATGCATGTTTTAATCTAGTTTCGGTAAAGAAACATCACTGGGTAGAACAGATCAAAATTCTTGCCTTATCCTACTTTTGTATTGGCTTTAAATAGTGTTGTGCTAATATAATCCCTTTGTTGTTTAGAAAATTTTGATGCTCGAGAATAGTTTAAAGTAGTTGTCACAGTTCGTTAACGACATACAGGCTACCTGCATTTGGTTGCCATTTTTGGTCTCGTTAGTGCAATGAAAACGTCATAAGCTAGGTGCAAACTATTTTTCAGTAACTGAGTGGTCATCTTGGTGAGACAATAATACATGTGCATGTGACAGACAACCAAAGTAGCCTTTTTACTATGTGCTTTTCTACATTGTTTTACTTTGTTCAAACAAACTCTTGGTTTGTATCAAGTATTCTGAAAATTTCATCTAATGTCAGTTTTAGATTCAGCGAAGAAATCGTATCATTGAAGACATCAAGACGACTATCGTCTGCTGTCTTCTCTGTCTGGATGCAATACTCTTTCTTCCATTTGTATTTGCGTATCTAAATAAACAATAAAATTTATCATATTCTCGTGCAGTAAATTCAAAATAGACCTTGTCAGTGGATCTAGCGGCCCTATTAGAGGAGTGCCCCCGTGATGTGGAAATACAAAAACTTACGCAGAATAAAGAGAGTAGTTGCAATCGCTTCAAAACATTGCGATTGAGCACGCGTTAAATTCCGAACATTGGAGTGTCAAGTAAGCTTGGAGAGACGATACTAAACCCAGCGGATTGCGTGCTGACATCACACATAAAGTGCTAGAAGCGTTGGTTTACCTGAGCTTAGGTGAAAACCTTAAAAAGCTAGTGTCACGAAATTTATTTATCTTCTACTAGCCGTATACGGCTGACGTACAGCATTTCTTTTTTGTTTGTTTGTTTCGCAATTGAGTTAGCTTTTCATTTCTTCGAAGGATTCAAACATGTTTCCTTGCCCTTATTGTATTGCTTTAACTTCAACGTATATTTTATAATAATGAGAATAGAAAACAAGACGTCATTTATGTTTAAAAATAAATGCATTGTTGCGTACACAAAAATGCTGCCATAGTTGAGCATTACGCAATGAATTGGCGTTGAAAGCACCAACGCTCTCTTTGTAAAGGAGGCGTTGCATGCAGAGGCAAAGTCATGGTCGACCTCACCAAGGAAAAAAGCGACTGCTATTCTACAGCCAGCGTAGAAAGATCGTTAGAAACATTTACTTTATCTACTCAGTTTTATAACAGTATTCGTTTCCTTATCTCTGGATAATAGATCTACGTGCAATGACTGCCTCGTCTATTTTAGGACTTGCTGCTACTCCACGTTTTTTATATATTTATTACGTAGAACGTATTGTGGGTAAAAAGAAATGTAGGCTTGCACTGAGCCACAAGTAGTACAAAGAAGGAAATTGTATATATTCGAAGGTTGCAGGTTTGGTTCCTGGTCACAGCAAGTTATCTTTTCAGCCACTTTTCTTTCTTCTGTTTACATTACAATTGTGTCTAATAACTTCCCCTATACGTTCCTTGGCATTATTGTCTGTTAGATCTCATTAATATTATGTCAAAGCATGGAAAACGAGTCTTTAAGTATACACTTCTTTCCCTTATTCGCGTACTGGCAGACTTGGTGCCTTTAGGTTGTATGCGAGGGACTATTGGTCAGCTGCCAGTTAGTAATAAGTTCACGTGCTACGTGACGCAAAACAGGCTCATAAAGAGTGTGCCACACTCGCCGCCTTGGCTACTGGTGGCGCTGATGGACACTCCTACGTTTAATCCAAGTATATACTCAATAAAGTGGTTGGAGGGATGTCCGCTGTGGTTGCTCAATCGGTAGAGCATCCAATGCGTTATTCGAAGGCCGCAGGTTCAATTCCTGCTCATAGCAAGTTATCTTTTTACCCACTTTTCTTTCTTCACATTTACATTACAATTCGCTTTAATAACTTCCCTTACACTTTCCTTGGCAGTATTGTCTGTTAAATCTGAATATATACATATATATATATATATATATATATATATATATATATATATATATATATATATATATATATATATATATATATATATATATATATTACTCTAGGTATTATTATTATTATTATATTTTTATTATTATTATTATTATATATAATATTAACCCTTGATATTGATAACCCAAGATATTGCAGGTATTTATATCTGCAATACCTAGGGTTACACTTCTAAATTTTCATATTGTAACTTCATCAAGCTCTTTGTCCTCATTACTTAATTTTGGTGTCGTTCTAGCTACAAAAAGGGCTTAACCTGGACGGGTGATCGCCTCTTACGCTGCTGCGCTGGTCATGGTCTAATGTTTTTAGGGGCGAAGCTCCTTATGGCGTGGCTTGGGCGTCCCTCGTATGTAACCACCAGTGGCACATACCCGAAATAGGTATAACACTTGACCTCCAAGGTGGTGCCAGTGAGAGATTTCTTCTGTGCGTTGTTTAACAATAAAAAATTGTGCTCAATGTACATGCCAATGACTGCTAATGGGGAATGAGGGACATGAGCATTCGGCTTTTAGTCAAAGCGCACGTGGCGATCCCCATTAGCAGCCATTGGCATGTACATTGAGCACTATCGGACAAGAAAGGGATGCTACATTATACTCGCTAGGTGTAACCTCCTTAGCTTTAGAAAGGTTTAGCGAGCGTTGAGCCGCAGTGCCATGAATACAATGAACTTGTATATACCATGAATGAACTCAAGGTGGTTAAAAATGAGAAGTAGATACGAAGCGCAAGCCGTAAGAAAGTAAAAGCCGAATTCTCCTGTCTCTCATTTCTCATTAGCAGCCATTGGCATGTAAATTGAGCCCTATCTGACAGGGAAAGGTTGCTACGTTATACTCGCTGGGCGTAACCTCCTTGGTTTTCGAAAGGTTTAGCGAGCGTTTGGTCGCAGTGCCATGAATACAGTGAACTAGAATGTACCATGAACTCGAGGTGGTTAAAGGTGGGAAGTGGACCCAAAGCGCAGGCCGTAAGAAAGTGTGCGTGTGCCACCTCTCGTTTAGTCCTTGGAATGTCCGCTGGATGGCGGTGCTTCTATATGGGGAATATATGATAAAAAGATGCGAGATGGTGGGACTTGGAGTGTTGAATAGATGAACGAACGGACACACAAACAGATGCATGGATGGACGCATGAACGGACGCAGGGGCGGATGCATGAAAGAACGCAGGGACGGGCGCACAAACAGACGCATGGACGGTCACACAGACGGACGCATGGACGGACGAATGCTTCGCCCCACTCTCCATCATTCACTCCGTGGATATGCTGCCATTTTTTTCTTTAGGGCTTATGAAAAAGATAATAGCGCTGCATGTTATCTCTACCTGCGAGGAGAACATAGGCAGCACAAAGTATATTTATAATCTCCTTATCTTGGCATGTAGTGAATGCGGTGGTTACTGGAATCAGTACGTTGATTAATGTCAACACATAGTTCTTGAGAACCCTGAGAAGACACTTATGTGCTTTCAGTGATATGGCTGACTTGTGCGACTGCGTCTGAAGCGTTGTTGCTGCCCACGCATATCAGCATATTCACCACCTGCTTTCTGATAATGGCTTTTTGGATATGTTTAAAAATATTAGCCCTTATTGCATGAATTTGTGCAAGGCCAGGTCGCAGAGCTGGTGTTCATCTAGCTGTTGCTTTATTAGCTAGAATTTTCAACCTCTCACCTGTCTCTTTATTTGTCATTGCTATGCTACACTATACATGCCAAACATTGGCCTGTTTTTTTTTAATGCTATGTACTCCTATTTATTCTCTCAATCTCTGACTGTTTCTCTGCCTAATTCTTGCTCTGCTTTTTTTTCTTTCTCTCCTTCTCACTTTCGCTGGGGTTGTGTTCTTTCTTTTTGTCTGTTTTCTTTCTCTATGTTATAGTGCAGCTCTTAGACACCTGTTTCTGCGTTCGATGGCGTCGGTGCCATCATGACAGCAAGAGCGAACGAGGTGGAAAGGGAGAGAACGTGTAGTACAACGGAGGACGAGAACTGCGATAACTGGGAGAGTGTGAGGCAAGGAGGGAATGACAGGGGGCAAGATGAAAAATTTTGCGGGGGACACCAGTGGCGCAACATTATGCTCGTGCCTGATATGGTTGCTGATGACATCATCTTTAATTCAGGTATGTGACGAGGGCGTCCATCGATTCTACATACTGTAATAAATCGTTGCATAAGGGTAGACCTGTCTGCCGTGGCTGACTGTAGTAGAGCTCGCTCACCCACTGCCTTACGTGGTCTCCCGGTTATCGAGACCGTCGTGCTACAATCCTTCTGCGGCGTTTGGTGTGCAATGGGCTACAAGAAATAATCCATGCCACTCACGCTACTCACGGCATAGTATGCAACTGTATACACATACAGGTCACTCTCAAATTGTTTGAATCAACACATCACAGAATCAAAACACCTGAACAGTGGTGCTCAGAGCTCGCATTAGGCAGTGTCGTAATGATGATAGATCTTTTTTTATTTCTTTTTCTGCAATTCTGAAGGTAACGCTGTGCATTTTCATTTAATTGAGCGATGTTAATGGAAGATTGAAGGGAGTGATAAGCAGAAACGAACTACTAGGAGTTGAACACGATGCACATTCTGCACTGTAGGCCCCCATGTAGTTCCCCATACTCCCCAGTTTTCCTCCTCAAGTACACAGGTTGGACAACCAAGTGATTGATGTCTTGACACTTTCATCTTGCAAAAAAGAAAAGTTGAGAGAGTGTGCTGCGGCGAAATTCAAACAAACAAAAACCACTGTCGTCCCACTAGGGCATCGCCAAATCAGGTTGCACGTGTTGCACATGTAAAATGAAAGTCATGGTAGCAAAGCTGAGTAAAACATTCTAGACCAATGCATCGTTACTTTGACGTCCTGTATTGGGCGGTTACAGCGGGGAGAAGGATGTAGCAAAAGGCCTCGTTCCTCTTTGACACAAATGGTTGCTACGTAATGCAGTTTTCTATTACGGCTCAATTCTCCCTACCGATTGATGGCCTTCTTATCTTATTCGAGTCTTATATTTTCTGCCTTTTAATATGTAATTGTTTTTTTACTTGCGTATTCTCCACCTATCTTCTCTAGTATGTAAAAGTCAATTGTGATAATTTTATATAACATGTCTTTATACGCGCAAAGAGTAAATCTTACAAAGAGTAAGTAACAACTGCCATTTTCCTTGAAAAAAAAAGCAACCGTATTATTCACCGTTAACGTTCTTTATGCAAAGCATAATCGCTTTGAAATTACAGTATTTGTTCGCTTAGCAAGTCGTTGAAATGATTGACAAAAAACAAACATGAATGAAAGCACTTTTTTCGGCTAACATTTCACAAGCATTGCAAAATGCAATACGTAGGGTGGCGTTACACTTCACTGAGGCTCATCTTATGTCATGGAAGCAACATAGAGCACCTCTGTGCTTACTTCGGGATGTAACATGTTGCCACATAAGCCGAAAAATGGTTTTGCAATTTACCGATTTGAAATAAACGATTAAAACTGCCGAGCCGCTTAAACTGTGATTTGTAAAATGTGCTACATTGTAAATAATTAAAAACAACATCTCAAAATCAAAGTTTGAATGAAGAAAAAAGCGAACTTTGCACTTCATTATGCCTAGAATGTCCACCGCTTCGAAAGATATACTAGCCGTTCTGCGAAGCTGAAAGATAAAAACTGCAATCTCACCATTAGATGTTCTGTGTAAGTGTGTTGTGAATAATGAAAAAGGTAATTTTATTATTGTTCTTTTTTTTCTTGTGTTATTTGCTTCCCCTGAAGGCTAAGAAACAAAAAAGATAGGTTCGTGCACGGATCGAAATTAAATGGCCCGGAGGAGACGTAGAAGTGCCTTTCATTACTGAATGTCTGCCTTCATTAATAACGGCTTAAGTGGACCAGAACTTTTCATTGCAAAACGTTTTATTTTGTGTATAAGGTTTCATTTCCTTTTGTCTTCACTCAATATTTTCACTCATTTCCTTTTGTCTTCACTCGTATTACATTCATAGTACTTCAACAAAAGGTTTTACAAGAGTTTATTTTTTTATAGACGGTTATCTTTCATTTCCAGTTTGCACGAAATAATGTCTTCATTAATAGGTGCTTGCATGTGAAGTTCGTTGCTTCATTACGCGTCACAATGGCACTGAAGTTCCACTTAAAATTGAATGGCAAGTAAAAATCTGTGTTCTTAAAGAATAATCAGGAAACTGTAAGAAGTAGTACGTTTCACTAGCTAAAACGTCTGCTTAGCTATGGGTTTTGTAAAAATATTGCTGTGGTCCAAAAATTCTCGCTCGCAAATGATGGTAATTTGGCACGTCTGTAAGTAAGACAAATCGCTATAGAAACAGCTTTGACACGCTTGCATTGAAAGATTTTCTGATGGGAGTGTATTGATGTAACAAAATGGTAGCTAGAATGGCGGCTGCATTCTTAGATGCACAGAAAGTAATACTACCAGCTTATAACATTGCATCCAAGGGGAATGAGGCTGATGGAACGGCCCATATTTTAGAACATGAGTCAGCAACCATCATATTGTAGCGATGCTGACGCCGACAGGTTAAAAAAAACAAGCGTCTTTATTAGGGCGAACTTGTGCCCACGATTCTAAAAACTATGGTCGTCAAGTTCGAGTAGCCGAGTGGCACAGATCCGACTATCTTCCTCTTCTTCGTTGTTGAACGTCCGAACGCGTGGCGCATGCCAGCCGAGCCGGGTCTTGCTGGTGCTGGTGACGATGATTGTGGCGGGCTACTTGAATGTGGCGAACCTGTCGCAGCATTGCCCCCCTCCTCAGACGCATCGTCCCGATGCTTAAGACAGTGAAAAAATACACGCGCACTCTCACTCGTTTTTCGACGATCTGTCATGATAGGGCTTCATGCGGACTACGTGGACCACTTCCGTGGGATTGCGGCGTCTTAAACTCACGTGTCCAGCGGATCTAACTTCATAAGTGACGTTGCTGATACGGTTGAGTACTTCATAAGGGCCGAAGTATCGGCAAAGAAGCTTTTCAGAGAGTCCGCGGCGGCGCACTGGTATCCATATCCACACTTTGTCACCGGGATGATAAAGTGTGTCACTGCGTCGCTTGTTGTAGCGACTAGAATCGACGTGCTGTTGGTGGCGTATGCGGTATCTTGCCATTTGCCGTGCTTCTTCAGCTCTTTGCAAGAAGTCATCTAAGTCAGGTGGATAGCTGCTTTCGTCTTGTAGTGGTAACATGGCATCCAGCGGGGTGGTCACTCTTCGGCCGAATACTAGTTCGAAAGGGGCAACGTGGGTTGTTTCTTGAACGGCTGTATTATATGTGAATGTTACGTAGGGTAATATTTCGTCCCACTGTTTATGTTCAACATCAACATACATTGATAGCATGTCGGTCAGAGTTCTGTTGAGGCGTTCGGTTAAGCCATTTGACTGAGGGTGATACGCCGTTGTTCTTCTGTGATCGGTATTTGTCATGCGCATCAGGTATTGCATTAGGTCTGCAGTAAATGCGGTGCCCCGATCCGTAATAACGACGATGGGCGCACCATGTCTGAGCACTATGTTGTTCACAAAAAATTTGGCGACTTCGGCAGCTGTGGCACTGTATAGAGAGTCAGTTTCAGCATAACGGGTGAGATAGTCTGTGGCTACGACTATCCATTTCTTGCCTGCACGCGATGTCGGCAAAGGTCCTAGGAAGTCCATGCCGACTTGTTGGAATGGGGCATCTGGAGGGTCTATTGGCTGGAGAAGGCCGGCTGGTTTTACGGGTGGAGTTTTGCGCCGTTGACATTGACGACAAGTTTTCACGTAGCGCTGCACTGATGCGAGCAACTTAGGCCAATAGTATTTCAGGCGAATCCTGGCGAATGTTCGGCTCACACCCATGTGTCCAGATGTTGGCTCGTCGTGGCATGCGTGCAGAATTTCCTCTCGCATGGCTGTGGGCACGACTAGTAAAAACGTTTCACCATTAGGTTCGAAGTTCCTCCTGTAAAGGACACTTCCTCGAAGGCAGAACGCGGAGAGCCCTCTGGAGAATATGCGAGGGACTTGAACGTCGAGACCCTGCAGGTGTTGTATAAGTGCCAGCAAATCCGGGTCAGCACGTTGTAGTTGAGCGATTTTGGATGTGTCGACAACGCCTAGAAACGGGAAGTCTTCCTCTTCAGGTACACTTGGATCGACGGGAGAGCGTGACAGGCAGTCGGCATCGCTGTGTTTCCTTCCCGATTTGTACACGACCGTAATATCATACTCCTGCAGCCTGAGGCTCCATCTTGCTAGTCGACCTGATGGGTCCTTGAGATTTGCCAGCCAGCATAGAGCATGGTGGTCACTGACAGCTCTGAACGGTCTACCATAAAGGTAGGGTCGAAACTTGTTTATGGCCCAGATGACTGCGAGGCACTCTTTTTCAGTTGCAGAGTAGTTTGCCTCAGCTTTTGATAGTTTGCGGCTGGCATAGGCTAACACTTTCTCTTCACCATTTTGCCACTGGACAAGGATGGCGCCGAGGCCGACATTGCTGGCATCGGTATGGACTTCTGTGTCGGCTGTCTCATCAAAATGGGCCAGTATTGGTGAACCCTGTAGTCGTTTCCTTAATTCGTCAAAAGCTTTCTGTTGTTCGCTTTCCCACGTGAAGGGCACGTCGTCTTTTGTCAGTTTTGTAAGAGGTTCCGCAATCTTTGAGAAGTTTTCCACAAATCGTCTATAATAGGCACATAAACCCAAAAATCGACGCACTGACTTTTTGTCTCTGGGTGTAGGGAACCTCTGAACAGCGGCTGTCTTTTCGGGATCGGGACGAACACCCTCGGAACTAATGACATGTCCAAGGAATCGCAGCTCTTCGAAGCCGAAGTGGCATTTTTCGGGTTTGATTGTCAATTTCGCTGACCGGATGGCTTCCAATACTGTGCGTAGTCGCTCTATATGTTTGTCGAACGTTGCAGAGAATACCACCACGTCATCCAAATACACTAGGCATGACTGCCATTTCAATCCGGCGAGGACAGTGTCCATCATTCGCTGGAACGTCGCTGGTGCGGAACAGAGGCCGAATGGAAGCGCTTTGAATTCGTAGAGGCCATCTGGTGTTACGAATGCCGTTTTTTCACGGTCCCGCTCGTCGACCTCTATTTGCCAATATCCGCTTTTCAGATCTAAGGAGGAGAAAAACTTTGCGGATCGCAACCGATCTAGTGTATCGTCGATACGTGGCAAGGGGTAGACATCTCGTTTAGTTACACTGTTCAGTTTTCTGTAGTCAACGCAGAATCTAAGTGTGTTGTCTTTCTTCTTAACCAGCACTACGGGAGACGCCCATGGACTATTCGAAGGCTGGATGACATCATCAGAAAGCATCTCCTCCACTTGCTTCTTGATAATTTCCCGTTCTTTCTGTGACACCCGATATGGATGCTGGCATATAGGCCTCGTGTCGTCTTGCGTTATAATTCTGTGTTTCGTGATTGACGTGCGCTGGACCTTCGAGGTACTTGAAAAGCAATCAGAGAATTCTTTTACCAAGGCGTAAATCTGTTTCTTCTGACTGTCCGGAAGGCTCTGATTGACGGTCACGGATGTGTCGATGTTGCAGGCCACTGGTCGAGTGGTTGATGTCGTTAAGCTGCATAGTTCAGTCGCCATACAGAAGTCGTGTAAATAGGCGATAGCCGTGCCTTGAGCGATGTGTTGAAGCTCATTGGAGAAATTTGTGAGTAGGACATCTGCACGGCCATTCGTCAAGTGAACAAGACCCCTAGCTACGCAGACACCTTTGTTCAAAAACAGCCCTACATTTGTATCCGCTATGCCTTCGCGGTTGTACAATGCATCATTTTCTACGAGCACCATTATACTGCAGCGTGGCGGCACAGTTACGTCATCATGAACAACGCGTAGAGCAGTTAGGCGTCGTTCCTCAGATTCCTCCACAGGTATAGCTCGTTCAGTCGAAAACGACACGCTGGACCTACGCAGGTTAATTACGGCGCCATTAGCTCGCAAAAAATCCATTCCTATAATGAGTTCTCTTGAACATTCTGGCAGCACAATGAAATCGGCCACGTAAATAAAGCCCCGTATTTCAAGTCTTGCAGTGCATCTGCCAAGGGGCGTAATAATGTGACCGCCTGCCGTGCGTATCTGCGATCCACTCCACTGTGTCACAACTTTGTTTAGCTTTTTCACCATCTTGTGACTTATCACTGAATAATCAGCACCGGTGTCGACTAAGGCATTCAGCTCCCATCCTTCCATTCTCAACCGCAAATCTGAAGTAACGTTTTCGTTGCTGCACCCATCTACCGGAAATACACCGTCATCACCTTCAAACCAAATTGGAGGATCTTCGTAACTGACGTTATCAGCGGCCTCACCTCCACAGGTCGCTTGCTTCAGTTTTCCGGGCGTGGACTTGGAGAGCGATGACCAGGCTGCCTTGAAGGTGTACGTGGGCTGGATGACCGGTAGCGCATAGGCGATGGTGACCGTGACCGGTGTTGGCGTAGAGTTGGCGAGTTCTGGCGCGTCGACAAGTACTCCTCAATCTCCGCTGGTCGTTCGCCGTTTCGGGGGCACGGTGCATATGACGGGAAGCCTCTTAATCCAGCCTGTCGGTAAGGACAGAATCTGTACAGATGACCCGCTTCCCCACAATGAAAACACAGAGGCCTGCGCTCGTGATCACGCCAGACGTCACTTTTTCTGGGCCTACGCTCCACATAGTGATGTGTGCTACGTGCTCCTGGGGGCAGATAGGTAGCTGTCGGTTCCCGTGGACGAGGTGCGCTGCGTGCCGCAGGTGGGAGAGGAGTCGTTGCCATCGCAACTGCTGCATTGCTGTGTACCGTGGGTTGTCTGACAA
Organism: Rhipicephalus microplus; assembly: GCF_043290135.1. Lineage (NCBI taxonomy): Eukaryota > Metazoa > Arthropoda > Arachnida > Ixodida > Ixodidae > Rhipicephalus > Rhipicephalus microplus. The sequence goes on from NC_134703.1 coordinate 18,732,424, forward strand.
CCTCAGAGTATGTTCGGATAGGTCGAACCGGCTGCAGCTCACGCTCTGGCTCTCGTATCACCTGCCTCAGTTCGTCACGAACAACGTCCGTAACAGATAGTGCAGTTGAAGTCTGGGGCATATGCAGTCTGCTCAGTTCTTCTCTGATAACTGATCTAATTAGCTCTCGCAGGGCTTCAACGTCGTTTCGCACGCCTCCGGGAAATACCTGTGCAGATGCGCAGTTAAGATTCCGGTTGTACTGCCGAGCCCGCTGTTCCAGTGTTTTTTCGATGGCCGTCGCTTCCGAGCAAAACTCAGCAACCGTGCTCGGAGGGTTGCGGACGAGAACGGCGAACAGCTCTTGCTTTACTCCGCGCATTAGATGGCGCACCTTCTTATCCTCAGCCATGTTGTAATCCGCACGCTTGAACAGGCGGACCATGTCCTCAATGTACATAGCAGCACTCTCGTTCGTTAGCCGGTTCCTCGATTGAAGCGCTGCCTCCGCCTTTTCTTTCCGGTCTATGTTCGCGAACGTAGCCAAAGCTTGTCGTCGAAATACCTCCCAGGTAGACAACGAGGTTTCATGGTTCTCAAACCATGTCTTCGCGAAGTCTTCCAGGGCGAAGTATACGCGACGGAGCTTCTCTCTTTCGTCCCATCCATTCAAGCTCGCTACTCTCTCGAGCAGGTCCAACCAATCTTCAACATCCTCGTACGAGTCGCCGTGGAAAACTGGCGGCTGGTGCGGTTGGCTAATGAACACTTGTGCCGGTGTTACCTGGCTAGTCATAGTGGTGGCATCCATCGTTTGAATTCCCCTTGGTGTGAAGTGAAGAGGACCGAACTCAGGTGAGTCACCTCGAAGACGGCGACTTGCCCTCTGGTGTACAGGAGTCACTTCCACGGGGTTGATACGCTGGTCATCGGAACTACGCTGTCTTGAGCTCGTGGGGCTTCGATTCATAACCCAGCACTTCCACCAGAAATGTAGCGATGCTGACGCCGCCAGGTTAAAAAAACAAGCGTCTTTATTAGGGCGAACTTGTGCCCACGATTCTAAAAACTATGGTCGTCAAGTTCGAGTAGCCGAGTGGCACAGATCCGACTATCTTCCTCTTCTTCGTTGTTGAACGTCCGAACGCGTGGCGCATGCCAGCCGAGCCGGGTCTTGCTGGTGCTGGTGACGATGATTGTGGCGGGCTACTTGAATGTGGCGAACCTGTCGCAGCAATATATTCCACACAAAATCAGCCATGGAGCTGGAAACTGATCCCGTCATCAATGAGGCGCAGCTGTGTATCACTGGTGAAAATTACCTTTGATTATTGGGCAACGCTTCCCGACTGTCCCTTTCTGTCATGCTTTCTGTGTGACACATAACGCCAGTGTTTTTAAATACGAGTGCACAATTGCACGGTGTATAAGAAAGTGATTATACAAGTTCACTTAGTTTATGAATGATAAATCAACAAGCTTGTGTCTTGAGGTGCAAGGAATAGCTACTGAATACCTGTATCTAGCTGGAGTTCACACACTGTCCCAATTTTCGCCACATTTGTGTAACGTAGGTAAAGCGCTAGCCCGGCACTCACAATCTCTTCAACTTTCGGAGAAATTTGGATCTTTCGGTTGGTTATCTCATATATAGATCATGCTTCTTTTCTCCGGCATCTTTGGTCCTAGATCCCAATAGCTAAAACTGGTTACTTTTTTTTTAAACAGCGGACTTCTTCATGCCAGCCGTTGGTTGTAACCGGTAAGCAGAAAACTATCATCATTAAAAACTGGCTGGCGCTATTTTCGTCCACGTCGTCAACGCTCCCCGAACACGGGCGGACATTTGACTGGCGTGAAAAAATATAATAACTGTAACGGCTGAGAGAACGTTCGAGTCTCAAGATAAAGTAACAAGGAGAGATAGAAAATAAAATGGCACTCTTTTTTGCACTAAAAAGCACATCGATGAGGCAGCATTTACCCGCGTACCCGGGATCCGAAGGCAAGCATCGCAACCACTCGGCTATCGAGTCACGCTTCTTGAGCATAACAAAGCCCTTTAAAGTATTATTAGCACGCATTATAATACCAAGTAAACTATAGTGGATGTTATTGGTAGCACTTCCTACTTATAGAATTCCCTACATTCTCCTTGGCACCATGCGATGTCTCTTAGTTATCACTAATATTGTGTCTAACTAAAAAAGTAGGCCTGAATTGTACAAAGCTTTTTCTATTATAGTATAAAAAGGTAGTGGTAAGAAAAAGAAAGACTGAAGAAGGAGTGAGGAGGAAATAAATTAGGAGAAGAGAGATAGAAAAGCACACGATGGACAGGAATACAAAAGTAGAGAACTTCAAAAAAAAGAAAAACAAAGAGAGAAAGGCGTAAAGGGAGAGAACCAAAGAAAGAAAGGAATGTATAAGAAGAATGATAAAGAGAAAGACAGAAGAGAAGGCTGAATAAAAGGGAAGGAAGAGAAACACGGAGTGAAAAATTGTGCAAATATATATAAAAATAAAAAATAAAAACAGCAACAAAGCAGAATAGAAAATATATCAAAAGCAAAACATGAAAATAAAAACAAAACAAATGTAGAGACATAAAATAGGCACTTTCTTTGGGCTTGGCACCACTCATGTTAATTATTTATAATATATAGAAATTATTGATATCTTCAAGCGGTCATAATCTGCCCTGAGAAGAGTGCATCAAAAGGCCATGAGCCCCCGGTGTAAACGTCACTGCCCGGTATCGCTCAGACCAAAGAAAAAGCGGATTGATTGATATGTGGGGTTTTAACGTCCCAAAACCACTATATGATTATGAGAGACGCCGTAGTGGAGGGCTCCGGAAATTTAGACCACCTGGGGTTCTTTAACGTGCACCCAAATCTGAGCACACGGGCCTACAACATTTCCGCCTCCATCGGAAATGCAGCCGCCGCAGCCGGGATTCGAACCCGCGCCCTGCGGGTCAAGAAAAAAAAAAGCGGAGGGGAGTGTACAGCAGGAACGCACAAAGAGCTTCACGGGTGATGCCTCGTTATGAATGTTGCAGCCCCAAGAGTTTCGTCTTCCTAGCTTTATTTCCTTTTCTTGCATTGCTAGAGTTTAGGAGTGTGTAGAGTTTAGGACTGCGTAGACATCATTTGAAGAACTTTGTTGTTTCGAACTTATTTTTGAAAAAAAACGGCTTGAGTTGGCATCCCCCGAAAGCATTGAGTACTTAGACGTTGCAAGTCCTGTTAGAAGAGCATAGAAAGATGAAGCTTAGCGTGTCCCGAGCAAAAAGATTTTTTTTTGTATAGCTTCTTGACGTTGGAATAGCACCAAATTTATTCTCTCCCATTTTTGGTAGATTCGCAGTTTGGACACTCATGAAAATGTGGTGTACAATTTCTTTTGTAACAAGAGAGAGAAAGCACCGTAAGATAAGTGGAAAAGGTGATGATGAAAATGCGTAGAAATGGTAGCGTGAGTGCGATTCTAGCAAGTCAAACTGGCGCCTGATTGACCGCTCTATAGTGCTTATCTCTCTATCTCTCGCTTAATTGGTAAAACCAAAAATCGTTAGAGAAAAAAGTCTCTTCCATGCCATGACCACATCTTGATTTCTTTCTTTCATATCATCTTTGCATATTTATTTATTTGTTTATTTATTTATTTATTTATTCATTTATTTCCTTTTATTCTGGCAAGGAAGCTTTAATATTTTGTTGAATCTGTGGGCTCACTAAAATACGGCTTTTCCTGTAGGGTAGGTATCCAGTAACTATGTCACACTCTGGTGCCTACCGCTATACTACAGAATGTTATTGGCTTTAAAAGCATTTGCTATGTTCATTTAGAACGTGTTTCTCAACAAGTTCATAATATTTCATTTTTCATCTGCCTTCTTCAGTAAGGTAATTGGTGCCAAGATGACCTAAAGGATGACTTTTTGTAATGAATTGTATACGTACATTACATAAAGCGCAAAGCTGAAGAAATATCACAAAGTTTATAGCTTGTAAATACACCTGTTTCTATACAACTGAGTGTTTATAATTGCTCTTTTCAGTGCTGAGACGAAATGGAGACAATATTACAAACAAAGTATGTATAAACAGAACAACTAGCATAACACATTGTCACTGAAATCACGAGTAAAAATATCTGTCTTGTAACACAAATGTCTCCTTACAGGCCGAATGGTACACATAGAAATCCTGTTTACCTTCCACAAAATTTATTACAACTACTATGGCAAAACAATGTGCTTTCTGCTATTGACCGTGCCGTTTACAAGTATTGTATGCTTTGGTATAAACAAATGAAGCTTCTGTAAAATGCATCCGCTGCTTACTAGAGCAGACAGTAATGCAGCCAACGTTTCGTATGCTGTCTTTACGAATCAGGTCCAAGATATCGTTTGCTTCAGCCACTTTAACTGGATTCGCGCCCAAGAAGCTATTCTGAGGTTGAAAGAACCTTTGTTTATTCAGATTCTGGGGATTTTGTTTACTGTTACAACCTCTTGGGAATGTCAACGGCATTTTGAAGCCGATCTGTGCACAGAGTAGGTTCTTGGTATTCGTATTAGTGTAGGACCGAATCTGTGTGGGCGCTTTACAAGTGGACGTTAGGATGTCTCATGTAATGAAGTTTTTGCGCTATTCTCCAACATTCTGCAGAACAATCGGTTCCCGGTTCGTAGCTAAATTGCAAGTTAAAACACTGCGTTGGCCTTTACTGGTGATTTTAGATTGGTTCCTTGAATCTTCAGTCCATACGAATGCACCATGTGTATGCTTATTTTGTCACGTCTGTACTCACTCACTCACTCACTCACTCACTATTGTTGTAACAGGAAATAAACAAATGAGGGACAGCTTGTTTCATTTAGATTGCGTCTTGTTCACTTCGAGTTAAAAGACAATGTGACATTGTTATATGGTGAATCACGTAGCACTCAAAATAAACGAATATATGCTGAAAAGCATATTGTCGGGTAGGTCACAGTGCTAACGTTGCCACGTGTGCCAATATATAAGGATAGGCGCATGCTTTATAGGGGCGAAGCCCTTTAAAGCGGCACTCGTTCGTCCGTCGTCGTAGTACGTAACATGTCTTACGCTTCGACCTGCAAGGTGGTTTCGGTGAGAGATTTCCCTTGTGCGTTGTTGAACAATAAAAATTCGCAGCGTGCGCGTTCCCTAAAAGCCGAATTCTCTCGTCTCTCATTCCCCATTAGCAGCCATTGGCATGTACATTGAGCACTATCTGACAAGAAACGGTTGCTACGTTATACTCGCTGGACGTAACCTCCTTGGTTTTAAAAAGGTTTAGCGAGCGTTGGGCCGCAGTGCCATGAATGCAGTCAACTAGTATATACCATGAACTCGAGGTGGTTAAAGGTGGGAGGTAGACACGATGTGCAAGCCGTAAGAAAGTGTGCGTGTGCCACCTCTCGTTAAGTCCTTAGAATGTACGCTGGATGGCGGTGCTTCTATATGCGGAATTATGATGAAAAGATGCGAGATGGTGGTACTTGAAGTGTTGACTAGATGGACGAACGGACACACAGACAGACGCATGGACAAACGCATGGATGGCTGCACGGACGGATGGACACATGGATGGATGTAGAATCGGATGCATGGACGAACGCAGGGACGGGCGCATGGACGGATGTGTGGACGCACGAACAGACGCACGCGCGGACGGGCGGACAGACCTATGGGTGGTCACACAGACGGACGCATGGGCGGACGGAAGCAAGGTTAAAAGGACGACCGGATGCTTCGCCCCCCTCTCCATCATTAGCCCCGTGGATATGCTGCCATTTTTTTTTCTGAGGAAAGCGGACGTATCTTCAAGCTCACTTTGCCTTAACATCTGCGCTGAATTAGGCATTAATGAATATAGCGTTATATTCTCACCACTTTAGTACTCTTCTACACTTTATTCAAGGGAAAGAACAAAGAGGCATCTGATGGCAAGAATTCTAGCCCTGAGTCATGGAAGGCCGTCATCATGCCTTCATTGTTTATTTCAAAGTCGTTGTCGTTTCGCAGTTTCGTGTCAATACATCGCCTGGAAACAGTGCTATTGTTCTACAGTTCCTTTTCTTCATGGGCTCTCTTGGGTTCCAAGCACAATGAAAGGGAACAACTTCATTCTTGTCATGCAGGACGCGGTACCAGGCAGAGACAGAGAAAAAGATGGAAGTACAACTCCGCACCCAATAAATGCGTCTCCTGCCGATTGCACGCGACCCAGGTCTTTGATGTCTTTGGTGTTTCTCTCGCACTGGCGTTTGTTATAATTATACGCCGCAGCGTCTCGCCATACTACCCGAATGGAGGTCAGGCCATTTGAGGGTTTCACGCGTATGGCCTTTGTTTTCCCACCACTCAACGTATAATATGTAGATACTCTGGGTGTATTCGCTTGTCCTCGTGAAAGCTAAGCAGAGGCTCTCTGGGATTCGTTCTACCACTGTCCTACCTAGGCTAAGCAATAGAACACAATAAATTATATATATATATATATATATATATAGATCAAGAAGGCCAGACTCAAGGCCAAAACGTCGAAATAAACCATGTTGTGACCGCTGACGGAGGATCTACTTTACCATATGCAACGCTACGGCCACTCAACCACCATGCCTGCCGCCTATATATATATATATATATATATATATATATATATATATATATATATATATATATATATATTAGAGAGAGAGAGAGATTTAAAGCGCGCTTCATTCTCTCCCTCTAACAGCTTTCGTGTTTTATGCTACCGACGTTGTCCCTTGTCAGCACCGCCTTAATAAGTAGCAAATTAGCCCCGTTTTCTGTTCCATATCTCGCTTCTTCGTTGAGGGCTTGTTCCTTTCTCATTACTTGTACTTTGATATGGTCCTTGGGAAAATGAAAGTGAATCACAGCTCTCATCTGCAAATCAGCTGCTCCTCTTTATAGCTCATGTTAGAGTAAGAGTGCGAGGTGCCCTCAATATTTAGTAATAAAGAAAAGGCAAGCCGGAAATAGATGCGGGTAGTGCGTACATCCTCCTAAGTAGGGCAAACAGTTATATCACTTGTGAGTACCTCAACGTCGTATAAGTTGCAACACGTAAGATAAGTATAAGTTGCAACACGTAGGAGCAAGCCTATGGAAGTGCAGTCGCCTCTGATACGATGCTGGAGAAGCATTCGGGGGCTGTTTTCGTGTGGCCTGAAGACGCAAAGGAAACTCCTGGATCAAGCCCGGTAAGCCGTGGCGGTCACTGGTGACTGCATGGAATGAGGAAACAATCCTTGAAGTTTGTCCCTCCCTTTTGTGTTATTTTTTTTCGTTATAAATGTATCATCATCACCACTTCGGGATGGTCTGCAAGATTCCATCATCGCATCGCTGCAGCTTACACAACGGGCCGTTGGTGAGCTGCTTCAATCGAACAGTTCACTGAAATCCGCCCTTCTTCAGTCAGGTGGTCTTCAAAAACTTTCAGCCATTATGGCTAGACAAGGGCCAACCTACGTGCTCTCCACCTACCCGTGGCTACACAATGGGATTTCCTATTTGCTTCCCGCCACCATGTTCATGTCCTCAATGTGGTTTTTCTTTCCTTGTACACATGGACTAAACGTTCAATGGTAGAAGCCATCAGCTATATGCCATTCTCCTCTTCTTTTCTCTTTCAATCTTCATTTCCCTCTCCCTTTTCACCCTGCTGGCGCTGAAGCGTGCTCCCGAATTGCGTCTTTTTCTTTCGTCAGCCCCTCCCCTTCCTCTTCCTCGCCAAATTTGGGACGGGCATAAACAAGCCACGCAGCTCCCTCTTGTCAGTCGACGGTGCCTGTTGCCTAATACTTTTAGGTCAGTGCCGGCGTTTCGTGAGAGCAGCATTGTAAAGGAATTCTGCGACCGCCGGCCCCATAGCCAAGCGTGTGGAATTCCTGTGGCTGCGTGCAACGATAAAGCTGCTATGCCTCTAGTCTAGCACACTTCATGGGAAGGCAGCGTTTACTTTCACTTAAGCGCGAAAGAAAGCAGCAGTGGGATGTGTTCGAGCTCGAGAGGTGTTCCTGGAATGCGGACGGTCGTCTGCAGCTGCACACCTTGATCCACGCTCGCGCACACGTCGGCTGCTACGGATATGGCAGTTTGCTCAACAACGCGTGAAGTGCTCATTCAGCACACTTCAATCCAGCATTGAAGAGCAAAAGTAGCCCCGCCGTGGTGGTCTAGTGGCTAAGGTACTCGGCTGCTGACCCGCAGGGCGCGGGTTCGAATCCCGGCTGCGGCGGCTGCATTTCCGATGGAGGCGGAAATGTTGTAGGCCCGTGTGCTCAGATTTGGGTGCACGTTAAAGAACCCCAGGCGGTCTAAATTTCCGGAGCCCTCCACTACGGCGTCTCTCATAATCATATAGTGGTTTTGGGACGTTAAACCCCACATATCAATCAATCAAGAGCAAAAGTATTGTAAATGAAGGAACTAGCTTTCAGAACAAGTGGACATGGCCCAGGACGCCTACCTACAAGACAAGATAGAGAACGGAAGGGCAGGGAGGCTAACCCATCTAGAAAAATAATACACTTAGTTATTTTTTCATACTAAGGTGAAACATGTTCATTCATTTTTTTAAATGTCGCTTCAATTTAATGACGCGACACATTAAAGAACCCGCTTTTTGCATGTTTTGGTGTCTGTTTCGATGGCGTTGCCCATTTGTGAAACATTGGGAATGGTGGAAATGTTCATAATCACGGCAGAATTTTGGTTCGAACTTGTTGCTACTGCTTCATAACCGATGATACTTGCGGAGGAAATTGAATGAGTACACATAACACAAATGAACGCCCGTCCCGTACTGGGCCTACCCTGCTTTTCGGCATGTGTTATGTGTCTTCGTTCATTTCATGTCAACATATAACCAGTTACGATTATCAGGGCTTCGGGCGTACTAGTAATCGAGCACAGGGATTTTGCGTGGTGGTCAAGTGTTGTAACACAAAGCCGCGCCACGGCTTGAAAGTGATTTGAATATATATCCTAATCCGCTACACTGCAGCATGTACTACACTAAAGCACTGCAGCCTCCACTACAGCATGCATTATCAAATTATTGCTTTGGGGCGAAAATTCTGAGGAATTGTTATAAGATATTATAAGACGTCTCTAAGCTTCAGGGAGACACAACAATATGACATGGCACAGGCCACCACATAACTTAAAGGGCAACTCACAAGGCTGCAAAAATACAAAAATAAACTGAATATTCTTTCCTAATATTTTTCGTCCTTCTTGGCGCACTACTGTGACGTAGACGTCAACAGCGTACATGCTCTTGATTCGTTTGTATACGCGAAATATCACGCGTGATTTGTCTCCTTCCCTGCTTTGCCATGCATCCGCTCATCCGTTATTCTTTGTCTCGCACGAATATTATGCTCAATCAACCAATAAAACTTCATTTTTTTATTTACAACTGCACAAGCGGCGATAAAAGCATGCAGCCCACAAGCTCGAAATCCTGATAGGCTCTAGCACTTAGTGCTCATATTGTTCACGTGTATTCAAGACCTAAGGGGCGAGGAGGATGCATCATGTGTATGAAGGAGAGGAGAAAATCACCCCTCGTATTTCAACACGGGGTGGTGAGTGGCCCTTTAACGCAGCGTTTGTACTAACAACCTTCCAGCAACATTTTATTGACACAGCTTAAATCTCGGAATCCTACGCAAGTCTTAAACTTACGACAGAACAATTCACAGCCGAGACCTCTCGCATTAAGTTTTTCCCATACTGTTTCAGCTTCTTTTGTCATAACTCTTCGTTCAGTCTTGTCTCTCTAAGAAAGCACAGCAGCGCACTCATAGCGAATGACCTTTGTGAATAAGGTGAATGATGTGACAGCTCAGTGAATACGTTCGTGCATTGGTTTAGTGAGTGTTGTATTCATGAATTAGCAGTGAAGACAATGAGCCTGTCCTCTTTCATTCATTGGCTCTTTATTTCCCTTTCCCAACCAACCTGTCTTTCCTCTACCTTCTAGTTTTCTCTCTTTCATGTCACAACTTCATCCGTTCTTGGTGAAACCATGTTGTCATGTCGACGCACTATGCTGCTCTTCGTTGGGACGCAACGCCTCCATCAGGGACTGTTTCCCAATATTCTTGTGGACTCAGTGGGCTGTATAAGGCACCAAGTACTGCGGGAAGAAAATCCACACTGCTTGCGCTGAGTGCCTGCGGCTGTAACTCGGCGCCCAGGGACGCGTTCGGCCTTTACTTTATTGCCTACCCATGTGACCTTGTGAATGCTAGCGCTAGTGAAAGCACACGCCTACCAATACGGAAACATACAAGCAATGGTGGAGGTAATCGTCCCCTGTGGCTCGCCCTACTTCGCCTGGACTGTATGGGTGGAGACAGCCATGTGGTCTCGAGCCTGGCACCTTATCCCTAACAACTGCGTGAATTTTATCTGGCCCTTTCTTGATTTTTACCCACCAGCACACTGATAGGCAAAGCGAATGCAATAATATCACTGCGTCTTTTTTATACTAGGTTGAAAAACGTCTGTGCAGTGAGAAACAAAAACTGTAGGTTTGACCTGTAATTTCGAAGTATCGTTCTTCTGTTTATTTTTAATACATTTTCACTTTCTTTTTTTTTTTGTCCACAGTAGTACGACAACAAGAAACTGTTGTTACTGTTTTGTTTCAGCGTTGCCACGTGCATATTTTGTAAGACAATATAAAAAACATTCAAATCAGTGCAAATGGCCCTTTGAGAAATTTAACGTGTTGCCCAGAAGCCGTTTTTGAAGCAACTGTAAGATAAACAACGTACTTTGGTCAGTCAGTTTTTTTTTTCAGAGCCACGACGCTTGTTGTCAGCTGGAAATATACTGATAATGTTTTAAAGTATGCAGGTAATACCACAACTTCGAGTTATTGAAGTAAATGTAAACTTACATATCTTTATTTTGTGCGAGTGCTTAAGAACAAGGTTAGTAATTTTTCTATACCACTCAGAAATTCTAAAGCAAACACCACAAGAATCAAGCTTTAGAGTGGCAGCACCAAAGAAAAAACTTAGCAGAGAAAGTAAGAAAAAACAAAGAACGCAAATTCATGGACCAGCTTCATGGACAAAATATAAATTTTTCACCTGTGTTTCTGACCATTGTGTGCATGTAACATCTAACCGCATACTATTGCCAGCCCTAAATGGCCGAATGTGAAAGAGAACCAACCTCGCAATGAATGCATAAATTGAAACTGAAGTAATCACGTGCTTCTCATAAATGCCAGCCTTGAAATATCGCCTTTCCATAGGATGAACATTACAAGCCCTCGGCTGCCATTACCTTCAAAAACGTGCATGACCATAAGCCTGCGCGTCAAGCCAAGACGGGAAGAATAGGACGGAGTAAATAACTGGGGCCGACTTCTATTAATAGGGCAAGTGGCCGCCTCCCACTTTTATCCTCGTGCGCCCACCTACATCGAACATAGCGTACACCTATAGCCGGGCTTGAAGTTTACCTGTGAGTGGACGTGCATAACCAATAGTCCTGCCAACTATTTAGAGCGCCAAACTCAAACAAGCATATCTGTCAATTCTTGGCAACAAAATAAGGACTTGCGAAATAAAACAAAGGCACGCGGGTTATACGATTGTGTAGTTTTCCCCTCCGTCTCGGCGAGTCTATGAAACTCGCAGTGCATCTGCGTGCATTGTGTCTTTCGTTATTGTTGCAAGCTAATAGAGCACAATGGAAAGGCGCCTTTTGTCATACACTCGTGTATACGGAGGCCTTCCTTCATTTGCATTTTAAGAGTCACATTTTATTGCCCAATCTCTCGTATCTTTACGTCCACTTTTCTCGGTTCATTGTGCTTGCTTTATTATTACTGCCTCTAGGAACGTGTCTGCATGTATGGTCTCGGCTTCTCGGCGTGTCCTGCCACCCCCACGGTTCATCATAAACAGCTATGCGCAACAAAAGTTGGGTAAATCTGAATACTGACCGCCGGTCCTCTAAACATGGTGCAAGTGACAGTTTAGACCCCTTCCAAAAATTATGACATATCAGTATATATTTGAATTAATTACCAGCAATTTGTTATATTCGGTCTCAAAATTACCATCAGTTGCCAATTTTCTCCTGAAAAGTATATTTTGTAGAATGTTGCACTGCGCAACACGAGGACAACCTAAGACAAAATCGCTGCGAGTGGGCATTGAGAGAAAGTAGAAAAAATCAAGAAAAGGAAGGCGGAAGAGAAAAGAAAGAATTGTGGTACGTAGAAAAGAAATAATCACCTTACGTTAAACTGCATTCAAACGCAGTTTTCTGATGACTTTAATGGAGCTAAAACACCCTTTACTACATGCCAGGTTTCAGGCTTAGCACCATTATTGCCTCATCGAAGAAGTCTCTCTCAAAGATATGTGACAATTTCTTTCAATCAGGCTCTTTGTCTTCCGTCTCTAATTTCCCAGGAGCAGTGATCTTGCTGAGGAATACACCGGCGCCCATTGCATGCTTCGTCCCTCTCCAGTTTCTTTCTCGGCAATAGTTGAACACTGTCCCTTCCTACCCCTCCATTACTACTCTAAAAAGAAGTAAAAAAACAGAAGGGCGCTTTTCTTTGCGCGATTTCTCAGTTTTTCTCGTGCAGGTTACATCAGCACTGTTCTCACCATTGATATGCAAAGGAGGCCACGGGCCACCATAGCAGCGTGTTGCTTTTAAGGTGCTGCAAGCACAGTGCATTGGGTTGCGTTTTTTTAGTGGAGCTTTGTTGCAGTTGTTCAATTTATCTCTTTCTTATTTTTTAGTGGCGCTATAAACGAATTGTCACTTCAAATACCATAATTCATAAACTGTTTGTCTTGACCCTTCTACAATCGAATTCATCTTTGAAAACTAAAAAGACCTGCTGCTGACCCGAAGTTCGCGGGATCGAATCCCGGCTGCGGCGGCTACATTTTCGATGGAGGCGGAAGTGTTGTAGGCCCGTGTGTTCAGATTCGGGTGCACGTTAAAGAACCCCAGGTGGTCGAAATTTCCGGAGCCCTCCGCTACAGCGTCTCTCATAATCTTATGGTGGTTTTGGGACGTTAAACCTCATATATCCATCAATCAAGAGAAAGCCAGTGACATGTTTTTTTTTGTTGTTGTTGTTGTTGTTGTTGTCTGCCATGATGCGTTGCAGACGTATTCACCACGGTATGTTTTGTGTGAGCGGGAAAACAACACAGCTTCTGGTCATCGTCACCGTACAGCAGTGGTTCTCAGCCAGGGATGCTTTGGAGAGTCAGTTTCACAAGTCTTTACAGACCCGTGAAAGGGATGAGGAAACTCATTCAGTGAGAAAATATTGGGTGTCAACATGGAATAGGTGCCGTTTCTTTTTTTCTCTCAAGGAATGGTGACATGGAAGTGTCACGCCATTTCTATCTAAAGAACTCATCATTACGTTGCGTGGCCTACAGCCACAGTCAACCTGCTTTCAGCTATGCTTGCTCTGTAAATGCGCGAATATAGAAAAATTACTCGCACACATATTTCATAGAGAACTGCAACAAACCATTTACGGTCATCTCATCAAAAAAAAAGAGGGGGAAACGAAAGTAAGCTCCGCTTCAATGCAAAAATCTTATTTGGTGAAGCTCATTAAAAAAAAGGTGATTTATATGCGAAGCTTTTTCCGTACTGCAGACACTATGAGCCGTTCTATCTATCTATCTATCTATCTATCTATCTATCTATCTATCTATCTATCTATCTATCTATCTATCTATCTATCTATCTATCTATCTATCTATCTCTCTAATGTAAACAAGCAGAATTGTACTAAAACCGATAAGACCAGCACAAGACAGACTTGTCCGGCATTATCGTTATCGCCGTATGTTGCTGATGTCCCACAGTAAGCTAACTTTTAGGCTCGTACGTATATAAAAAATTCATATGTTTCTACGAATTACAAACATCAACCCGATTCATTTGCCGCGCAGTAAGAATATTACCTGTGGTATTGCAGTCGAAAACCATGACGTGTGAACTTGCACCGACTGCCAAAGACGCAAAGTGCCTCCCAGCAAGCCAGCCGGCCTTTTACATCTAGTCAAAGCACCAGTGAAGCCGTTCATCCAGATTGGAATGGATTTCCTGGGTCCCTTTTCAACTTCCACAATAGGGAACAGATGGATTATTGGGGCCACCGATTACCTCTCCCATTATGCGGGGACTAAAGCTATGCAGCGTGGCACATCAGCAAAAGCCGCTTAGTTGTTCATCGAAAACATTGTCCTTTGGCATGGCGCTCCGACAGCAGTGATCACAGACATGCATAGGACCTGCCTTCACCGCAGAGCTTTTGGAGTCGGTTCTCAGACTAAGCGGTACAGCTCACAAGAGAACAACTGCATACCATCCGCAGACAATATGACTGACGGAGTGCCTCAATAGGACCCTCACAGACATGATCAACATGTGCGTTGACACGGAACATAAAACCTGGGATCAGATATTGCCGTACGTGACCTTTGCCTATAATACCACTCGCAAGAAACCACTGGAATGACACCGTTCAGTCTGATCTATGGTCGCGAAGTCACGACAACGTAGGACGCCATGTTACCGCATGAGTGGGACGACATCCAAGTAGGCGCCGAAGAATTCACTCAGCGCGCCGAGGAAGCCAGACAGCTCGCGCGTGTGCGCATCTGTCATCAACAGCATCAAGATGCACAATGGTACGACCCCCAACACAAGTTCATTAGCTACACACCAGGCGACAAGGGATTCCGATACGTCGACGTGGACTGTCTGAAAAACTGCTAAGATGGTGCTTTGGCCCATACAGCGTCACGCGACGCTTGAACGACGTGAACTACGAAGTTGTTCCCAACACTGACTGAAGTTCTAAGCGCCAAAAGCATTTACCCGAAGTTGTGCACGTCATGCGTATGAAACCGTATTTATCGAGTTAATTAGCTCCCGATCACCGTGTTGGTGCGACCACTTCGTACGCCTGGCAGAGCGCCTATAAGTTGCGTATAGGGACGATGCCTCTTTCGGAGGGAGGCAAATGTCACGCGCTTGATAGAGAAAGACGATGACAGTTGTGCATGTGCCATGAAGGACTATCAAATGGACGAAAAAGAAGAACTCGCTTGCGCATTCTATTAAAAAGACCGACTTTCTTCTGGTGTGTCGATCTCTGCGGCAAGACTTCTGTGTTTACGTCGTGACAATATTACGTTACGAAAAGAGCGCGCCTAAATTCACACGAGTAGTAAAAGTAATTCTAGTATCGTGAAACGTAGCTACGCAAGTTAGGATTCTTGATTAGCAATGAAACCCTTCAGTTCCTCGTTACGTATACTTGTTTATATGTTGATGCCTAACCCGAATGCCGCTTTTTTTCTTGCCTTACTTGTACACGCTGTGTCGCACATTGTACCGGCTATGGAACTTCCAGTCATGGACTCGCTTGCTGGATTCCGGGCCTACCGGTCGTGCGCTCGCGCGCTCCGCTCGCTTTCGATCTCCGGCGTCAGTGGGGCTCTGGCCGACTGGGCTCGCCCTACGTCACCTCCTGCCGCCGACGACCTTCGACGACAGTGCAGCTCTGACTTACTGGACTTGCTCTACGTCATCCACCGACGCCGATAGGAGCTCTCGCAGGTGTGCCCCGTCCTCGGACTCCAGTGACCATGCTCCCATCTTTCCTATCTCTTCTATCCCCTCATTTTGTCGTCGCTCGCTCTGGCTTACTACCTCACGTCTCTTCCTCTCTTCTCCTTCTTCCGCTTTCCTACATCTTTACTCCTATCCTTTTTTATCCCTCCTCACCCCCATCCCTCGTGAGCTACTGTGGCGGTGTCGCTCACTGAAGCAGACAATAACGGGGCTCACTTTTCTCTTCCTTTCTCTTTTTAAGAATCACTTCTCTCTTCCAGTCATGCGTGCATCTTGAAAACTTCGTGCATATATGTACGTGGCTATACATATGACGCCATTTTTGGGGTGAAGCTCCTTAAGGCATTAGTCTGTACTTTCTTTGATGTATGTAGTAGTAGTAGTAGTAGTAGTAGTTGTTGTAGTAGGTACCCACCCGCATACCAGTGGCACGTACCCGCCCTCGGGCACATATCCGCATGTTCATATGTAACGAAAAACGTAGCACGGCGTCATTATCACGCTCTCGGTGTTAACGAAGCACTGAGAGAAAATATGTGGTACATACTTTCGTTTAGTCCTTGGATTCACCATAAGTGTTCACCATAAGGACGGACTGACGCACGCACGGATGGACATCCAGACAAGCAGACGGGCAGACAGACAAATACATGGACGCACGAATCGACGGACGAACAAACGGATGCACGGACGCGCGCACAGGCGGACGCAAGGACGGATGGACTGACGCACAGAAGAACGGATGGACGAACGCACGGAAGGAAGCACAGACGAATTGACGGTCGCTTCGCCCCGTTCATCATCGTTAATTCCGTGGATATGCTGTGATTTACTTTTGGTTATTTTCGCACCCCACTTCCCTCATTAAAGCTAGGTGCGTTTGATAGGGAAATAATTATACCCATGTGCAACCTAAAATGTTCAGAGAGGCCACGCGCAGATGACAGAAGCGTGGCAACTGATCATCTCAGTGACTAAAGAAGTACCACTACTGATGCACTCGGCAATCTACTCAGAAGTCGGTGCCACCTTTCGGAAATTTCGACCAGCACTCGTACTCACCATATATAGCTACCGAATCACTGCAGTGGTGACTCGGTGATTACAATGCTCAGCCACCGACCTGAAAAGCACTGAATATATACCTCTCGCGATAGTCACAGTTAGAGGCAAGCCTACTTGGATAGAGGCGACATGTTGTAGACTCTTGTACATACTGTGCATAGTCAGTGCACGTTGAAGGAGACCGTGGGGGTTTTTACATGTCAAAAGCACTATTAATAGTCCTTAAGGAAATAATGTCATCATCTACACATTCGTCTTTTTCCTTTTATTACTCGTGTCATGAAGAACTATTTCAGGGAGCTAGAGCGCTTAAAGGAACACTAAAGTGAAACAACAAATCAGTTTATAATCATAAGCTACACTTTTGTATATATAATGTCAGTAATTTTCTCATCATATGTTTATTATAACACCAGAAAAGGTGCTCAATGTGCCATTTTTGGCTTTCTTCACAATTTTAAAGAAGATTGTTCGGGCCTTGGCGACATTAGACCAACGAAATTTTTTGAAACTTGGTATGTCAAGTTTGTGGCTTATTCGAAGGATGATGTACTTTGTCTTTATCTACTAGACACTAAAAAGCGCCATGTATACACCATACCAACCTATTACGTCATGGCGTTTGGCGTGGGAGTTTCATGGTGGCGTCGCCACCCACACATTATTGCGTGTTTTTTAGCTTACTTATACCGAACGTCTTCCTATGCGCAAGCCCGGTGACTTTGGCATTGTGAAACGGCAAGTTACTAAAATAAAATAAAATAGTTTTTCTCTTTCATGCCCTTTTAGTAAATCCCGCGCTTAAGACAATCCAAACCTTCAGAGGTTAAATTAGGTATAAGTATTACGGAGCCATGAATATTTTTGTAAGTTTTCTCGTATGCACGTAAAACATTCACTGCTTATGGGCCAGCTAAGGAAATAAAGCACGGAAGAGACTTTCTGGGAGTTACACCGCTAAAATATTGCTAAGTGACCTGCGCCCTCCTCCAGAATACGAGAAACAAACCCAAGGCACCACTAGGACGGCGTAACCGTATTACGGCCGAATGCGACTTAACAAAATGGCCGGCCCGTTTACCCTGAAGAATGTAGCGGGCCGATTATGCACGGCATGGTCTAAAGGAGAAAGTCTGCATTGGAGTTCCTGGAAAGTAGCAACCAAGTAAGGGGAAAAAGTGTGATAAAAGCCACTTCTCACGATGGTTCTCGGTTGAGGCAATCAGTCCTTCTTCGAGCTAAAGAAATTTTATTTGCTTGAACAGCTTTCTTCTTGCCCCACTTCAAATTTATAGGCTCTTCTCTCAGATACGAGTGCCGTCTTTGAAATCTGTGGTTTATCAAGTTGGATATTTGATATGTTCGGTTTTCAGTTCGCATTACAGATTGAAAGTAACATTATGGTGACATTCGAAGCGTGCATTCTTCAGTTACCTGGTTACGTCTATTTTCAGTGAACTAGACTGCGTGTCCGCCCGCGATATTTGTGGGCTTTGCAGGCATGATTATAAAACCTTCCTTTTCTTTTATCATCTAAAAGCTTTCTTCGTAAGTTTTTGAAGATTTGATGGTTTATTGAGTGTTCAATTAAATGCAAATACAAATAGAAAACCAATATAGTGCAAAAATAGGCCCGTAAGTAAAACTGTCTGGGAGGCCTCCTGTTAACACGTCTAAAAAAACTTATAACAATGATGATTGGCGACTAAAAAACAGCAATGAAGTAAAGTGAAACGAACGTAATGAAAGTTAGTATTCACAGCTATGGCAGTAAAAATTAGACATCCGAGTAAAAGTACACCAGCGATAGAACAACTAAAAGAATGAGGGTAACATAACGTCATAACACGTGCTTATCCCAATCTGACCCAGTTTCTTCCGTTATAACACACACACACACACACACACACACACACATATATATATATATATATATATATATATATATATATATATATATATATATATATATATATATATATATTTTCTGGCATTGTTACTCAGTAACAATGCCAGAATTACCCGCTCGTTTCCGGCGGCTCTCCGTCGCTCTTTTCTAGTTCCTCTCCTTCTTCTGCTTCTTGTTGTCTGTTGCTACCTCGTTCGCCCGCTTGTCTTTCTTTCTTTCTTTTTTTTGGAGGGTCTTTAAACTGTGAGGGTGACCCTCTGCTACGGGAACTTGTATCATTTCACTTACATCCTCCGAAAAAAATTGCCCGCAGCTTCCCTCGGGGGAACACTGAGGAGGATGCGGAGCATATAATTGGTTAACGGGGTGTTAAAGTGCGACTTACTTGGGTCGATGGCTAAATTGGTTAACGTGGTTGTGAAATGGGGTGTTAAATTGCGACTTACTTGGGTGGATGGCTAAATTGGTTAATGTGGTTGTAGGAGGGGGTGTTAAATGAGTGAACACGTACACACGTATGCGAAAGGGCGGCGCTGGTCGAAGGGACGTCGATCATTCTGTTTGTGGATTCGTTGGCATTCATTTCACGGCGACTTCGGACGTCGACGCGCCGTACAAACCAACGGACGAGCGGCAACTGAGCGAGCGAGCGCCGACCTTGAGTATATATACAGCGCGACGGCGCATGCGCTGTCAGCTGTCGAATGTTCTCGAAGGAGAAGCGCGCGCGCGGCACAGATGGCGACGGCGCGACGGCGCATGCGCTGTCAGCTGTCGAATGTTCTCGAAGGAGAAGCGCGCGCGGCACAGATGGTGGGCGACGGCGCGACGGCGCATGCGCGCAAGTCAGCTGTCGAATGTTCGAGAAGCGGTGCGGACGGCGCGGACGGCGCACTACAAGGCGTGAGTATAAGATGCTTCCGCATCTAAAAGGCTGGTCCACCAGCCGAAACTGTTAGGATTAAATAAATATTTTATTGTTTTGTTTCCTATACTGCACTATTCTCGAAGTTTATAACTTTTATTACGGTAGCCGGAAGAAACCCTGATCATCTATTTCATATATATATATATATATATATATATATATATATATATATATATATATATATATATATATATATATATATATATATATATATATATATATATATATATATATATATATATATATATATATATATATATGAGGTGTGGCGGATGACAAGTATGGTGACAATGGTGGCTGATTACCCTAAGCCATGCTTGACTTCTCACAATGATGCTCGCAAAACCTGGCACAGGCAAAGTAGCATATTGGGATATTGGGATCAGCATATACTACATGTTCTTTCGAATTTCATGAAGGACCTAAGAGCCTTCTGAATTTTAACTCCATTCTTCCTCCGCAGCTTTACTTCTTAACACCGATGCCATGTATCACCTTGCGATAACGCAAGTCCTTGTAAAATACGGCAAAGCTGGTCTTTGTTTTTGTAAATATACAACAGGGTCTTTCAAAAATTGCAGGAACCAAAAAAAGTGGGAAATCCTAATGCAGCAACATGAAAGTCACAAATTTTTATGGACACACCAGGCAAGGTGTGCTGATTAGGTCACTACAAAAAAAAAACTGCCGTAAAAGCCGTAAACATGACCAAGTTTGTTATCTCCTCTCATGCTCGCCGTGGCAGCAAGTTTGCTAATCTGACGAATGCCATTTCTAACGGGTGTAGTTTGCCTCCAGAGAGCTCGTGCATGCGTATTACCACTGTCTCCCCCGAGAGAAAACAGCAAGGCAGAGGAAGTGCTCATAAACGATCGACATCGAAATAACAAGTGATGTTGATTTATATGACTGATATGTGAAGTTTAACGTTCTAAAACCACGATATGATTAAGAAAGACGCCGTAGTGGAGGGCTCCGAAAACTTCAACCACCTCGGTTCTTTTACGTGCACCCAAATCTGAGCACACGTGCCTACAGCAATTTCCCCTCCAACGAAAATACAGCCGCCACCACTGGGATTTGATCCCGTGACCTGCAAGTCAGTAGCGAAGTACCTTAGCCTCTAAACCACTGCGGTGGGGTATACATTGATGTCGAATAGACATTATAGACACATGCATATGTGCAAGATACGTGGAGGATGGGGAGGAACGATAGGTTGTAGTACAAAAGCATCGGCCTATTCTGAGTTAAGGGTGAATAATAGCTGGTACTAGAGGTAAGTTTCCATTAAGGCGACGGCGAGGCACATGAATGCTGCGAGGTTACTATACTTCAGACGGTAACAAAGTGCTCCGTACATCATATTAAAAAGAACGATGATGGTAATGAAAAAGGTAAATTGTTCGTTCAATAAGTTTACTGGTATAGCGTCTCATGTATATGCGATGCAAGCCCGCAATGTGGGGATCCGAGTACTCTTAATGTTACAGACATACGAATATATAAACCTTACGAAGCACCCCTTCCCCCCCCCCTGTTTTTTTTTAATTTTTCCTGTGTTTCAGTACGCTACGCCTTCTCTTCTCTGTCAATGCAGCAACTTCTCATGCAGCCCCCTACGTCAAATGCTGAGGTCCAACTCTGTGTATACACTACCAGGTTTTCCGAAAGAGGGAACGTGGCATAGCAGAAAGTGAAGGGAAGGATGCCGGCATTCCATTAATTGAAGAAGGGGCCGAATCGCACGGCAAGTAACGCATTCCCCGTTGTCAGAGATGAGTTTAACATTCCTGGAAAGTTTATAGGCGTGCGCGTTCGCATACCGATTTGGACTTCTAGCGAATAGTCCCGGTGATCGTTTGCACGCGCACGGTGTGGTGTGCTTAATATCAGGATAAAATAGACACCTGGAATAATCAGTTTCATTTCCGTTCAGACAGGTTTTTTTTTAATGGTACAGCTTTCTTTTTACCAGAGCAGTCTTTTTCGAAACCATACGGCCCTCATGTCGTTTTCAGGATCAAGCTGGAACCCCTCAACTCACCCCAAGCCCTTGCAAATTTGCTTCTGCAGGACACTTGGGCATCGATTCACCACGACAGAGATGTTTCACTTTTATGTTTCAATATTTGTTGAACATTTGCAGGCTGCATGGCGTGCACCATGAGAAGAAAATGCGAGAACTTTGCGCTAGGTTCCACAAAGCTTGCCATAGCGGATGTCATGCCCGTGACTGTTTGCTGGGCAGCTTTCTTCCTTTCAAGATCACTTTCTTTCTCTCTTTCTTTTCTTTACTCTTTGTTGTTTATCGTTTTTGTTGTTTATTACTCTGTCCACTTCTTTCTCCTTCTTTCCTACTCTTGTCTCAACCTCTCTTCATTTATAACTTGTTACCTGCTTGTTTATCTGCTGAGAGAAAAAGAGAAAAACATTTTATTTTGAAACCGAAGTCCGGTCGGAGGTATTGGGGGTTGGATCCCGGCGGGCTCGGTGGTCCCATTTCGTTAGACATGAAGCGGTGGAGGCCTGTGTACTGTGCGAGGTCGGTGTACGTCAGAGAAAACCGGGTGTCGAAATTTCCGGTGTCCATCACTATGGTGTCTCTCGCAGTCATACCGTAAAACCACAGACTATAATATTACTCCTTCCTGCTATTTTTTCCTCTCGCTATTCATTCGTCTCTCTCTGCTTTATTCTCTCTTTTCTTGTTCTGCATTTCTTTCTGTTAATTTATTTTGTTCCTCGTTTATTAAATGCTCTCCCCCTTTTGTTCCTCTTCACCCTCAATACTCATGCCTGTCACCTTGCTATGCAAGACTGTGCCTCGACAGCCGAGGGATTAGGTCGCATAACGTCGTATCATGGTTGCGTGCTCTGGAATCCTGCCACCTTATGAGGAATATTTTTTAGATGCGGAGCATCTTATACTCGCGCCTTGTAGTGCGCCGTCCGCGCCGTCCGCGCCGTCCGCGCCGTCCACACCGCTTCTCAAACATTCGACAGCTGACGCGCGCGCATGCGCCGTCGCGCCGTCGCCCACTTTTCCACCATCTGTGCATCCCTTCCTCCTCTACACACCGCGCGCGCTTCACTCCTCCACCATCTGTGCACCCTTCCTCCTCTACACACCGCGTTCGACATCTACAATTCTCCTGATTCTCCAGTGGACGCGCATGTGGCGTCGCGCTTCGAGAACATTCAACAGCTGACAGTGCATGCGCCGTCGTGCTGTATATATACTCAAGGTCGGCGCTCGCTCGCTCAGTTGCCGCTCGTCGGTTGGTTTGTACGGCGCGTCGACGTCCAAGGTCGCGGTGAAATGAATTCCAACGAATCCACAAACACAATGATCGACGTCCCTTCGACCAGCGCCGCCCTTTCGCATACGTGTGTACGTGTTCACTCATTTAACACCCCCTCCTACAACCACGTTAACCAATTTAGCCATCGACCCAAGTAAGTCGCAATTTAACACCCCATTTCACAACCATGTTAACCAATTTAGCCATCGACCCAAGTAAGTCGCACTTTAACACCCCGTTAACCAATTATATGCTCCGCATCCTCCTCAGTGTTCCCCCGAGGGAAGCTGCGGGCAATTTTTTATTTGCCAAGAGTTTCTCGTTCTTTTTATATTTTCCCTTCTGTCTCTGTATTCTTTGTCTTCCTTCACCCTCTACATGTCACTGACGTCTCTCCTTTTTGTTGCAACTCCCCCTCGCTATACGGCGGACAAATCGGTGCACGTGTTCTGCGATCAAAACCAGAGAACAAAGGACGAAGAAAGCGCGTTATATTTCATGATGATGATAATTTTTGTAAGAGCTTTTGTAGAGCTGTAATAACTTTGCGTTAGAATACTTGTGATGTGTTCAGCGTCTGCAGCTTCACCGAAACAAAAAGCATTAAGCGCATTCAGCCGGAAAAAGATGTGAGGTTTATTTATCGACCTCACCTCAATTTCATTTTAATGAAGCCACGTGGCGCTGGAGAAAGCTCTGCAGGTTTAGTATGGCCCACGAGTCATATGTTTGAGAATACTGTTCTGAATATACTTCTGTAGGCACGTAGAGAAGGTATTACATTAAATAGTGGTCACGCGCCTAAACAGCTTGCTTTTGTTAGGTATTAGAAAAAACTGAAACAGGTTGGAGTACTTTGTAATTTTCTAGTCTCAGTTAAATCCAGTATGTATGATCCGCCCGACTCGTGGCCGATCCCCCTGACCGAGTAGGTGCCAATAATCTAAGGAGAGTCATCATCATCATCATATGCAACTGTCCCTATTTCAATTTACGTTCCAGGCATTAACGCCTGCAAGAAAAACGAAACGAGAGAGCGAGGCTTCTGTAAAAAACTTGATTACCCTACGGGATTTATAGGATGTGCCACACAAGTTTAGGGGTGTGTAAAAGAGAAAAAAACAAAAGAGAAGGAGAAGGCCGGGAAATTAACCAGTCATTTGCATTAAGTTTACCACCCGGCATTGCAGGTAGGAAAATAGGGGCAAGTAAGAGGGTGGAGAGAGAGAGAGAAAAAAAACGCACGTCAACTCAGAAGAAAAAAAAACGCAATAATGCGAAGGATATTTTGGCTACAAACGTTCAGAAAGGCCGGTCTATCGCAACAAATTTTCATAACGCACTCACGACATAATACGCGGGGCATTCACACAGCTTATATTTCTCTCTCTCAAAGTGGTAGCAGTTAGTGCACGAGGAAACAAGTGTAGTAAGTAAGAGAACAAGTGCAGAAAAGTTAGCCAGGATTCAAGCTTTGTTGGGCGCCCTGTTAGGCAAAGAACGGGTGGAACACGCTATGCGATACCCATTGTTGGCGAAAGATGCATTCAGTAAATGCTGACAGATATTCGCAAGCAGTACGCAAGAAAACACATGTGTCAATTGGCAAAATAATGAGCACCGCTGCATTAGCGCTAGTTACAGCAGCTCCACATATGAGCATTGCTAGTAAAGTGTAGCCGAAACAGAACTCCAGAAGCACTTTTGCAAATAGCTCCTCTGCCCCATATGATGCGTCCATGCACTTACGAGGGACAACTTCGACCGTACACGGCAAACAAGTCGACCGCCTCTCGTCGGCGATACAGAGTGAGTTGTAGTATAGGTTGTGTACTGAATAGACACATTGATATCAGTGCTCTCCTTTGAACTGCAGTAGTCCCAGCCCGCGGCACTCTAATTAGCCTTATTCACGCACAAAAGCTCGCCTTCCTATGCTCTCTCTTTTTGCTCTACTCCTAGCACGGGGTCAGTGAACGGTGTTCTTTCGCAAGTGAATAGGAGCAGGCATGTCTCATCGTCAGTGCACTTTGCTTGTCGAAAGCTGAAGGTATACAGGAGCATGCTCACAACGCATGACGACGCCACAGCCAGGCCAGACAGAACGTGTTATAGAGGCATGACATTAGTGTCAATTCATAGAGGCGGACGTGACCGTGTCCACGTCCATTGTAGCAGCTGGCGCTGCACATACACGCACGAACGCGCGCACACTGGAAAGTACTAGCCATAATAGTTATAATTGTTAGGAGGCCCCACCGTGGTGTTCTATTGGCTAAGCTACTTGGACGCTGACCCGCAGGTCGCGGGACCGAATCCCTGCTGCTGCGGCTGCGTTTTTGAAATGCGTAAACGTTGTAGGCCGCTGTGCTCAGATTTCGGTGCACGTTAAAGAACCCCAGGCGGTCGAAAATTTCGGAGCCCTCCACTACGGCGTCTCTGATATTCATATGGTGGTTTTGGGACGTTAAATCCCACATAATAATTATAATTTTTAGTATATTGGGCCCCAAAATCATCGTATGAAAACCGCGCTCGCACTCGGTAGCCGAGTGCGAGCAACGACAGGTTCGTGCTTCTACAGGGGGTGCCACAGCTATAGCTTTACGTGCGGGCTGTTAGCGCTGTAGTCAAGAAAATTTTTGCACAATCTGTGACAGGCTGTGGTTAAACTCTACTTTGTCTACGCCACGAGTTTACGCCAAGGAGAAACCTATCACCAGCTAAGAAAACCACGTTAAAGCCTCAATATGAACCAGTTTCGCTTTCTTAAGCTTGATGCGCCTATAGTCTAAGCTTCTTAACTTTTTCTTCTGTACCCGCTTCAGTACCTGCTTCATTCATTCGCTTACGCTGTCCCACAAACAGACAGTGCCTTTGCGAGCTTGGAGATTTCTATGCGATGATTATTGACTCTCCGCATATTGTAGAAACAGTGATCACTCCACCAGACGAACCACTTCATAACGGTATTATTACCTTATAAGAGACACTACACCAGAAGAATAAGTGAAGGCTAGGCACGTTACAGGGCATATGTTAAGATTGTCATCCACAGGAGTTAGGTGAACCATAATAAGAACGTAAATCATCGCCTTTGTTTCAGTCACCCTGTTTTAATCTATCCTTTATTCATAGTCAGCAAGCTTTCAGCATCCATCTTAAATGTAAGCGTTTCCTTACTCTAGCAAATACCGCCTATGTTACGTTTCGCGAAGTAACAAAAAAACAAAAAAAAAACTAAGTATATTGCTAGCTTGCTAAAATACATTAGGATTATACTTTTCGAATTATGTCCATCGTCTCGCGTTACAAAGGAACTGAGTGCAGTGGTCTCCTTTATTGATTTCTTTGACGTTTAAGAATGCCTGCTTGTGTTTACTCGAGCAAAGGAAAAAAAAAGGAAGGGGAGGGAAGCGATCTTTGCGCTTCGGTGAATCAAAGCCCCGAAGTCATGGAGGCAGCGCTCCGTGTTACAAAATGCTTATTTAGGATTCGCCTGTTCGTCCTTTCCGTGAACCGACATGCTCACTCTCGCTTCAATCTCGGAGGCCTTTTTTTATTTCAGCTACTGTCATTCCGAAGCTCAGCAGCCATTTCTCACCGCTGCCTGTGGTTTCGAAACGGATGGCTCTGTTTTTTACGGTTTCTCCATACCTTATGCAACCATTAGATCTGCTGCAAAAGTGCATTACATTTCGATCATAATGTTATACTCACGTGTTTTCCGCACGCTTTCACGTCGCTTTCCGGAGCCGGCAAGCTTTTTTTTTCTTTTTGCTCTGTGCAGTAGCGCTGTTTTCTAGTCGGAAAGAAAACTTTGTTTTAAGTGCTGTCTGACAAAGTGTGAGTGTGTGTCTTCCACACATGGACGTTCCAAGCACGAATGAGCGCGGTCTTCTTTCAGCACGGCTGCACAGCAGCGACATCGAACACGTTCTTTTGAAGTGTATATCCTTAGTTTGCTTTCTGAAGCTTTCCCTATTTATCATGCGAACATGTGTACCTCCTCTCACCTTGGCTATTTTTTCTTTTGTTTATTCATTGTTATTCAATGTGAGTTTCAAGCAGACCATTTTTTTCGCGTAGCAATGTTATCGTTTTGTGTGTGTGTGTGTGTGTGTGTGTGTGTGTGCACGTGTGGTTTCATATACTTGGAAAGTGTACTCGCAAACGTCTCTTTCAGATATTTTTTTCAAAAATTGACTAAACTGCATGCGCAATTGCACGTTCTAGCGTGTGCTCGTCGCTGCATCTTTACAAAACTGTTGTATGAACATTCGGTGACTTACATAAATGCACGGAAGCGGGTCTTTCACAATACTGTGGATTGCGCGTTTTCAAGAACCTTGATTCTGAAGCACTAAGCAGAGAACTATACATTTGTATTTTTTTATTTATCTGACTGTTTCTGAAAGGGGGAGGGTTGGGAGGGGCTTTTCAAGCAGTGGTTTCAGTAAAGTGAAGGTATAGAGACAAAAATGCAGAAATAACTTATCTGTGTGAAAAAGCAACTGTTCTAAATCATTTAAAGTGAAGCGCCTCTGAGTTTTTGTTTCTCGTTACACCTGACCATGGCAACTTTCTGTAGTGTATGTATGCATGAAGATAACCGTGTTGCTTTTCAAATGAAAACGCAACGTTAATGAGAAGTAGGAGCGTGATCCACCTATGCGTTATGTGGATTTTCCGCATAGACATAAGTAACATTACAACTTCTGTTCTCATTTTTACATCAACGTCCGCATTTATTACCTACGTAAGGGCACTTTTGTGGCCATGTTCGTAGGAAACGCGAAATAAGCTACATGGGGACAGCAAGAAAGAAGAAACGTGTATCCGCGAACATGAATTCATACCAAATAGCCCGATTTTAATGGATATTACGGTATATGCTTAGGGGATTTTGTTTGATGCAGTCATCATAGCATGCATGACATGAAGTTTTGCGGAAGGAGATTCCCAGAAATGCTATCCGGACGACGTCTTCAAGTGAAACGGGCGATTTAAGCGCAAGCGCAATACTAAGCCTAGTACAAGTTAAAAACCAAACTTTGAAAGTAGTGATAATCTGCGTAAATAACTGGAGAACAAGGTCTAGAAACTCAGGCGTATCACTTCCGAGATAGAGTAGATGACCGAATCATTTAAAAAAATAAATCTAACCATTAATTACAGCTTCGTGCTAAACTAGTGTGTGTTTCGGATTTTATGGTTCCTTCTTATTTTCTTCTTAAATTAGGAGCGCGCCTCGGGTGCACGTGTTACCGAAGCTTCTATTACCATTGATTTAGGGAACTGCATTCTCCTTTTTTTCCCGAGGCCCTTCCCTATTGGTTGAAATCGCCCTTGAAAAAAGTGTTTATTCTGAACGACGCATCCTACTCCTATCAACGTGCCAGTCCTCTTGTTCTTGCAGCTCTCATTTACACACCTGTTACTGCCATTTGGCTCCGTGCTGCTGCAATGGTCGAAATAAGCGAGAAACAAAAGTGTACTTATCCAGTTGTATGATCTATAATTCACTACTCTGGCCGCTTGCCCGGATACCGTCTCACACTTTTGAAAAGAAGCCGCTTATTCAGCTGAGGCCAGTGTTTCTACGTTTATTAGGACGTCTAACAGCACTGCATGAGTGTCTTACGGTACTCATCGCCGGACTCACACCGGGGTTATAATCTGTTCACACATTGCTGCGCTATTTGCCAGTATCCACATAAGCCATGCTTGTTTTCGACTAGCATTGAAATGCATAGCATTATCCCAGAAAACGCCCTTTGAACTATAGAAATGTATGCCTTGCTTTAGTAATGTTCGTTTATATATATCATATATTTAATCATAGGCACTGTTCTCGCTAGCTTCAGCAAATTAAGCACAGACCAAATTCTTCTCCATTAGGTACGGAAACATTCTACTTCAATCACAGAGTGAAAGAGAAGGAGTGCCTTCTTCGACCCGTGAAACAAAATTTAACCACAACTGAATAGTGACGATGCGAAAGGAAGGACTTTTGACCATCACCCCGAAGCGAATCCTGATGGGATGCGAAGCAGCAGCGGTGCGCACGGCGTTTACCCGGTTGAAACAGGTGTCGACGCGGGGGCTGGAAGAACGGTTTGAAGCAAAACTTGGAGTAGCGTTTCCTCGAGTAAACGTTTGGTTAAAACGCAATGACTCGGGAGGCGGGACGTGTCGAAGACCCTTGTGCTCGGCTTCCTTGGCTCGTGTCTCGTCGTTGTTACCCGCGCACCGTCAGTATTCTCGAACGCAATCGGTTTTATTGACTCGCACCTCGTTGGTGTCGCTGGTCTTCCACTGCCAACGCTTGCGTTCGGCTTTTCTGGTTCGCGCCTCGTCGGTGTTGATGTCGCCATTCGCGAACCCGATCGGCTTCTCTAGCCTTCGCAAAGGCGGCGACAGCCGGGAAAGGTATACGCGCCCACTAGAGGGAAGCATGCCGCGATGGCGACCCGCCCGTCGGCGCGATCGCGCGGCAAGTAGCGGCGCACTGTCGACATGGTCGGCGCCGCGAAATTCTCGAGGCTCGTACAGCACACGCACCCTCCGGCTCGCGGATTCTTCTCGCTGACAGAAGGAGAGAGGTGGCGTGGTGAGATGATGCCCACTAAGGTCCCTAGATGACCATAATTCCCACATGAGAAGTGGGCTCGAGCATTGCGATTGGTGAAGAGCGTGAAGCGAGAGAGAGCTGATACGCGGTGAGCGTGCGGCAGGCGAAAGAGAGAGACGTCACCACGCACTGCTAATAGGGCGTGAGATATACCTCACCCCCACGGTGTAAGGTAGAAACACTTTGTATCTTACACCATGTTCGCACCGCTCCAACACCTGCGGTGAGCGGAACGGTGCGGACGGAGGGACAGCGTCATACTGGCTAGTCAAACAGCTGCTTGGCATCTAAAATGACAGTTATTGATTCATAGAGCCACGCGTTACAAAGCTATAATTCCACCGCTGCGGGTATTTGGAAAGTGCCGCAACGAGGCAGCCACCTTAGATTGAAATTCACTTCGCCGTATTCGAATTTCAGGCTTGTGTATGGATACAACTACGTTCTGCCCCAATGAAATCGTGTGTTGCGATGAAACCTATATTGCTAATGGCAGCACGATATAGAGATTTTTTGTTTTAGAGTGCCCCTACATCAAAAGAAAAATTGGAGATCGTTCAGCAAAGCTCAATATATATTCGTTTATGAATCACCAGACTGTTACGCCAATCCATTGACCAACGGAAGTGACTACCGGGAAGTTGAGAGCTTGTCAATTCAGTGCGTGTGTGAAATAGCGAAGCTCACAGGGTCACTTACGCGTTGGCCTAAAATGACTCAAGGCGACAGCTATCGTTTTTTTTTCTTCTGATTCGATTGCATTGATATCCCATGCCCACGAACATTTTCTTCTCAGAAAGGGGGTTTCGCACTGCTTCCGAGATTTAAGGCACTACAGGATTTCGGAGCTTCAAGCACCTCCGGGATTATGCAGCCTGTGACCGAGCGGTAATGTTACGTTGAAAACGTCACGATGTGACGTCACGTTAGGCACTGTTTGAGTGTTCTGACTATGGCATCACGATATGCCACTAGCCTTAACGATGCGCAATGTGAAACAGTGAAGTCGTCAGGTAAGGAAAAAAGCGCATCAGTCGCGTTTTAACCGACATTCTCTTTCTGTGTTTCATAAGATATCGAAGGCTTTCGTCTTAATAGTCAAATATTCCACAGGGTTGCACGATACTGTAGTAAGGTTGTGTGCAGTAACACGGCTGCGCTCCTCTGATTGTCCCGCCCTCGTCAGAGGTGGAAATTGTGCTGAGCCAATATAATGGGTCGATAACGAGTCCTTCATCGCGGCTTATTCCAATTCTTGCCAGCGAGATTCAAGCGGTGGACCCTCTCCACGAGGAGCACAACTGGGCAGATCTAATTTGAGAGTGACTCACGCTGTACTTATCAGCTGGTTCTCACTGGTCGCGCAGCCAGAAGCATGTGTAAAACTATGAGTTCAGTGCAATTTTTTGATTGATTGATTGATTGATTGATTGATGTGTGGGGTTGAACGTCCCAAAACCACCATATGATTATGAGGGAAGCTGTAGTGGAAGACTCTGGAAATTTCGAGCACCTGGGGTCATTTTGAAGTGCACCCAAATCTGAGCCATCAAAAATACAGCCGCCGCCACCTGGATTCGGTGCTGGGACCTGCGGGTAAGCAGCTAGACCATTACGTCGGGGCTTTCTTCTTGTATACTTTATGTTTTCAACGACTTTTGGCTAGCCTAAGTGCGAAAGTAAAGTACGGAGTGTGTTCCAAATATATGAGCGAACTTGCACTATTATCATCGCCTAATTTGTTGCCCAATCCTCAACACTGTGCCTGCATTTTGGCACTTAGTATCCACCAATTGTTTATGCAACATTACGTAGCGATTGGTTCCCATTTAATCAACTGTGATTGTCAGAAGATTTCGCCTGTGTTTAGATGCCTGGTAACAAAATCCAGCCAAAAATTTTATTCTGCAATCAACTGGCATAGCGTTTCTTATACTGATATCATGGTTTTAGCACGTAAAATTTCAGCATGTGAGCATTGAAATCATACCTTGTATTATCTGTTATGTATGCATCTGCGAGTTCCCATCGAGCCCACGCTCAGAAAAGCACTTTGAACGAACACGTGCACCCCCTGCTATCTATTTTACCAGATTGTTTACGATAAGGCCCAAGCAGGTACACGACAAACGGACAGATGTTATTGCGGGGCGGAATGAATCAGAAAGCTCTCGAGGGCATCTTCTGTGAAATGCAATTGGAAGCGACAGCCCGCAGCCGTTCGTCGCCTGATAAAGAGAAATAAATGGTTGGTGAAGTGGCAAGTAGCGTGCATAGAGGGTAAGGCACCCAGCCCCGCATCGCCGTTGGAGAGACACGCTGCCTCCTTAAGTCCTCTGCGGGGCCTCTGCTTCCGCTGGAAGCATCAGAGCTCAAGATAGGAGGAAAGAGAAAGGGCGCATGGTGTGGTAGCTTTTCTTTTTTCAACTGCGCCCTGGAAGTAACCGAAACAAGATGTAGCCAACAAGGAGAACGCTTCTGTCTTCGCTTTCATTTTGATCGTGCCCATGGGTGAAACCCTCAAGAGACTAGCGCTAGCGCTACAGGCAATGGAGAAGGAGAGGTGGCGAGGAAAAGCGAGCAACCAGCAGAGTGCAAGTGGTGTGGTTGAAGGCAAAAATCTCGACATTGTAAAGAGACAACTTGGAGGTGCCCTGACAAGTTGAGTCACGGAAATGAGACACTGTTATGGCAAGAAAGAAGCCACAAGAAAGATTAACTAGCAATTTTAAACACGAAAGCGGCAGGGAGGGTGCTAGGATAACAAGTACAAAACATAAAAGCAATCAATGACGCATGAGTTTTACGTACAATTAACCACACCATCATGCCACAAAGCCATTAAAATCGGCAGATCTTCTGGTACTTGCTAAAGACACAAAAAAGAGTTGCCAAGTCAATGGCACTCTCCCCGTTTAAGAAAACATGAAAACCAGCTCTGTTTCGTGTTGCGGCCGCTAGGTTAGGTTAGGCTAGGCATTTTTCTCATGGGTATTTATTTCCTAAGCTGTTCTCTTTATTCCATCCAACTTATATTCCTTCCGTTTGTAAGAGTCTTTACCCCGATTGTTACACTGCCAGCTCGTTCCTTCATAGTGGGGAAGTTACTAACTTAGAGCACATGCTCTGGCGACGCCCCTCGTTACTGGGCAACGATCAAGGCAACCAGGCCAAGTGATGCTCCGCCATCAGAAGCCCCAAACAGAGGGATCAGCTTTGAGCCGTCGACAGAGCCCACGATGCTGTGGTCAGCTGCCCGTCCAACGTTGACCGGCCCGCGCCAACGCGGGGAAGCCCACCGCGCTGTTGTCGCGTTTGTCGAACTAACATAAAGTTCATCCATCTATCTATCTATACATTCCTTCCTTCATAATAACTGGCACTCACTGTGTTTCTCTAAGTGACAGCTTCTAGCTGCTCTCTCACAATTTCATATTTGTCTTCGCTACATAGGCTTTTACTAATTTTTATTTTCAATCCCAAAAACACGTGTAATGTTTCGTGCCTCATTTTGAAATGAACATTAATAGGACGCTGAATTGGTCTAGTTCGTCTATACCGTTGTGCTATTTTAAAATTGCGCCTAAACATTAGGACACTGAGAGAAACATACTGTCGTGGTGTCGTGACATTCACGAAGGCAGCATTCTGTATGTCCCAGACGAAACTGTTTATTTGGCCGACCCTGTGGGCGACGAACGGAAATTTATAGTATACAGCGATACACATTGACACTGATAACGGTGAACACATCGTCAGCTGCCGATCAACATACAAGCGGCGACGTTCATCGGAATTTATATGTGTGCCGTAAAATGTGCAGCGTCATCGCTAGCTGCCACGCGTGTTCTAGAAAAGCGCTTATGCTCGCATAATTGGAACAGAAGGTTCTAAGATTATCTCACTGGTGTTTAGTCATTCAGCGGGGTTGGCACAACGCAGCACCTACACGGCCACGTGTAGTGAGCAAATAAAAAAACTCGACGAAAAAGTGTGGCAGTGTCCCCTACGAAGGAGGCATCGTCCCAATGCTTTAACAGAAGGTTAAAGTACAATAAGCAAAAATACAAGCAAGAAATTACAATAATAAAGTATAAAGCACAGTCCTCGGGTTCTCTAACGCATGTAAAACGGCTTGAGGCGCACGACATGCATGACTTCTGGCCTAGAACGGTGCCGTTGAGAGTTCGTAACGCCGTCCAAGATAACCTTGTAGTCTAGAGTGGCTAGTCATCGGAGCACCTTGTGTGGCAGGAATATCGTCGAAGGAGTTTTCTCCAAGTCCACGCCGCCGTATCCACGCGTCCACATGAAAACGCGGTCAGCGGGCTCGAATTCCAAGAAGTTTCGTCGAAGATTGCGGCCGCGGCTGTCGCTCGTCTGCCAACTCTTGATGCGTTGGTGGACAAGTTGTCCGGCTTTTTCGGCGTGCAGATGGTGTCGTCGAGCTTCGACGTTTGGCAGCATGGCGTCGAGCGTCGTTGCCGGTACTAACTTGCATGACGTCATCTGTGTCGTCTCTTGCGCTGCCGAATTATATGCAGAGGTCCCGTACGGGAACATGGCATCCCACGTTTGGGTGTTCCACATCGACGTACATGGGCAGCATATCGGTGATCGTCTTATTAAGACGCTTGTCGACGCCATTGGTCCGGGGGTGACAGATTGTGACGTGACGGTGGCTTGTCTCGCTGTATCCCAAAATCGCCTTAGTTGAATCAGCAGTAAAGCCATGCCGCTGTCGGTGATTGGGCCCTCGGAAGCGCCATGACAAAATACAATGTTCAATATGAATAACTTGGCTGCCTCGGTGGTATAGCGGGGGAAATAGTGCGTAGCTATGATCCATTCGTTGCCGCAAGTCGACGTTGGGAACAGCCCCATGGCTTATCCCGATATGCTGATACGGTCAATGAGATGCTTCGATCAGTTCAAGAAAGCCTGGTGGTCTTGTCGGTGCGGTGTTGCGCCACTCACAGTCGACGCATGACCTGACGTAATGAGCGAGACACGGCCAATAGTACGTTTCTTGTATTCTTGCGAGATTGCGGGAAACACCGAGGTATCCAGCCGTCGAGTCGTCGTGTAGCACCTGTAGAACTTCAGGCTTCACTGCTGAAGGAACCATGAGAAGGAGTTTGGCTCGAAGGGACGACAAGTTCTTCGTTAGATGATTTACATTTCACAGGAAGAACAATGGCCAGTCCTCTCTGGAATACCTTCGGAAGAGCGGTGGTCTTGCCCTCCACTTATTTCACCAGGACCCCGAGTTCCTGGTCGGCTCGCTGTTGTTCACCAAAGTAGTTGGCACTTATGGTTCCAAAGAAGCAGTGATCATCCTGGTCGTACAGCATCAATTGGTTGACGGAGGCCCGAGACAGTCAGTTGGAGTGATTTCTTCGAGACTTGTAAACGACGGCAATGTCGAATTCTTGAAGAGTCAGGCTATACCGTTTGAGGCGACCCGAAAGGTTTTTTAAGTTAGCTAGCCAACACCAGGCTTGGTCGTAGCTCACAACCTTGAAGAGTCTTCCGTAAAGGTAGGTGCGAAACTTTGATGCTACCCACATGATGCTAAGGAACTTTTTGGTTGCAGGACAGCTCGATTCCGCCTTTGATAGCCACCGGCTAGCATAACTATTGATCATTTTCATCCAGTCTGTCAGATATCGGCTCAAGAACGGCGAATAGCGGAGAACAGAGCGTCGGCCGTTGATCAACTCACAAACGGTGGCGCGCGTCGGCATTTATACCTGGGCCATCGAATATTTCTGTGTTATCAGTAGCTTGATTGATATGTGGGCTTTAACGTCCCAAAACCACTATATGATTATGAGAGGCGCCGTAGTGGAGGGCTCCGGAAATTTAGACCACCTGGGGTTCTTTAACGTGCACCCAAATCTGAGTACACGGGCCTACAACATTTCCGCCTCCATCGGAATTCCCTTCACTTAAGCAACTACCTTTGATGTTATAACATGCGCTGCAAACAGCTCCCGTCTTAGATTCAATATAGTTAATTGGGCGAGTTGGTGATACATGATTGTTTTGAAATCAGAGCGTCTAAGTAGGGCGTTCTCATTTCAAAACAATTGAATTCAATATTTTACATGCATAGCGCATTGCCTAAAAGCAAGTGATGCCACCATGGCTTGTTGATGTAAATTTGTCTGGAATTGTTTTTCGTACATTCAAGCACCTTTTCAATTGCAAGTGTGTGTGTGTGTGTGTGTGTGTGTGTGTGTGTGTGTGTGTGTGTGTGTTCGTGTGCGTCTGTGCGTGTTTGTGTGTGTAGTGTACGTGTGTGTGTGTTAAATAATTGTTATAAGCTGCATACAAAGCAGGCGTTTTTGTGTAAGTTGATTCTGCAATAATATTATCTAGGCACAAAATTCTCAAACATTGACAACTGTG
The DNA here is from genome assembly GCF_043290135.1 of Rhipicephalus microplus. Classification (NCBI taxonomy): domain Eukaryota; kingdom Metazoa; phylum Arthropoda; class Arachnida; order Ixodida; family Ixodidae; genus Rhipicephalus; species Rhipicephalus microplus. The sequence continues at coordinate 18,768,386 of NC_134703.1, forward strand.
ATGATCACGGCAACCGTTTATATCAAATATGGTGATATGGGAATATGATATATTTCAAGCTCCTGTGGCTGGTGCATGCAGCACATGCCCTAACGGCATCACAAGAACAATTGGAACAGCTACGCCCTTGCGGTGAGAGGGCCAGATATACAGGAACTGGTGGCCTTTCTGCTTTCGCGCTCACACCCCTTTTCCCAACACCTTCCCGTACTGTCCATCAAATACATAGTGCCTAGTAAGCCCAAACGCATATCGCGAACAGAAGGACATGCGCTGACAGATGACAGTTCATTTGTCGTGTGTTTACATGTGGGCTATGAAAGGAAGACAGGCATGCCGGGAGCGCCTGAACAACGTCAAAAACAAGCGCTGTAGCAATTTAGTGACCCATTGCGCGTACTCTAGGTGCTTTCCGAGGCTCGGAAAAAGCAAGACGGCTGTGCCAATATACTTGAAACGCTCGTGAAGGTGAGCAAAGGAGTGGAGTGCGTCAGAGTAATGCCACTTAGATAATATCAGGCCCGCCCACTGTTGCTGCTGCGGGCTCTGCCATCACTCCGTTTAGACTGCCTTCTTTCGCTGCACAGAAGTGCCTACGCTTACTCTCATTGCTCGACAAGCATGGATTGGCAAGCCTCACAAACGTTTTCCTGGCGTGATAGATTGATTTGATTCATATGGGGGGTTTAACGTCCCAAAACCACCATAAGATTATAAGAGGCGCCGTAGTGGAAGGCTCCGGAAATTTTGACCACCTGGGGTTCTTTAGCGTGCACACAAATCTGATCACACAAGCCTACAGCATTACCGCCTCCATCCAAAATGCAGCCGCCACAGCCGGGATTCGACCGTACGACCTGTGTGTCAGCAGCCCACAGGTCACGTACATTAGCCACAATAGACCACCTTGTCGGGGCAGGCATGATGGTGTGCTTCTTCGTGACTCAAGAAGACCGTGTTTTTTGCATGTGAATTCAAGAACTGCAGTATCGCAATGTGTATGGCTGCAAATCCAAAATGTTGGTTGATGCTGCGGGGTGACTTGTCGTGGCAAATGCATCGAACTTGCGAGTGTTCTCGTTTCCTGTGGAATGCCGAAAAACGAAATTGGAGGGTGTCGTTCGTCAAGTTGAGTTAACATCCGTTTTCTTCTTGGCCTGCAGGTACTATCGTGAGCAATATAGGTTCGAAAACGTGAGCGCGTGGCAAATAGCCACAAAACTAAGATAACGTGATACGTGGAAGGCGCTGCTGAAAGATGAGGAGAAAAAATGGCAGCATATCCACGGAGTAAATGATGGAGAGTGGGCCGAAGCATCCGTCCGTCCATTCGTTCTTGCACGGCCGCTGGATCCCTGTGCGCTTTGATCCAGCGACCGTGGTTCTTGCTTCCGTCCGTTCATGCATGCGTCTGTGTGGCCATCCGTGCGTCCATCCGCCCGTCCATGCGTGCGTCTGTGTGGCTGCCCGTGCGTCCATACGCCCGTTCATGCGTGCGTCTGTTCGTGTGTCCGCACGTCCACCTAGGCGTTCGCTCATGTGTCCGTCCATGCGTCCATCCGTCCGTGCAGCCATCCATGCGTCCATCCATGCATCTGTCTGTGCGTCCGTTCGTCCATCTATTCAACACTCAAGTACACCATCTCAAGTACAACATTCAAGTACCACCATCTCGCATCTTTTTATCATATATTCCCCATATAGAAGCACCGCCATCCAGCGTACATTCGAAAGACTAAACGAGAGGTGGCACACGCACACTTTCTTACGGCTTGCGCTTCGTGTCTGCTTCCCGCCTCTAACCACCTCGACTTCATGGTATATACTAGTTCACCGCATTCATGGCACTGCGGCTCAACGCTCGCTAAACCTTTCTAAACCAAGGAGGTTACGCCCAGCGAGTACAACGTAGCAGCCCTTTCTTGTCTGATAGTGCTCAATGTACATGCCAATGGCTGCTAATGGGGAAAGAGAGACAGGAGAATTCGGCTTTTAGTGAACGCGCACGCTGCGAATTTTTTATTGTTCAACAACGCACAGAAGAAATCTCCCACCGGCACCATCTTGAAGGTCAAAATGTAAGAATGGTTACAAAGTACTACTACGACTACGAAGGACGAACGGGTGCCGCTATAAGGAGCTTCGCCCCTGAAAGAAGGGGTGCCCTTTCGCTTACTTTCGGCACTCCCGTTTTGCTACTATTGCTGCAAAACAGCTACTCATCGCGTTGAACTGGCCGCAAGGAATGATAACGGGAAAAAATTCCACGAAAACAAAATAAATATCAGACAGGCGTATCAAAGTCTCCAGTCAGTATCACCTCGATATAATACAAGCATAGCCTGTACATAACGGCAGGGTACGTCAGAGGCAATATCTCAGCTGATACCCTGATGGGTCACTGCGTGGGGCTGGGTGCCTTGTAGTGAATTCATATCACTGCTAGCGGTCACTGACAAGCTCCCTCTTTTCAGCAATGATATCGAGGCGGGAGTGCCAACAGCTACTTTATTTCCGACAGCGGCTGCTGCAAATAAGCCGATGTAGCATAGAGTAACATAAAAATGACAAGAGTGGTCACTCGAACCGAAAAGCGGCTGAGCTACGCAGCTTCACCCCAGGGGTAAGATGGCAACACATTACTTACTGCTTCAATGAAACACGTGTACTAGTTATGTACTACAGTACATTTTCTAGTGCATTGTACGTCTACGTGTTTTTCCGTATGTGATAGTGGCCTGAATCCGTCTTTATCGTCTGCGATTATACAGTATGATAACGTCGGGCTGGGATCAGGCATGAATCGGACGCGAGAGATGTGCTTCATGGCGCCGACACGACGGCAACGTTGTCGCACTCCGTGTTCATAAGCATTTGCGGCGATGAAGAAGTACGGGCAGCAGTAGGGAGACGCCATAAAGGATGTGCGATATCATGCCTGGCGTGCGCAATAGTCTTAGCTTGTTTAGGCTGCCTCTCAGATTGGCTGCTGGTAGGTACGAACACCATCAATACTATGTTAAGTGCGTGTTGCATTTGTCATTGAAGCCTTAACCTAACGTTTGTGGCTTTGTGCTGTTCGACGCAGAGATCTTTATGGGGCTCTTCACTTCGCGTACTCTTTTCGTGGATTGCTACGGACAAAAAAAAAAACTGTCTGGAGTGCTTCGCAGCGTGCACGTTTGCGAGAAAATTCTTTCTTGGCGACTCAAGAAATTGAGTCGCTGCTCGCGTTGTTAGGTTTTCTTTGTGTCGCTACATGTATTTGAATGCACTGCTTGAGTAAGATTTTGTGAAAACTGCAGCTGTGCTCAGTATCGTTATCTCTGCCATTCGCAAATTACTTGAAGCTCAAACGTGTGCAATAAGAGAAGTGGTCAACCTAGAAAAATCTTTGCTAGCTAAAGCTAGGACGTAATCTTAGAGTAAACACTCCTGCTTCGTTAACTAGCTGCATGACACCTAATATTGCTTTTTTTTTGCTGCGGCAACTGCTGGTGGCTGTTTTTTGCAAAAGTGGGCGATGTAAAGTCTGTAGGAGAAAATCAGTGCGAAGGTGGGTAATAAAACATAGCCTGCATTTTAATTTGATTTCTTCAGTTCATGCTGGAGTCAAGCGCTGAGATAACTACTGTCGTGTCGCGTTGTGCACTGTATGCGTAGTTGTGCGCGTTTATTAGGGTTTTACTCTGCTGCGGTTCTTATATAGTGCCCTACATGTTTATTTCTTGTGTGTAATTTATAGTTATAATATGGCAGCTGTATTTTTACGTCTCGAACTGCAATGAACCACTTTTTGTGTCTGCGTATATCAAGCATTAACAAAGTGGGCATGTGCTTACCAAGAATATCACTTGAAAATAAGTTTTCACACCTCCAACGATTCTCATGTTTTAATTAAATTGTGTGCATAGACAAAGAATGACATCGTGTTCTTGCCGCTCTACTGGTGCAGTTTACATGAAGCTCATCGATGCATGCAAACGACGTGTTAAAAAAACAAAAACAAGCTAAAGTGTGGCTTCAGTGATGACCACGCACGTAGAAGTGGTCTCGGAGGCTGTATAATATTCCTAGTCACTAGAAAAAGGCCTTCGAGACAGTCTTTTCTACGGCCTGCCATCTCTGAGGCTGCAAAGTTTCACCACACTCGTTTGGTGCGCTGCGAACCCAAATCAGCCGCAGGGGCCCGTGTAAGTGTCCTCTCTTGCTCTGTTATATTACTTTATGGGTGTAGGGTTCGAGGCTCTTTTATATGCACTCGCGTGTTCGAATTCGCATTGCTCACGATAGTACGTGTGCCCGTACTACATGTTCCGAAGCCGTTACCATGGCACCATCACCACTGTGTTCTATTCGTGCTCTAAAATAAAGGTGTCGCGTGTGTTTCTGACTTGTTAGGGTAAGCCCTGGCATTAAACAAAAAGACGCGAGTGGGGATTACAGTTTCAGTACAGGCGTTTATTTCTTCAGCGCCGGTAAACATTTTGCTTTTGGCGATTAGCACCGTGGACTTCTGGCATTCGCTCAGTTTACTCGGTTGAGAAAAAGGGAATGCTCTTCCATTACTTAGTGCACTGGTTTTGTACATGGTATCTTCTTGCCGGTGTTCCAACCACCACATTTTGGTGTTATAATTTTGCGCCAATCTCGCCAGCACCTTCGCTTAATATGTTCCTTTCATATTTCTTTTAAAAAACTTTCTTAGAAATGGATCTCATGTGTGTGACCTCTGCTTCAAACTATATTATTAGAAACCACTACCAGATGTACCAGTCAAAGTGCCGGCAGTGCAGTAGAAGTGCCCACGGGAGCTACACGGTTTGATCGAGACCCAGTATTAGCATTTTTTCTAGGCCTTAAGTTACATGAGTGACTACGCATCAGTGTGAAAGGAGTCAGAGAAAAAGAGGAAACGCCACTACTTGAGTCGGTCCCAAGATATTTTTGTGACAGACAGACAGACAAAGAACTTTATTGAGAAATTTTTGTGAAGTAAAATCTTTTGTTTTCTCTTGCGGTGGTCATCACCAGGATATTGTGCTGAATAACATATTTGTGGCCGCAGCACACACTCTCCTCAATAACAACGTGTTTATGAAAACGGATGCTCGAAAGAGTACAAATACAACCGCAGGAATTTCGAAAATGAGCAGCAACACTTTTTCTGCATGTTCTAGATGGTCTGGCTGTTTGTGTTTGTGTGTGTGTGTGTGTGTGTGAATAAAAAACATGTATAATAATAAAATTTAACTTATTTATTTCGTCACTTTGTTGGGCCATCAAATTTCGCTCCTATAGGCCAACCACACGTTCGATAGCGCACAATCTTTCCTACTTCTTCGTGTAAGAAGCGGCTCACATATAAACCTCCAAACACTTTCAAGCGTCATAAATTACTTTAACCAGCGCCTTTTTTTAACGGGGAAAGGCAGAATAGAGCTTTTAAGCATGTAGAACTCGCAGCGACCGCTTTATTATTTAACGGGAGACGATGGTGGCAATAAATTTACAGCCTCCCGAACGCGTGCATCATTCGGGCAAAATGAGTGACGTCACGGCGACAGTGAGCAGGCCTGAAAATATTTTTTTTCTTTAGGTGGCATTGGTCAGCGCATTTTCACTCACCCCAACAGATAAGGAATTCCTATATCTCAGACAATAATCAGAAGCATCATCGTCTAATGGTCTCGTCAAACTCATGCGCATAATTCTTCTCCTTTCCAGTTCCCTCCCCCATATTTTCATCGGCCTCTTTATATGTGTTAAGGCGCAAGAAATCAACTACTGGCGTTAAACCCATGTCCTTCTTCTGACCTCATAGGTTAGTATTCATTAAGCGCTGCAAATTCTGATAGATCTGTACCAACAAGCTCGCCTCAACGCCCCCTTAAGCCATCCAGTTTGCTCGGTGAGGCACCCTCTTTTCAGTGTTTTCTTGGAAACATCCATCGCACCTGCCTTGCTGGTAAGTGCTCGTGTCCTGACATGTGTCATCAGGCGTGCCTTCAACCTACCATTTGTGGCCCAGTTCTTCACATGGTTAAGGTGCTCAGTCATGTCACTTGCTGAAGACTGAGACTTGGAGAATGATCTGTTTACTCGGGGGCATCTTACGGCTCTGCTGTTTATTTCCTTCTTCCTCGAGAAGGCAAGACATTTTTCTTCAGCCAAGAGTTAAAAATTTTCGCACAGCCATCGGACAAGCTGTGGCGGCACATTCTTCAAAAGCAACCGAAGAGACCACCCCTTCTTCCCCCGGGTCAGTCCGTCTCTAAATACGGCAAATTCACTTTACATGAACCAGGTTAACCTTTCAGGCATGACCCAAAGTGCTGCGCCCCCCCCCCTAAGCCTAGCAAGGCCGATACCTGATGTCTCATTAGAACTAAGGTGACGCCCTCCACACACGGCTGGTTCATTTAAAGTGTGTTGAAGCTCTACCAATGGGCACCGCAGGCCGTGTTCGCGTCAGCCTGCCCAGTGTGGTCGCTTCCTTGATAGGCAACGGACTTAAGCAGCTGCTAGCTGACAGAGGGACGATTTGTCGTGGCTGACTTCAATCTGTACCAGCAGTCAGCTGATAATGCCTTCTGTGGGAATTTCAAAGTCTGTAAGGGTTTCGCCCGGCTAAAGCACAAAATTATCTATTGAAATGTGCGTAAAAGGTTGGTATTTCCAAGCTGGCCAGATCAAGTTCTCAAAAGAGCTTAGCCTTTCTGCCTTTTTACCAGCAAAGTCACATAAGCAATGCAATCCTTTAAGGGGATAGTGTGTAAAGCCGGAAGTTCATAGTGTTTTCGAGGGACATACTTGCGTAGATGTTTGTCGGTTTTGAAAGTCGAGGGTCTGTTACTGATCATCAACTCGTACACGGTCTATGGATACCTTAAGAAGTCAGGTGCCACTGGCACGTTTCACTTTTTTCTGAACATGGAATGAAGCCTACCTCAGGTGACTTAGTCTCTGTCCTTCAAGCAGGAATAAATGGTATGGAAATTATGCACTTCTAAAACTCTATTAGGACCAGCGTATCGAATTTTCTGAATTTGCTGAACTTGTACTTTTGAGCGATGGTGGTAACGCGTAGCGGCCGAATGCTTGTGTTATAACATCTGGTCGGCATCGGCTCTCGAATCGTTCCTTTTTGCTTGAGGTTGGCGCTGAAACTTTTTAGTTGCTTGCCGTTTATCACATTACAATTCGTTGATGTAGCTATCATTCCTTCGCCTTTGTGGTAGAGCGATGCGCAATAAATTATTAACCTCTGAGAAGACACGTTTTAATTTAGGGTTATACCAAATCCGATGACAAAATGATCAGCCATCTTTTTACTAGGCTTTACTGTTTCCTACTCCAGAGCAACTCTTCCCCCGCCACTGTCAAACGCTCTCCTTCACTCTCCCCCTTCACTGTCCTCCCATTTTCTCACACCTGCTGTACTTGATAATTGGGCTTACCCGGTTCTTGTGGAGCATGCCCACTCTAGTTACTTTAGCCGAACTACACACCCTGTTTGCACAGCTCCACTTTTATTATGTAGAAGCTTGGGGACTTTGAAAGCTTCCTTCCGAGTGCGACAAGCCTCGACAATGAAGGTGAGCCTGCATGTTTTCGTGTCACTGCATGGAAACGCGGCACAGCTTCCGCAAATAGTTCAGCTACGCTTGTAACGTCAGTAACTTGCCAGTGTACATATCTACAGGGACACGCAGAGGCCTCGGGTTAGTCAGCAAAACGTGCTGATATTCATGTTTATGGTGATACCAAGCTTCTGACACTGCAGCACTAGAATAAACAAGCTTACCGACATTTCAAAAATCTGCTTAGCGTGCCACTTTAACGCGGAGGCGTCATTCCTTCATGTCAGGTGCACACGACACTGAAACCGCTTGTAGCTTTTTTTTGAGGCACTCATGTTGCCACCGAAAAAAATCTCTCTAAAGCGCAGTGACGTACGAGTCCTTGCACGTTTGCCCTCGCAAACCAGAAATAATGAGTGCCCCACGGAAATAGCGAGAGCAGCCTTTTGGAGCCCGCACATAAACACACTGGCGAAAGACGTTGCCATAGCAACAAAACACTTCACTCTTACAATAAATTCAAAAAAGCGAGTGCATGTCTGTCAAACTGATAATAGATAGCGTTTCAGATAAACCACACTTTCTGTAACCTAACCATCAAAAGGCGCATGAAATCCTTTCTGAAGAAAGATTAGGTGACATTGTCTTTAGTTTATTTCTGTGCCCTTTACTGCATCGCACACGATTTGCAGCACGTCTCCAAATTTTGCCAAGGAATGTTAACAAGAGGGCAGTTTCGTCTTCCTAAGTCTTCTGAGAAAGAGTTCTAAAAGAAGTCGCAAAACTGAAGCTGGGTTGAAGTGGAGGTTTCTTCTCGCATGGCACTGCATCGCGAAAATTGCGCTATCGCGTAAGAACAAAGACAGACATGAAGTGCTCAGAAAAATGATTTTTGCCGCTTCGTCGAAATCATAGGAATGCGTGAGAGTAAAGTATCTTTTTCTACACTGCATGCAACTGCAGTCTACTTCAACTCCTCACTCGTCTGCCTCGGCCCGCCAGATAGATGGCTCCCCATTGCAACCTTATAGCCGTAACACTGCCGTGTCTGGTTGAAGTGCCAGCAGACGCTTGCCGCTAATTAGCACGACAATGTGCTCTCTGGCGGTGTCAGTGGAAGTGAGGTCTACTGCACTGTAGCCTTCTCTACGAGCGCTTTGCAAGGCGTCGCCTGCGTATAATGCATGCTTCAGCGCCGACGTATAAACCGACTAGCGCAACGAGCGATCGGACCGCTCGCTCACCGTCAGCCTGTCTTCGATGGCATTGGCGCAAATGTTTTAAGAAACGGTATTAGACGCCTCACAGGACAGAAAGCGGGGGTCTTTCACAGCTCTCCTAAAGACAATAGTCTTTCTTGTGATACGTAGATCCCAAAAGAAAATATTTTGTCTGTCTTTTGATGTCTGTCCAATGACTCAGCTAGCAGGAAATGTTTCAGGCCCGTGCTCTAAGCCCACTCACTTTGGTCTGTTGGCTGCGTTCATACTTGTGAGCATTGTCAATCAAAAAGCAAATACTACGCATAATTTATGCTCCATTCATTGATTTATTCGTGGGCTTCAAAGTTTTAAAGCCACCATATGATTATGAGAGACGCCTATTTGATGCTCCACATGAATACGTAAGTCAAGTACGGTGACTTTTTGTTTAAAAAATTAGAGATGCATAATTATAAAGACTAGAGTGTTTGACGCTACGCTGACAATGCGATGCTAAGAACGAAACAGCGGATGTTTCTACGCTTCACTTAGATATTTAGTGGCTTTATCTAAAAACTCCATGTGCTGCGTCCTACGTACAGTAGCCCTACATTCTAAAAAAATTTCGTTTCTTCGCATCACTGCCAGATGGCGCCATATTTCACGCAGCGCATCGAGACAAAATACTATCATCTTTCGACGACTTTTGCTGCAAAGCATGGAAATACGCGGTCAGTTTTTTTTTAACCCAGATGTCACAGTCTCACCTGCAGTCCGATGAAACGACTGTTTCCAGCGAGCTATTTGCTAACGAGTAAGCAAGAGAGAAAAAAAAACGATTGCTAATGGTATTTTTAAAACATGCTATCGATCTATGTTTGTCACAGTTATGTGTACATCATTGAGGCACATCGAAGAAACTCTTCGTTCACGAAGTCTTTTGAAACGTAATCAAGGGCAACTGGTGTATATAAAACAATGTTCAAGGTTTATTCTTATATTGACTGTGAAGATATGAGAATGAAACAGTGACACGCCATCAACAGATCACGCGCCGGCCCACATTTGCGTTACTGTTGTTTTGTGACGTGTCATAGAAAGATTAGCACTGCGATCGGAAATTTAACCTCAGAAAGAGCTCCATACAAAATAAAAATGACGTAAATGTAAGAACTTGTAGCACCCTCGTTCGGGCGGCGCGCAAACCGGAGAGCACGCGATGGCGACAGAAGAAAATAAAGAAGGCGCTAGGCCGTGGCACGTGAAGCCACGGCTCACGTTCCTGGCTGGCTTCGGTTATCGTTCAGGCGTGTCTTTCTTTCGCTCCTGTGGCATAAGCCTACAAGTGGTGAGCTCGGACGATGACAATGACTGACTCGAATGCACCCTCAACCGAACAAGCCTCACGTCCGCAGGACGTCTCGGCCGTGCAACTGCGTCTCCCATCTTTCTTGCCACAGGACCCGCAAGTTTGGTTTCATCAGGTCGAGGCGCAATTCTCCCTGTACCGCATCGCCTCGGAAACGACACGCTACTACCACGTAGCCTCCGTCCTTCCTCCTGACGTTGCAAGCGAGCTCTCAGACGTCCTCTCCAACCCCTCGGACACTACGCCATATCAGCACCTTAAAACCAAGGTGCTGGAACGATTCATGCCTTCGGAACGCGTCCGCCTACAGCAGCTCCTTGCAGAGGGGGACCTTGGCGACAGGCGCCCTTCCCAACTACTGCGCCGAATGCGACAGCTTCTTGGGAAACACGACGTCTCTGCCCACTCAGCGTTGCTTCGCGAGCTCTTCCTCCAACGCCTTTCTCAGCCAATCCGCCTCGTCCTCGCGGCGGCCGGCGACGTCAATCTCGACCGCCTGGCGGAGCTCGCCGATCAGGTTCATGAAGCGACCTCCCCATCTGTCAACGCTGTCTTACCACCAGCAGACACAGCGATTTCGCGCCTTGAGGCCCACATCGACGAACTCGCCGCCTTCATTGCCGCACTCCGGAGCCCACTGCAGGAGACTCGTTCGCCTCGTTCCGGTCGTCGAGCTCTTCCACGCACACGACATGCTCGGAGTCCCAGCCCTCCACCCCTCTGCTCGTACCACCGGCGTTTCCGACACCGAGCCACGAAGTGTAGACACCCATGTTCGTGGCAGGGAAACGCCTGCCGGGATCACTGACGGCGGCGTGTGATCTCCCTTCTCGTCCCAGCCGCCTTTTCATGGTCACGGACCAGCTATTGGGCGCCAGGTTCCTTATAGATACGGGCGCGGAAATTAGCGTTGTGCCCCCGACTAAGGCTGATCGTTCAAATTCACAAGGGCAAGTGCTTCGTGCTGCCAACGCCTCGTCTATAGCAACGTATGGGCTCCGATCTCTCACCCTCGACTTCGGCCTTCGCTGCATTTTCCGGTGGGTTTTCGTCATCGCAGACGTGGTTCAACCAATCATCGGCTCGGACTTCCTCTCATACTTCGATTTGGACGTCAGCGTGCGGCGGCGCCGCCTCATAGATGGTAAGACTCGTCTCTCCATCTCGGGAGTCCTGTCCGACATCGCTCCAATGGCCATCCGCACGCTGATACCTTCCTCACCGTTCGAAAAAATCTTGGCGAGTTTCCCGGAGTTAACTAAACCGTGCAACCTCACTCAGCCGCCTAAACATACGGTGACACACCACATCGTCACCCGGGGTCCACCGGCAGCCGCTCGACCACGCCGCCTGTTAGGAGACCGCCTAGCTATTGCTAAACGGGAGTTAGACCACATGCTGCAGCTCGGCATTATCCGCCCTTCGTCAAGCGCTTGGGCTTCCCCGCTGCATTTGGTGCCAAAGCGTGATCCTGGTGACTGGCGTCCTTGTGGGGACTATCGAGCGTTGAACGCCCAGACTGTCCACGACAGCTATCCTCTACCTCACATCCAGGATTTTACATCGCGCCTCGACGGCTGCACAATTTTCAGCAAAGTGGACCTTGTTAAGGCGTACCACCAGATTCCTGTCGAGCCCGCCGACATACCTAAGACCGCCATCACGACGACCTTTGGGTTGTTTGAATACGTGCGGATGCCTTTTGGACTCCGCAATTCGGCTCAAACTTTCCAGCGGTTCATTTCTGAGGTCACACGGGGTCTTCCTACTGCGTTTGCGTACCTTGACGATGTCCTCATCGCCAGCCCCACACCTGAAGATCATGAGCACCATCTACGCGCTCTGTTCCAACGTCTTCAGCAGTACGGCCTCGTTGTGAAAGCCTCTAAGTGTACTTTCGGCGCATCTGAGCTCGAGTTCTTAGGCCATCACATATCATCCAAAGGAATACGCCCTCTCCGGTCCCACGTTAAAGCAATTCAGGATTATCCTCGGCCTACAACACTGCGCCAATTACGCCAATTCCTGGGGCTTGTGAATTTTTCCAGGCGCTTCATACCACACTGTGCCGAACTGCTACGACCGCTCACCGACCTCCTTCGGTCGACCGCCGGCCCGTCCTCCGCCATTCCTTGGTCGTCAGAGGCCCAGGCCGCCTTTGCTGCTGCTAAGCAAGCGGTCGCTAACGCCGTGCTTCTTATTCATCCACGCAGCAACGCCCCTACTCGGTTGATGGTGGACGCATCCAGCGTGGCCGTCGGAGCCGTCTTACAGCAGTGCATTAACTCCGAGTGGAGACCCTTGTCATTTTACTCTCGGAAGCTACTTCCTGCTGAGACCCGCTACAGCGTCTTTGGCCGGGAATTACTAGCCATCTACGCTGCAATACAGCACTTTCGGCATTTCCTGGAAGGATGCTCGTTTTACGTGCTGACTGACCATAAGTTACTGGCGTACCCTGTAGCACCCTCGTTCGGGCGGCGCGCAAACCGGAGAGCGCGCGATGGCGACAGAACAAAATAAAGAAGGCGCTAGACCGTGGCACGTGAAGCCACGGCTCACGTTCCTGGCTGGCATCGGTTATCGTTCAGGCGTGTCTTTCTTTCGCTCCTGTGGCATAAGCCTACAAACTGATACTACTGTGAGCAGGTTACAGCTAAAACAGAATATTGAGTGGCATCTTTTAGGGATTTCTTTTTACCTGAGTTAACCGGAACGACAGCATGCCCAAACATAGCAGCCTGAAAGCTGCGCTCGTCACGCAACTTCTAAAGCTTGAAAATGTGGCCGCGGACAGCAAGCACTTGCGTTTGAATTCATTTTACAGAGGGTGACTGAGAGAGCGATGCACCCATTTCGTGCATTGTAAAATATTGAGACTAGACAAAGGAGAGTAGTGATAAATACTTATCAGGCTAAGCATAATGAAGAGAAAGCCTTCAATGTCTCATACTTGCGTTTGTCCATCCATGCCCTGGAAGGGTGCCAGCAGTGGTGTCTCTTCCTCACATCATCCCATTACAAATCTCTCAGAAATATTTAATCAACAGCTGCGATAGCTTCAACGTAGCGAGCAACCCCCAAGGGGCGCGTGTTGCCTTACGAACACGTACTGGGCACTTTGCTGATTGGCAGAAAGAAGAAATATGGCTTAGATTTAACAACAGCGCTTCCAGTAGACATTACAGCATGGTGTGCAAGTGTTAATGTTGCTTTAATAGTCCGCACAGAAAACGATGTGCACAGTGGTTCGTTTTTTTTTGTTTTTTACAGCTCGGTTGAGGCATGCACTGAGCGCCGAAACCAAGTTCCACTTTCGCATTCTATTTTTCAAAGTGAACCTTAAGCGTCCCTCAATTTCTATGTATTTTCTAGAACAAGACAAGTAAATTATAGCTTTTATATGCATGCTTTTAACTAGCAAAAACATCCCACTAGGAAGAGGAAGCAAACGAAAAAGAACTGCATGAACAAAAACGCCGCACGAAAAAATTAGAAACATGCTCCACTTTATCTAGAAGGGAATCTTGTTATGCCTTGAAGGAAACACATCAATTTTTCTCATAAAATAAAAGAAACATTGCCTGCGTTTACCGCCTTATAAATGTTCATTGCAGCAACGTGCACAAACTAATCAACGTGGACAAGAACGTTGCGTGTGATGCTTCCTGACCGATAGGATGCTAGGAGGAAAATTTTCAAGACAAGAGGGAGCATAGCTTATCTCAATAGCTATCACCGAAAGTCGGCAAGCTAGCCTTTACTGCTCGTGCTTAACTGAAGGGCTCGCATGGTGTGAGCCCTGCCCACCTTGTCAAACTGCGAAAGAAAAGAAGCATGTCTCGTCCTTTTGCCATTACCCTTACGGCGTGCTTCCATAAAAGGGAAAGCCTTCATCTTTCTTTCCTACTCACCACTTATTCTTCCACTTAAGGACCATTAAGAAAAAAATCGGCAGCCGGTTTGCCTGTGCCCATTATTCCCTTACGCGATTCTCTTGAGAAATCTGATGCACAACACACGCCACCGACCATTAGTGCTTCTGTGGCCGACACATTTCACGCATGTACGTTTTATAAAAGAAAAAAAAACAGAGAAGCTGACAATTTGCATGCATTCTAATTATTGTGAAGTTTGACAAGGCTTCAGTGTTATACGGCTTGCCAAAGTATTTTCGTGGATCTGCGCAAATTATTTTGCTTTCATACGGCACAGCGCAAGCAGCCATAATTTCTACGCATCAAAACAATATGCAATCATTGTGTTTACTGTGTGTAAGTACTCAAACTTTATGAATTCATCTGTTGTTGTTTTTTTTTTGAAACAAGCTCGGAACGATGTAATGCGCTAGAGGAGAAAGCTAGATTGGAGCTCCGAAAGAAAAAAAATGTTTTGCACTTTTCTCAATTTCATTCGGCATTCTACCTGCACAGCAGTTCTCGCACATGGAAAATTTTTTATTGTTATTATAAAGTTTTTCGACGCATTTTCGTGTAAGCATTACACCAATTGAATGCATTGATGTACAAGAAGAAATGGAAAGAATGAACATTAACAGTTCTCAACAAAAATATTTCACTCAACGCACAACACTAGTGTATAATTTTCTGTATACTGTCGTAGCTTCTCTGTAGTCTATGTTACGGATTCTGAAGTGCGCTATTTCAGCAGGTGCCTGGAAGCAACCTGGCGCCTTAGCATCCAGCGTCACTTGGCGGATTGGTGACCGTACTTTGAGAGACTTTACCACCAATGAAGTTTCGATTCATTTTAGGATGCTACGAAGTGTAATTTGGCTTTGAGAGGAGAAGGGGGACGTATAATGAAAGGGGACACTATTTTTTTCATCATTTCTTAAAGTGTGCATTTTCTGTAGAGATTATTAGGCTTCCGCGTCTGCCAATTTCATTTGTGAATACTTGTATTTATTATAATAATGACTGCATTTGTTGCAGTTTAGTAGTATACAGCAAAGAACTGACAACAGGACAGACACAAGTTGAAGGCAGTGAACTGTGAACGTACGATTCTGCCCAAAAGGACAAGGACTGGAAAAGAAAAAAAAATAAGAACAGCTTTCTTTTGAGGGCGTGTGTTTGAATACCAGGCAGTGAGGCAGCATTTCAATGGAAAGGGAATGAAAATAACAGCTCTGCCACCATATTGAGATGCAAGTAAAAAGAAACGCTTGTGTTCAAAATTATTCTGCAACGTCCCACTTTAGCATGCATCTGATCATGTCGTGATCTCGGCAAGGAAAATCACAGAAGTTATTGTCATATTGGCAAAGCCTCTTGTAATGTGGCTCGGGTGCTCGGCTACTAACTTGAAGGTCGCAGATTCGATCCCGGCTGCGGCCGCCGCCATTCGATGGAGGCGAAGTGGCAGAGGCGCGTGTACTGTGCCATGTCAGTGCACGTTAAAGAACACCAAACGGTCAATATTTCCGGAGTCGTTCAGCATGGCGTCCCTCAATCATTTCGTGGTTTTGGGAGGTAATACCAAACATACTATTATAGCCTCCTTCTAATACGCATGCACTTGCCCCAGGCACTTCATATTTTTCCACGTTTAAAGTTTATATTCTGAAACCGGAAAGATAACGGTGGACACTTTTTTTTTTACTTTTTGAGTTGAGCGAACACAAAACACCAGTCTTTTACCATCAACCGTTCGAACACAACTTAGTCCTAGGTTTCTGACCCGAAAAGCTCCGCGAGAGTCATAGGCGTGCGCACGGTTTCCCATTGGGGATGCGGAGGGGGGGACCGAAGTTTTATTGAAGCACCCTCCTCTATTCGGCCAAGTCAAAAAGAAAGTGTGCTAAGAAAAAAGAAAAAAACTATCACCGCCCAAGCACTCCGTACAAAAGTTTAATAGCGAAAGCTGCCCCGCCGCGGTGGTCTAGTGGCTAAGGTACTCGGCTGCTGACCCGCAGGTCACGGGATCAAATCCCGTCTGCGGCGGCTGTATTTCCGATGAGGCGGAAATGTTTAGGCTTGTGTGCTCAGATTTGGGTGCACGTTAAAGAACCCCAGGTGGTCGAAATTTCCGGAGCCCTCCACTACGGTGTCTTTCATAATCATATGGTGGTTTTGGGACGTTAAACTCCACATATCAATCAATCAAACAGCGAAAGCTGAGACGTTTGGCCCGTTATTTAGCAGTGGGCCCACACGAAGCTACACTAAAGCCTTTCACAATTATAAAAGTGAATCACTGTTTAGCGAACATCAGTGACTTTGAGCGTATCTATCTATCTATCTAGCCGCTTACGTTTGGTTGCTCTCGTGGTCACCCCCTTAACTTGGCGTGAGCCAAATTAGCATGTGAGGGCAAGATGGTTTGATCAATATGACGCGCTGGTCAAGGCATAAATTTTGTCACAATCCCGTCGTGTACGTCGCCAAACACTTCCCGCCAGACAGTGACACATTCCCACGGGCGGGTATGTGCTGCTTGTATTCGGGTATGTGCCACAGGTGATTGACACTTAGTATCAACCCAGGAACGACGAGAACACACATGGGCAATTTTAACGCGTGAGCGTTTAGAAATACCCGACGTCGGCAGCGTCGACCCGACGAATGCAAATCATAAATGTTAGGGTCCCAGCTGGAATCGAACCCAAGCATTCTGCGGGGCAGTGAAGCATTCTACCACAGATTTACGCCAGGTCGCGGAACTACTTTTCAAAAAGATGGTAATGATTGTGAAACGTCAATAGAGGTTGCAGTGCTGCCTACCCAATTTCATATACACATGTGCTCCTTTGATATAGCCGTGACGTCGGGTTAACGTCAATTGTGAATAGGTGCCATGCGCTGAAGTTCATTTATGTAGCAGTGTCCTGGGCCAGCATCCTCGCGAGCATCAGCGCTTCTTATCCGCTTCTGGTGTTGCTAATACGCATGTTACAGTTGGCATCGTTGCGCAAGTGCAAACAACTGGTTATATAAACATCCAAAACTCTTCAACATGTGTCTGTGCGTTCAACATTTGTACATATTTTTAGCGTCATTTCATGACGTCTCGAAAATTAAAAAAAATTGAAACTTGGTCAACTTCCCCCGCGTGCTTTTCATAAAGTCGATTCCCAGGTTCGTGGGATCTGCCGAACTTTTGGTTGCACGTTCGCCGTCCTTAATGACGTTTGACACACGTTTGACTTGCGTTTTCCACAGTGTCTATTTGACCTGCCGTACATTCTGCCTCGCACGATCATGATTATAGAGCAGTATAATGGGTGGTTAAACGCAACAGGATAGGTAGATGGGCTAGTTGGTCTGTAGGGGTGCCCTGCCGTGTGGCTATTCTCTGTCAGTTGCGTGTTCGTGCGCTCCCAGTCCGCTATTCCCTTAAATCCACGTAGTGGCTGCATAACAAGTTCAAAAAGATCTCACGCAAATAATTGCTAATCTTCTAAAGCATGCTACTCATTACGCAGAATGCAGCCATATGCGAAAGCATAGTTTTGTCTGTCTGTCTGCCTCCTTGGAATTGATGGACGTACGAACGGATGCTTCACCCCACTCATCATTCACTCCGTGGATATGCTGTGAAAACCACTAACACCATCTAGTTATATTTCTCCCAAGGATATATACAAACAACGCCATATGTAGAGCAACTCATAAGCTAGAGGTGGCTACTACTACTACTACTACTACTACTACTACTACTACTACTACTACTACTACTACTACTACTACTACTACTACCACTATTACTACTACTACTACTATAGAGGAAGGAACTACTCATGGTGTAAGGAGCTTCGCCCACTAAATAGTCGTCGGCCCCGCCATGGTGGTCACTACATAAGGTACTCGGCTGCTGACCCTCAGGTCGCGGGATGGAATTCCGGCGGCGGCTGCTGCATTTTCGATGTAGGTGAAAATGCTGTAGGCCCATGGGCTCAGATTTGGGTGCACGTGAAAAAACCTCAGACGGTCAAAGTTTCTGGAGCCCTCCACTGCGGCATCTCTCATGATCATATGGTGGTTTTAGGACGTTAAGCCCCACATATCAATCGATCAATCAACTAAAATGACACGTTTGACGTGAGTTTACCACACTGTTTATTTCACATGCCGCACATAGTGCCTCGCATGATCATGGTCATGGAGGAGTGTAATGAGCAGTTAAATGCGTTTCGCAGTCCGTTATTCAGAGCGGATGTTCTTGAACCACAGGCGGTTATAGACGACACAGCCGGAGCCAAAGTGCCGCTAGAGAAACTCCGGCTGAAAGAGGGCGCTCGTACCAGCTAATGTTCTCAGAAGTTCAGATCAGAAGTTCAAGCAAGATTAGAAATTAAGCAACGTGAAATAGGTAGGCTTGCTTTTGGAGCTCACGGGATTACACCAAATCGGGGAGTACAAGGTGATATGGGATGGACATCATTTGAGGGCAGGGAAGCTAGCAGCAAGATAAAATTTGAGAAGCGATTGAGAGAAATGGGGGAGAAGCGTTGGGCTAGGAAGGTTTTCAGCTACTTGTACATGAAGAATGTCGCCCTGCCGCGGTGGTCTAGTGGCTAAGGTACTCGGCTGCTGACCCGCAGGTCGCGGGTTCAAATCCCGGCGGCGGCGGCTGCATTTCCGAAGGGGGCGGAAATGTCGCAGGCCCCTGTGCTCAGATTTGGGTGCACGTTAAAGAACCCCAGGTGGTCAAAATTTCCGGAGCCCTCCACTATGGCGTCTCTCATAATCATATGGTGGTTTTGGGACGTTAAACCCCACAAATCAATCAATTACATGAAGAATGTCAATACAAAATGGAGGAAGCGAACCAGAAAATTGACTGGTAAATACTTAGAAAACAGCAGGGGGCAAAACCAAAAGGACCATCGGTTAAGAAAAAAGTGAAGGAAACGGAGACTGACATGTGGAGAATTGGCATGATTAAGAAGTCCGCACTAGAGATCTATCGAACTTTTAAGGAGGAAATTGCCAAGGAAAGGATCTATGATAATACTCGGGGTAGTTCTCTACTGTTTGAGGCCAGGAGGGGCGTATTGCGAACCAAGACATATCGGGCCAAATACGAAGGGGTAGACACGGTATGCAGTGCGTGTGAAGAGGAAGAAGAAACTGCCGAACACTTGATAATGTTCTGTAAAGGGCTTCACCCTATAGTTCAGGATGATGTCACAGAGTTTTTCAAAGCAGTGGGGTTTAGGGACAGGGAGGGCAAAATAGACTTTAAGCGGGTAGACTTAACTAGAAGGAGGTTATCTGATTGGTGGCTAAAGTCAAGGCACGAGTGAAAATTAAACCCTTCACTGCAAAGTACGAATCCTCAACCTCACTATTTAAAGGAAAAAAAAGATAAATCTAATGGTTAGTTCACTAAGTATTACGGCTAGGTGGCGTTAGCCGCCGCCCGATCTAAAGGGTACAGCCACATCCATTCATCCATCCGTTCTCCTGAAATCATCACGTTAACGCCACAACGCTATTTGTTTGGCGTAGGTACTGCACCGTGTCGCTTATAGGCAGAAATTAATTAGGTGATTTTTTTTTTCATTCTTCTTTAAGAACCACGCATTCATTGTTCGGCACGGTGCTGTTTCAAGCGTTTGACATAGCGAACCAACTCGGTGCCGTGGTTTACAAAATCCACCCATCGCCGGTGCTTGCATTCCTGTTCGCGATTTAGCAAGGCTTGGAAGGCTGCCGGGTTATCGGCAGCTGCAGCTGGCACTTAGCCTCCCGGGCCTGTTTTTGTGCCCAGAATGCGCCATTGGCCCGGCTAATGCGAACTTCTTACGTTTCCACGGCCGGCGTTCTTCTAGAGTTGTGTGGGGCATGTAAGCCTCATATGGAACGTTTCAGGAGAAACTGATGCGCGCTCGCTCACCACCACGGCTGCGACGAGGTGGACATCACTCGCAAATCAGCCATTGGCTTGCGTGGTTCAGTACTACGCTGGGAGTCGTGTAACTATTAATTGGGACACCCAATTGACACCACTGCCGGATTGATGTTTGCTTCTCCTAGCAATAAACGGCTTCAGCTTTAAAACAATGTTTCACTGACAAGTGTTTCAAGAAACCGCAGAACGAAATGCATGTACTACGCCCTTCGAAATAAACAGGGTGCGCATCAGTGGCAGTATCACTCGGATTGCAATAACACCAAAAATATTGTCATCCTTGGCAATTTAGCTATGAGACACATATCTGATAAAATTAAATACCGCCCTCTTGCTTGACAGCAGAAAAACATTATCCACCTATATAGTTAAACCACTCTTTCGTGCAGATTCTATTCTATTGATGGGCTGAACTACCGAGCTGAACGATGGATGGGCTGAACGACGAATTAGTTTTCTTTCTTGCGTTTTCATACATACAGATACGTATACATATTCCATGATTAATGGCGCTCGCCGACGCTAGCGGCAAAATTTACCCGAGAATGTCCATATAATTGCTATCGCAATAAAATAGCCGCTGAATAAAAGCGAAGCTATGGCCTCTTGGGTACCCTAGCTCACCTCTCGCCGCCCTCCGCCGCAAAGCTCGTCCCAGGAAAAGTGCTTCCGCACGCATTGATACGGGCGAAAGTGTCTTTGATCAGCCCTTAAATAACGCGTCCTTAGTCACACATCACAGATTCAATACTAAAGTCCTTATCAGGAGTTTCTGTTGCACCACATATACATGAACTGTTTTCCCGAGGAATGCGAATCTTTTGTAGAGTGGGCCTCGATACTGTTCATGAATGCCAACCGTTTGACTCGCCTAATATTAAGTGACCCTGAACCCGCTAACGGGGAAGCAGTCGCAGGGAAGATTGCAAGGGTTGATGTATAGGTTAATTGAAGCGTTACGCGAAAGTCGCACAATTTAAATGTAAGTCCTTTTAGTGCTCTAACACATTGGTTGTGGTCCAAAGACCGAGCTCAAACCAAAAGTTTAGGACAAGAACAATATATATTATCAGTTAGGGCAGTAGAAGCATCACGCAAACTTGCACACTAGACAGCTATCAATTGCTAGTTACAAAATCATTGAAATGGTATTCTAAACAACAGGAACAAACACACCGTACTACAAATTCAACGTTATATCACAAACTGGAAAATAATAATTAGAGGCCTTGAATATTCATTACATGTGTGTACTCTACAGTTATTCGAACGGTTATTGAATATCTCTTTTCAAAGAAACACTGAAACCAACTACAGCGCAGAGCATCGTCCCGGCGGCACTATTTTAAACAGCACTCCCATGGCGTCATCGCTCTATTCAAGATCGACTGACCGCACTGCTCGACTCCGAGTTCACAACCCCTTCCTACCCTTTGCCAGGAGAAGCTTACTTGCTGCCGGCAAAGTACTTTGAAGGAAATAATGCATGTTTGTTTGGCTACGCAGTTTTTTATCTTTTACATTGTGTTCCGGGAATGTCAAGCCATTATATGCTCTTTCCTGGTCATGGAAACGCATGTTGCCAGTTTGAAACTTAGTGAATCTTCTAATATTGGCACTGAAATACGCTTAATGAACTTGGTGCTTTGAGAAATTTTTTGACAGGGTTTTCATTGAAGTTGACTTTTTCTCGTCAAGGGATCGCTGCTGCCCGGACGAAGACAAATTGCCGAAAAATTGGCTCCAGAGGTATTTCTTGCTCAATGATTTCTCATCTCGTCAAACCTACCTTTTTCCTTGAAATTTTGTCTTGTTCGGTATTCAAGATCTGTAAGAAAAATGTGCACGTCGTCATAACAGGTGTAATTGCGTCAACTACCCCGTGGCCTGCTTAGGCTTGTTAATAATTTTCGCATTGATTTGTATATTCCGGGTGCAATGTTTACTCAGTATGGCCTTCCTAATTAAAGTGATTTACAAAATAGCGCTTCCACGCCGATTGCATAATTCTCTTCCGTAGTACCAAACGCGCGATTAAGAAAAAAGATTTTTACTTGTGTTGATTGACTTTTGTCTTATCTGGAAATCGGTCTGCTTTAGTTTGTCCAGTTCGCTACACACAATCAAAATGCAACAATTATTAGCTAGATTTAATTAATGGCCGGAATGCCCAAGTGGCCGGCGGACCTGCAAGAGAGCACGAACACATTCCATTTGCATGCTTAGAGGGAAAGGAGGGCTTACATGAAAACCCTCCTGCTCTCGTTTTCATGCCATTTTCCACTATTTTCTGACGTCTCCAGTGTCATCACGAAAGAAATTCTTTGTTGGTTAATAAATATTTCTAGTTGTCTACCCGGGAGACGCCACTGGTGAAAGCTGCGCGGCCGCAATGTGTCGCCATACCAGAACGCGTTCAGCGGGAGTTTCCGCCCATCGTTTCGGCAGCAAGCAATTGACTGTTGACAGTTGTTTAATGGAAGCTCTATCAATTTAACTAGAGATTTCGTTAAGCCGAAATAAATGAACAAGTGACTCTATGAACAGTCTCAAAGTATTTCTTTAATATTAAGATTAAAACTACAGTTAGCAAGCCCATATTTATAGACTTACCTCTCGCGCAGGCAATCATTTGCGCATTAGTAGAACTTCCACTGCTTAAGAGAGTTCACATGAAGACAACGAAGACTTTCGATCGAAATGAAAGGCACCTAACACACTATATGGGCTGTGGACTAATAGGATCGAGCCAGAGTGAGCCCGAGTTTTATCGGTCTTTTTTGAGGTCCGAGATCAGATATCGATCCAAAGGGGCCCGTTCACCACGGATTATTCTTCTGCATGAGGAATTTCTGCCAACGTTGCGGACGCGGCATCTGGCTCTCCGGGCTGACTTCTCGTGCACCCGAGGCGGAATCGCGTATGATCGGGCAAATCTCTTCTGACAGGCTAAGCGGCTGTCAGTTCACGTGAAAGCCAAACGCCATTTCCTGGCTATCGACCAATATAACGAATTGCGCCGAGGCAGAGACACGTCGGCGGTAAAGACGTGAGTGGACACGATGTAGAAAGACGGCCCTTCCAACCAGCCCTACTCATCTCTATCGCAGGTGCCAACCCAACCTCCTTAATTCTTGTGTATTATTTTAAGGTGCAAGTTCAACTTAGTTTTGTTCTCCGAATTGCTCATGTTACTTCAGTGTGGCGTGTATGCTTGCTTTGGTTTTCTTCGTTACTACTTTAGCTTATTGTGGTGAGAACTATCAGATAGATAGATAGATAGATAGATAGATAGATAGATAGATAGATAGATAGATAGATAGATAGATAGATAGATAGATAGATAGATAGATAGATAGATAGATAGATAGATGGATGGATGGATGGATGGATGGATGGATGGATGGATGGATGGATGGATGGATGGATGGATGGATGGATGGATGGATGGATGGATGGATGGATGGATGGATGGATGGATGGATGGATGGATGGATGGATGGATGGATGGATGGATGGATGGATGGATGGATGGATGGATGGATGGATGGATGGATGGATGGATGGATGGATGGATGGATGGATGGATGGATGGATGGATGGATGGATGGATGGATGGATGGATGGATGGATGGATGGATGGATGGATGGATGGATGGATGGATGGATGGATGGATGGATGGATGGATGGATGGATGGATGGATGGATGGATGGATGGATGGATGGATGGATGGATGGATGGATGGATGGATGGATGGATGGATGGATGGATGGATGGATGGATGGATGGATGGATGGATGGATGGATGGATGGATGGATGGATGGATGGATGGATGGATGGATGGATGGATGGATGGATGGATGGATGGATGGATGGATGGATGGATGGATGGATGGATGGATGGATGGATGGATGGATGGATGGATGGATGGATGGATGGATGGATGGATGGATGGATGGATGGATGGATGGATGGATGGATGGATGGATGGATGGATGGATGGATGGATGGATGGATGGATGGATGGATGGATGGATGGATGGATGGATGGATGGATGGATGGATGGATGGATGGATGGATGGATGGATGGATGGATGGATGGATGGATGGATGGATGGATGGATGGATGGATGGATGGATGGATGGATGGATGGATGGATGGATGGATGGATGGATGGATGGATGGATGGATGGATGGATGGATGGATGGATGGATGGATGGATGGATGGATGGATGGATGGATGGATGGATGGATGGATGGATGGATGGATGGATGGATGGATGGATGGATGGATGGATGGATGGATGGATGGATGGATGGATGGATGGATGGATGGATGGATGGATGGATGGATGGATGGATGGATGGATGGATGGATGGATGGATGGATGGATGGATGGATGGATGGATGGATGGATGGATGGATGGATGGATGGATGGATGGATGGATGGATGGATGGATGGATGGATGGATGGATGGATGGATGGATGGATGGACGGACGGACGGACGGACGGACGGACGGACAATTTGAAACCTCAGGTTCTTGAAAAGCAATACTGCTCTTCCTGTATTTAAAAATACCGCACCTGATGAAAGGGAAGCAAAAAAATCGGCAGCATATCCACGGAGTGAATGGGGCGAAGCGTTCGTTTGTCCATTCGTTCTTGCTTCCGTCCGTCCATCCGCCCATCCATGCGTGCATCTGTTCGTGCGTCCGTCCCTGCGTTCGTCCATGCATCCGCCCCTGCGTCCATTCATCCGTTTATCCATGCATCTCTGTGTGTCCGTTCGTCCGTCCATCCATGCATCTGTTTGTGTGTCCGTTCATCCATCTATTCAACACTCCAAGTACCACCATCTCGCATCTTTTCTTCATATTGTGACGACGCGAGATTGACGAGCACACAAAGCGCCTCAAAGAAATACGATTTATCGATCGCAGGAAACAGACTTCTTCGTCTTTTGCCCTCGGCCAAGGACACTCGCGCAGCTTCGTTGTCCTCACCACTGGCACATACGCGCGTCATTATTCCCCCTTTTAAAAAAAACATCGTCCCGATGTTAAACGTTTGAGAAACAAAGCGAAACCAAAACTGCACAGTTAGTCACTGAAAGTAAGGCTTCATCCGAAGCACGTGGACAATTTCTGGTGAATGTCTGCGCCGCTTTGAACACTGCACGCCGTCCGGAACAACCTCGTAGTTGACGTCACTAATGCGTCGCAGAACCTTGTAGGGTCCGAAGTATCTTCGCAACAGCTTTTCGGAAAGCCCACGCTGACGAACAGGTGTCCAGACCCATACTTTGTCGTTCACGTTGTATATGACAGGTCTGTGTCGGAGGTTGTAATACTTGGCATTGTCGTCTTGCTGTTTGGTGATTCGCAACCTGGCAAGTTGTCTGGCTTCTTCAGCTAGCTGGGTAAACCCTTCGGCGTCTGTCTCATTGCCATCATTTTCATGAGGAAGCATTGCGTCTAACGTTGTTGTAACCTCGCGTCCGTAAAGGAGACTAAAGGGTGTCTTCCGAGTGGTCTCTTGACGAGCCGTGTTGTACGCGAACGTGACGTAGGGCAAAATGATGTCCCAGTTCTTGTGCTCCACATCTACGTACATGCTTATCATGTCAGCCAGGGTCTTGTTGAGGCGTTCGGTGAGCCCGTTGGTCTGGGGATGATACGCCGTTGTCTTCCTGTGAGCTGTACCACTTAGTCGAAAAATGGTGTCCAAAAGCTCGGCCATGAACGCAGTACCTCTGTCGGTGATGACTATTGCGGGAGCACCGTGTCTTAAGACGATGGCTTCAATGAAAAATTGCGCCGCTTCGGCTGCCGTTACCCGTGGCAGAGCGCCTGTCTCCGCGTATCGGGTCAGGTAATCCGTGGCGACGATTATCCACCTGTTTCCAGTGGCAGACTTTGGGAAGGGGCCCAAAACATCCATGCCAATTTGTGCAAACGGTGTCGCCGGCACTTGAACAGGCTGCAGCAGGCCAGCTGGTTTGATGGATGGTGGCTTGCGGCGCTGGCAATCTAGACATGCCTGCACGTAAGTTTTGACAACTTCGGCAAGTCTTGGCCAGTAATAGTTCTGCCTTATCCTCGCCAATGTTCTTGCGTAACCCAAGTGACCAGCCGTAGGTTCGTCGTGACAGGCTTGCAGTACCTCACGGCGAAGCGAAGAAGGAACGACGAGCAAGTAGCTGCTGCCGGTGGGTGAAAAGTTCCTCTTATAAAGAACGTCATTTCGCAAGCAGTACGACGGCAGCCCTCTCGCAAATAACTTCGGAACGCTATTCACTCGCCCTTGTAGGTAATCTATAAGTGGTAGCAGCTCAGCATCGCCACGCTGCTGTTGAGAAAAGGTGGCAGTGTCCACAATTCCGAGAAAGGCCGTGTCGTCATCGTCGTTGTCCGGGGATGCCGTCTCAACAGGAGACCGAGAAAGACAGTCGGCATCGGTGTGTCGTTTTCCCGACTTGTAGGCAACAGTGAAGTGAAATTCTTGGAGCCGAAGACTCCATCGTGCAAGGCGGCCAGACGGATCTTTCAGGTTGACTAACCAACAGAGAGAGTGGTGATCGCTGATAACGGTGAATGGGCGGCCGTACAAATAAGGACGAAACTTCAGGACTGCCCATACCATTGCAAGACATTCTTTTTCCGTCGTAGTGTAATTAGCTTCAGCTCGGGACAGCGTCCTGCTGGCGTAGGCGATCACGTTTTCGTTGTTGTCCTTCGACTGTACGAGCACTGCTCCAAGACCCACATTACTAGCGTCTGTATGAAGTATTGTCGGCGCGTCTTCATCGAAGTGGGCCAGCACGGGGGGTGTTTGCATTCGCTGACGAAGCTCGTGAAATGCCTGCTGTTGGTCTTCGCCCCATCTGAAGGGGGTATCTTCCCGAGTAAGCTGTGTCAATGGCCATGCGATGCGCGAAAAATTAGCAATAAATCGCCGGTAATAGGCACAAAGTCCTAAAAAACGTCACACTGATTTTTTGTCTGATGGCGTCGGGAAGTTTGCCACGGCGGCAATTTTATCCGGGTCGGGTCAGATCCCTTGGCTGCTCACGACGTGACCGAGGAATCGAAGTTCGTGGAAGCCGAAGTGGCACTTTTCTGGTTTGAGAGTAAGACCGGCCAAGCGTATTGCTTCAAAAACTGCTTCGAGCCTTCGTAAGTGTTCCTCGAAAGTCGCTGAAAAGACAATCACGTAAGTCGCTGAAAAGACAATCACGTCATCGAGGTACACCAAGCAGGTTTGCCACTTTAGTCCCGACAGAACTGTGTCCATGAGACGCTGGAATGTTGCTGGCGCCGAACACAAACCGAAAGGAAGAACCTGAAATTCGTAAAGTCCGTCGGGCGTAACAAAGGCGGTCTTCTCACGATCTCTCTCATCCACTTCAATTTGCTAGTAGCCGCTTTTTAAGTCCATAGACGAAAAGTAGCGTGCGTTTCGTAGTCTATCTAATGAATCATCAATACGCGGCAGAGGGTAGACGTCCTTCTTTGTGATCTGATTAAGCTTACGATAGTCGACGCAAAAACGCAAGCTACCGTCCTTCTTTTTGACGAGTACTACAGGTGATGCCCAAGGACTGTTAGACGGTCGAATAACACCATCTTCTAGCATCGTTTTCACCTGTTTTTGAATTGCCTCACGCTCCTTTGGGGCGACTCGATAAGGATTTTGCCGGATGAGTCTGGCATCAGAATCCGTGATGATGCGGTGTTTCGTCAGTGCCGTTTGACCAACTCTTGATGTGGATGAGAAGCAGCCGTGGAACTTGTTGATGAGCGTGGGAAGGCGGTCTCGCTCAATGGGAGATAACATTGGACCAACGTCTACAGGTGTCGGTGTAGTGATAGTAGACGCTGCTGCTTCTTCCACTAAATGACAATCTTCTGTTTGCGAGAGTTCGTCAATATAGGCAATAGTCGTGCCTTTAACTATGTCATAGGGGTACTTTTACAGCGCAAACACGACACACCACAAAGAAAGAGACGACACACACAAGCGCTGTGTGTGTCTCTTTCTTTGTGGTGTGTCGTGTTTGCGCTGTAAAAGTACCCCTATGATTATGAACCAACTAGGCCCAAAAGAAGTTTTACTTTAACTATGTGTCGGCGTTCTCTGCTGAAATTTGTCACTAGCAGTTCAGCGCATCCGTCAGTAACAGTGATGACAGCCCTGGCAACAGAAATGCCGCTAGTGAATGCGAGCTCCTTGATGTGTTCAGCGATGCCAGTAGCATTTTGTAATTTGTCACAGTGCACGGATACGAGAGAACAACTTCGTGGCGGCAGTATGACGTCGTCATCGGCAATACGGAAGCGAGGTGGCTGGTGTTCTTTATCTGTAGCAGTCTCCGAGCTTACAGTGAACGTTACGCTTCTGTCACGGATGTCAATCACAGCCCCGTATTCGCGCAAGAAATCCATTCCCAATATGAGCTGTTTACAGCACTCGTGGAGAATGACGAGGGTGGCGACAAAGGTGGAACCAGCAATGAAGAGTCGGGCCGTGCACTTTCCAACCGGTGTCATCAACTGACCTCCTGCAGTTCTTATATTGGGTCCCTGCCATGGCATTTTCACTTTCCTTAGCCTTTCGGCTAGCTGTAGGCTTATTATAGAAAAGTGGGAGCCAGTGTCCACAAGTGCCGTCACTTGGTGGCCGTCAATGTGAACGACGAGGTCAGCGCTGATAACGTCGGTTACGTCGGCAGTTGTCTCATTCGTCGAATTAGTCGTTGCTGTCGTCTTCTCTGGTTTTGATGGCTTCGAGCTGTCACTTGTCTGCAATGGGGGCTGTTCAGAATTTCGAATATTGGCAACCCCACCCCCCGAGGTCGCTGCGTCTAGTTTCCCCGTCGCGGGCTAGGGGACCTGCCCCTGGTGACGTCGGCAAAACTGCGACGATTAGGTGAACTGGGCCGTGCAGGAGATGGAGAACGTGATCTGGGCATTACTGGATTCTGCGGCGGTGTGTTCACAGGGGCGTAGTTGTACATGCGTTGATCGTCGTACGCAATGTAATCAGGGTAGCGAGGAAATCTCTTGTACTGAGCGTCGCGATAACGGCAAACTCTGTAGACGTGCCCAGCTTCGCCACAATGAAAGCATACCGGTCGACGGTCAGCGGTACGCCACAAATCGGTTTTTCGACGCTGGTAGGTAAGTGGAGACTCACTATTGGGCCACGTTGTGGGGCTACGTTGTGGGGCATGTTGGTTATACGGCATTCGTCTTGTCGGAGGAATCGGTGAGGTTGCGAAAGTGGCCGGTGCAGACAGTGGCTGTGTTTGCAGGGTTGGTGGTGGTCCAGTCATTGGGGTCTGCTGCGCTGAAGGAGCGACGACGGGGCGTCGGACGGCATCAGCATAAGTAAAATGTCGTCGAACACCATTATAGCCGGATGAAGAGAGAGCCTGGCGGACCTTATCCCGGACAACATCAGCGACAAAAGACAATGCCGGCGTCGGTTCAGTTGCTGGAATTAAACCAAGCTGCCGAAGCTCCTCCCTAAAAATCTCCCGGATGACTTCCCGCAGAGGCCTGTCGTTGTCGTAGAGGCTCGCCGCAGTCGTAACGGGGCTACTCGCTCGAACGTTGACCGGGTTCTGCTGGCGGTGCCGTTGCTGTAGGGCCCGTTCAATAGCTGTGGCTTCTTTCGTGAACTCCGCTACTGTTGTTGGCGGATTTCTCACAAGCCCAGCAAACAGTTGCTCCTTCACGCCTCGCATTAGATACCGCAGCTTCCTGTCTTCCGGCATCTCGGGATCCGCCCTGCCGAAAAGACGGGTCATGTCCTCGGCGAACATAGCGACGCTCTCGTTAGGTTTTTGGATTCGAGCTTCCAAGAGACGTTGCGCATTCTCCTTTCTGTCAAGACTACTAAAGGTGTCAATCAGCTGGTTGCGGAAGTCATCCCACGTAGCCATGCTTCTTTCCCTGTTGATGTACCACGTCTGAGCGTTGTCTTTCAGGTAGAAGTACACATTCGCGAGCTTGTCTTCTGGGGTGGCCCACTGGTTGTACTTCGCGCAGCGTTCGAACTGGTCCAGCCAGTCTTGTGCATCTTCATAGGTCTCACCATGAAAGCAGTCAGGAATCATGGGATTCTGAAACATCATGTGCGATGTAGCTGCAGTGGCCATGGTGGTTGAAAGAGGCAAGCGATTGCTGGCAGTTTCTGGAAAGGGATTGAGCTCGGGAGCTAGGCCTCGCAGACGGCGGCTGGAACGGTGGACTGGTGTGTTGACGGGTGGTAGTGATTCCGGGCTTGAATGTCGGGTCCGCGAAGGGGTACCAAGCATGAAGACGTACCCAGCACTTCCACCAGTGTGACGACGCGAGATTGACGAGCACACAAAGCGCCTCAAAGAAATACGATTTATCGATCGCAGGAAACAGACTGCAACGACTTCTTCGTCTTTTGCCCTCGGCCAAGGACACTCGCACAGCTTCGTTGTCCTCACCACTGGCACATACGCGCGTCAATATATTCCCCATATAGAAGCACCGCCATCTAGCGGACATTCCAAGGACTAAACGAGAGGTGACACACGCACACTTTCTTACGGCTTGCGCTTAGGGTCTACTTCCCACCTTTAACCACTTCGAGTTCATGATATATACTAGTTCACTGTATTCGTGGCAGTGCGGCCCAACGCTCGCTAAACCTTTCTAAAACCAAGGAGGTTACGTCCAGCGAGTATAACGTAGCAACCTTTTCCTGTCAGATAGTGCTCAATGTACGTGCCAATGGCTGCTAATGAGAAATGAGAGACAGGAAAATTCGGCTTTTACTTTCTTACGGCTTGTGCTTCGTATCTACTTCCCACCTATAACCACCTCGAGTTCATTCACGGTATGTACTAGTTCATTGTATCCAAGGCACTGTGGCTCAACGGTCGCTAAACCTTTCTGAAATTAAGGAGGTTACACCCAGCGAGTATAACGTAGCAACGATTTCTTGTCCGATAGTGCTCAATGTACATGCCACTGGCTGCTAATGGGGATCGCAACGTGCGCGTTAACTAAAAGCCGAGCGCTCCTGTCTCTCATTCCCCATTAGCACCCATTGGCATGCACATTGAGCACTATTTTTTATTGTTCAACAACGCACAGAAGAAATCTCTCACTGTCACCACCTTGAAGGTCGAAATTTTATACTTGTTACATACTACTACGGCTACGAGGGATAAACGAGTGTCGTTATAAGGAGCTTCGCCCCCAGAAAGAATGAGACTGAAAATCAAGTGGTAGAATAACCCGTAGAGGTGCTCCTAGTTTGCTGTTTGCACTCATTAAAAATGCTAAGAGCAGAAAAATGTAGAATTCCCCTAGGTGAAATCAATATGATCAGTGGCTAAATAAATAAATCAAAAGTAAGCAGGGAGGGGGAAGGGGCTAGGGTGTAGCGCCAACGACTATGTGCACAAATTATTCGAAAGCGAGCATGATTCATTTCTCGCGAAAGACGTCGGGTAGTAGAGTCAAGTAAAACCCATTGCTTCTCACGTGCAAACTCGCCGCAGGAACTTCACACGTATCAAAGTATATGTATTTACATATTAGTGCAAAATTTTATGGCGTTGGAGTAGTGTCTTTGTTTGGTCGTATGTACCTAACCACGAGCGCGTTACCTAAAGTGCACTGTTTAGTCAATCAAACGGGCATACTGGCAAACGCGTTTTAGCAAAGCGCTTTCATAGGCATGGTTGTTCCTAGCTTAATAATAAAGCTATAGCGCTTACTCGAGACTGGCGCTTCGTATATATACGGAGGTACCAATGCCCCGCCATGGTGGTCTCGTGGTTAAGATACTCGGCTGCTGACCCGCGGTTTGCGGAATCGAATCTCGGCTGAAAAGGCGGAAAAGCTCTAGGTCCGTGTGCTCAGACTTGGGTACACGTTAAAGAACCCTAGGTGGTCGGAATTTCAGGAGCCCTCAACTACGGCGTCTCTCATAATCATATGGTGGTTTTGGTACGTTAAGCCCCACATATCAAATCATCGTAGGTGTATACCAAGTTGAAGTGCCGCTCGAATAGAAGTTGGAATACTAACCATATGTGCTGGAAAACTTGAAAGAAGGCTGTCACCTCAAAACACCATCATTGTTTTTCTTCTTTCAAATAAGCACTTCTCTGGGTAACAAAAATTGCCAGGTGTTACGCTTTTGTAACATAAGAAGGCTAAAACTGGGCTGCATTCCCATACGACAGGTGAGCCGCAATAAAAAAGTACATTGGTTTTGCAAATAAATATGCATATATAATGCCTCGTGGGACCAATTTTGTCTATATAAAATACTGAAGGTTGCGCAAGCTTTATTAATCTATCCACTATGCGTCTGTAATAGATGAATCTATGCAACTGTAGACTAGGTCATTGTTGCGAATCATGATCATGGTGGTGATGCCTGAGCCTTTTATATGAAAGGGGCGAGCTTTTCACCACTTACTCGTTAATTCATGTGATGCATCTTGGCGAACTTTTTCGTGTCCACGTGGCAATATTACGTCTGCTAACGAGACTTTTCGCTTGATATTATTCCTCGACAGGTTCTTTTAGCAAAGCCAAGTTAAGAGCTTCAGGCAGTTAGTCTTTTCTTATGGCACAAGAACTCGCTAGCATACACGCGTAAATCAACCCTAATCGTTTGCTTGTGACAGGTGTTTTTCAAAGTTACGCCTAAGGGCAATGTTTCGTCTAAATCAAAACGCACAAACACAGTCTCACTCATGCAGACACGCTCATAAAACTTACCCCACAGTAAAGAACTGAATCAGTTTAGATAGATGAATTTTGCTTCGATCATCTTCATAAAGTTCAACTTTCGCCATTGTCGAAGGCCTGAACAGCTAGGTTGGCTTGCATTGATCGGTCATTGTACCCGCTGGTACGAATTTCCTGCGTCTTCTAAATTGTCGTAGCCTCATTGACAAACACTTGAGTTGGTCTGGGTGGGTTCTGCACCAGCCCAGCTATGAATTCTCACTTTACCCCTCGCACGAGCACACGGACATTCTTCTCTTCGGTCACGCCAAATTCAGTGTGTCAAAACAGACGAATCATCTCTTCTGCAAAGATTGTGATGCTTTCGTTCGGAAGCTGCACTCGTGTTTCCAACAAAGCAGCAGCTTTTACTTTTCGGACGACGGTTGTAAACGAAACAAGAAAGCTGGTCCGAAAGATGTTTCATGTTGTCATGGTATATTCCCCGTTCTCGAAACTGGTCCTTGCTGCTTCCTCCAAGTAGTAATAGACATGACACTGCTTGACCTCGGAGCTCGCGTTGCTAAATGCCGAGACCCTTTAGAATATCTCCAGCCAGGTCGAGGTATCTTGACTTGGCGGTCGACATAAGATCGGCGACTCTCTGGGGGTGGGGGGGGGGGGCTCATTCACAATAGCGGGACATGGTGCAGCGCCTGTCATTGTTGCCGCAGTCGAGATCATAGTGGTCTTCTTGCTGTTGGCAGGTAGAAGCCGGTACATCGGCGATAGACTTTACTGCAGGCGACTAGCTGACTGCGAAGCGTTAGTGCATGTCGATGTCGCCTTGATGGTATGGGCTCGGCTCACGACTGGTTGGCGAAGTTCGGTACATGGGCTGGGAAGCATCTCCACCAGATGTCACGGGTTCGTGACGCCGACGAAGGGAGCATACTGTAGGTCGACGATCAAACGGTTGATTCGGTCGAACCAGTGGCCTGTCAACGAAAAGACAGGATACAGCGATACACACGGCACTGATAGCAGTGAACAGAGTGTCGGACGTCAATCAACTGACAAGTGGTCAAGAGCGTCGACATTTATATACGTGCTGTCTAGTATTCTAGCGTTATCACTAGCAACCAGGTAGGTCACAGAATAATCTGTAATGTGTGATTGATATGTGGGGTTTAACGTCCCAAAACCACCATATGATTATGAGAGACGCCGCAGTGGAGGGCTCCGGAAATTTCGACCACCTGGGGTTCTTTAACGTGCACCCAAATCTGAACATACGGGCCTACATTTCTGCCTCCATTGGAAATGCAGCCGCCGCAGCCGGATTCGAACCCGCGACCTGCGGGTCAGCAGCCGAGTACCTTAGCCACTAGACCACCGCGGCGGCGTTAATCTGTAATGTTCGCGAAGTGCGCGTAATTTTTATAAAGTACTCTACTACGGTCCTGAAGCTCCTCGAACACTGCAGGCGTGGTTCACGCTGACAATTACTGAGAGTGCAACAGGGCGATAACGAAACTTGAGGAACAAATGTGGCATTATGTTCTTTAATAAAAAAGAAAGTCAATGTCAATGTTTCACTTTGAAATTTTGCGCCGAATTTCTGCACGTGACGTCACAGATTTCGAAGCGCCTTTTTCGTACTTTGGTGGCATTGGCTCAAATAAGGTTCTCAAAAGATGGTATGATAAGAGTCTGGCCCCCTCAGGTAACGACAAATTTCGCTTTTATCGACTAGGAATTACATAAGCCCTATAATAGGCACCGCCAAATCTTTCACGTCAGGGTGATTTGTCCTGGAACTTAAGGGCGGCGTTGCCACACAGTTTTTTTGCGCGTTTTCGTGTTTAAAAGAATTCTCACTGCAAGATCTCGAATTTTAGTATTGTGAAACAGCAATTTAGCAATAAAAAACGCTTTTGTTTCAATGTCCCTTGAAATGTTCTTCAGAAAGATTTTGACATAAGTTTTGTGTCGCTATACGTAATGCATCAAGAAAGAAGGAAAGTTTTCAGTCCGCGTTTCTTCTTTTTGGCACTACTTTAAATAAAAGCTGAGGATAATGAAGCCAAAGATGGTATGTAGGGCTTTATTTGTGCTGTTAAGTGTGAAGTATTATTGTGATAGATGTGAATAAAGATGACTGTACGTGGAAACAATCAGAACCTGCAATCTTCAAATCACGTGCCCCACGTTCAGTACAACAGCCACGGCGGCTGTTGTACTCAAAATTATTGTAATGCCAATTTCATCAGTGGTTCATTCGTACTGTATAGAACGTTCATATCTCTAGCATAACACGCGGACATTTGTCTGTCAAAAAAGTCCTGATAACTGGATATATATTTTCTGGGAGCATAACGAATTATGCAGGTTACATTGACATTACTTTTAGGCCGGAGAAGAGAATGCCAAGAAAGTTTGTGAATGGATGATCCACAGAAATTTTCGCCTGGGCCGTACTCTCAAACTCAATACTGCATGCGTGTACGACGTACGTTGCCGTGAAACTCCACCGCCAGAACTGAGTACGCATAGGCATTCCTGAAGGTCTGTACAGTAGAGCCAGCCTAGAAGATGCAGGCCTCTCTGAATTCCATACAAGTCGGCGTTTCCGTCTTCCAGCGAAAAAAGAAAGTGAATGCTGCTTGGCTGGCTGCGCCTGCGTGCGCATTCCTCGCAAGCGATGGTAGTGTGTCGAGCGCCTTTCAGCCAGGTTATGTACAGGTGCAGCTGTTGGTCGGCAATTTGTAGAGTGGCTGGTATACGAGCAGAAAAGCTCTGTCTGGGTGCCTATATTCCGGAATTGTTTCTGTATTTTTTTCATTCATATACTTTAGAATCACACAGTCGACAAGAAGTTTTCGTTCTAAGCTTAATTAAGGTCCACGACACCGACACAGGCTGTGGTGACCACCTTCTGACAACGGGAAAACGTTCGCGCCTTTAGATGTCGCTTCTTGATAATAAAAAAACCTGAAGTGCTACTTTCAATAAGTCAGTGTTGTTAGTTAGCGCTTATGTGTGGTCTCCCTGTCCCACACTCGTCATTTTGGTGCCGCGCGTTACTTCATAAACAAGAGCACCATGGTTGCGCGAAATGTTCCTCCAGCTTTTTTTAAGGGGCACTTTTGCTTTCATCTTTTGTTTGGTTCCTCTATTCGATAAGTGGGGAACTCCAACGCATATCGTGAACTTTTCAAATGTACTCCTTGAGTATAATTTTGATGCCCTTTTATGTATTCATATTTATTTATTCACAGCACAGGTGGTCTGTCAAAATTTACCTTTTTGTCAGACCTAAAATCAGAACACTTATTCATTGGCTGTTTACTCTTCCTATAGGGTAACTTTTCCATAACGCGAAGCAAAAAAAGTTTAGAGCTATGTTTAAAAACTGTGTAATGAAAGATGTCTTATATAGCTGTAAATTCACGCCGTAGTGCTGAAAGGTCTTCGCCTTCCCTGCTGTCGTGTTGGTACTTTTGACAGCACGATGAACGCTGGTATAGAGGTGGCTAGAACAAAAGTTTCTGTTCAAGCTGATTTCTATTCTTCCTGTGACATTCTAATTTTTTGATTTCGCATTCATTGGTTCATCTCGAGGCAATACTGTGATTTTTTTTTCTAGCTGAACTAAATTACTTCTCGCCTTTCCTTTGAGAAATGCCGAACCTAGTGCAATAAACTTTGCATTAACACGAAAAAAAGACGACGATAGTGCAAAAATAACCCACTTTTCCACTGTGTTTTTGTTTCATCGTTTAAACTTTTCACTGTGCTCCGTCGTTCTAGTGAGCATGTTTTTTCGAAATACTTCTGCAGACTGTGTGTGTGTGTGCGTGGGGGAGCGGGGGGGGGGGCGTGCGTGCGTGCATGCGTACGTGTCATATAAGAATTACAGCAACTGACGTTCTTTTGACCGTTAGATTTTACCGAAAGATCAATCAGACCAACAACTTTTAACCCTTGAGTAGTTCAGTTATGAAAGCGCCCAAGAAAAAAAATTCTTGTTTTTTTTTTCATTTATCAGCTTTTTATATCAACTATTACGCACTTTCACAGTTATATTGCTACGGAGAGGAAGAAAAGGAAGAGGTGCGACTGACAGGCGCGCGACTGGGCCAATCAGCCATTGTGTCTCTTGCCTGTAGTTTTTACTCTGCAAATACATCTTGCTCAGAAGCAACCAACCTCGTAACATATTGGTGAGAGGTGCTGGGTAACCATCAGGCAACGGAGCTCCGCAGCGGACGTCGCATCGCCCTTCCAGCCATGGCCAATGCTCAGCCCTCCGCGTCAACGTCAGCGTCTCCGACGAACATGGCGTCGCAACCGTACGTTTTCACGCCTCTCAAGGATCCCGGTACATTCTGCGGAACCGATGGCGTCGACGTTGATGATTGGCTGGCCATGTTTGAACGAGTGAGTGTGCCGAACAGATGGGATCCCACACTTCAGTTGGCTAATGTGCTGTTCTATTTGAGAGGCACGGCCAAGGTGTGGTATGAGAACAATGAAGAAGAACTCACAAGCTGGGACCAATGCAAAGCAAAGATGCGAGAGGTGTTTGGCAAAACCGCCAGTCGGAAGATCGCCGCCAAAAAGGAATTGGCCTGCCGTGCCCAATCCCCTACGGAGTCATACCTCGCTTACATTCAAGACGTGCTGGCCCTCTGCCGAAAGGCCGAAAGCGACATGACAGAAGGTGACAAGGTGGGACATGTTCTGAAAGGGATTGCCGACGACGCGTTCAATCTCCTGATGTGCAAGGGCTGTTCCACCGTAGACGCGATCATCAAAGAGTGTCGTCAGTTCGAGCAAGTGAAAAGTCGCCGCATTCTACAAACATTCGCTCGACTCCCAAACACCGCTGCAACATCTACTTGCGAGGACCAGTCAACACCACAACGTGCATCGCCGCCGGGAGACCTTACACGCATTGTTCGTCGTGAATTGGAAGCTATGGCGCCCTCGGCGTTCTATTCGCGCAGTACCGATGCCACTCCTGTTACTGTTCCTCTTGTTCAAGCCATCGTGCGCCAGGAGCTTGAAAACATCGGAGTGCATTCCGTGTGCCATGTCACCGCGCCTAGAGTCAGCGAACGCCCTTTCGTGATGCCCTTCTCCGACCGACGGTCTTCTCCACGTACTCGCAACCCGGCTGAGTGGCGAACTGCAGATGACCGCCCTATATGTTTCAACTGCCACCGCGTTGGACATATTGCCCGTTACTGCCGCAACACATGGTCCTCGGCACATCGCGCAACGACCAATATGACCCGTTTCGACGATACCGCCCGCACCTTTCCACCTGCCGAAGAGCCCAATGCCATTGACCATTCTCGGAACACTTGGTACAGCCGCTCGCCTTCACCACGTGGGCACCAGTCTCGATCGCCGCAAACACGTCGTCCATCGTCCCGTTCGCCGCAGCCACGGCGCTTCTCGTCCCCCGTGGCTTCCGGCCGCGTTGTCTCGGAAAACTGAGAAATGCAGCCCCCGGAGGTGGTGCTGCATTGACGACTTCCGCAGCAAATCCTCTTTCCGTTCCCACCAGACGAAGTGTAATAGACGTTAAAGTAGACGGCGAACCTGTACAAGCACTTGTCGACACCGGCGCAAGCATTTCGGTCATGAGTTCAAGCCTACGCACACGTTTAAAGAAAGTTCTGACACCAGCGGCTGCACAAATGCTCCGTGTGGCCGATGGCGGCACGCCGATGGTTCTCGGTCTGTGCACTGCCCGCTTACGTATAAAGGACCACACTACTTCTGTCATTTTAGCCGTGATTGACCACTGCCCTTATGACATTATCCTAGGCCTGGACTTCTTGTCGAATCATTCTGCTCTGATCGATTGTGCTACAGGCGTTCTTCAGCTAGAGTTGCCTCAGATAGTCGCTGAACCCCACACTGCCCCGCCGCGCCTGTGCTCTCTTCAGGATGTGCGGCTGTCAGCTCAGGCAGCCACCTTCGTCGTTTTGACCGCACAGCCCCAAGTTCCCGATGGTCAATATGTCCTCCTTCCTCTCGCCGACGTCCTCTTGAGCCGCAACATTGCCATTCCCCATACGCTTGTGACTGTTACTGACAATTGTACCTCGCTTCCACTTCTCAATTTCAGCTTGTGCCCTCAAGTGCTTCCTCGTGGCATGTTCTTGGCCAGCGTATCTAATGCTGACGAATTCGAAATAGCAGCGCTCACCACCGAGATTGATTTACTTCAGTCTCCTGTAGCGAACAGCACCTGTTCTCGGCCAGATCGTTTCTCGAAGATGATTGCACCCGACCTCAATCCTGCGCAAGCCAATGACATCCATCGCCTTCTCGCGTCATATACCGACATTTTTTCTTTCGACGACAGACCTCTAGGGCAAACATCCACTGTTCAGCACCGTATAAATACTGGTGACGCCAGTCCTATTCGCCGACGCCCCTATCGTGTCTCCCCCACTGAGCGTAGAGTTATCCAAGCAGAAGTGGACAAAATGCTCAACAAAGGTGTCATAGAACCATCAAGTAGTCCTTGGGCCTCCCCTGTCGTCCTTGTGAAGAAAAAAGATGGTACCTGGCGCTTCTGCGTTGACTATCGCCACCTAAACAAGATCACACGAAAAGACGTGTACCCGCTACCACGCATCGATGACGCGTTGGACTGCCTACACGGGGCTACATACTTCTCGTCTATAGATCTTCGGTCCGGCTACTGGCAGATTTCTGTCGATGAAATGGACCGCGAGAAGACGGCCTTCATTACACCAGATGGTTTATACCAGTTTAAGGTCATGCCTTTTGGACTATGTAACGCCCCTGCCACATTCGAACGAATGATGGACTCTCTCCTGCGTGGTTACAAGTGGTCTACTTGTCTTTGTTACCTAGACGATGTGATAGTCTTTTCATCTACTTTCGATAGCCACCTGACCCGTCTCGCTGCAATTCTCGCAGTCTTCAGAACAGCTGGGCTACAACTCAATTCCAAGAAGTGTCAATTTGGTCACCGTCAGATTGCCATTCTGGGCCATATTGTAAACGCCGATGGTGTCCAACCAGATCCAGAAAAGATCCGCGTCGTCCGTAGCTTTCCAGTGCCCCGTTCTACATCCGATGTCCGTAGCTTCGTCGGCTTATGTTCCTACTTTCGCCGTTTTGTGAAAAACTTCGCCGACGTTGCCCGGCCACTGACAGATTTGCTGAAGAAGGATACCACATTCTCATGGGGCCCTGAGCAGGCTCAAGCGTTCGCCGCTCTCATCGGCTACCTAACTACGCCCCCCATACTTGCCCACTTTAATCCTTCTGCTGCCACAGAGGTTCGCACCGACGCCAGTGGCCACGGTATCGGCGCAGTTCTCGCTCAGCGGCACCACGGTAGACAGTGCGTGATAGCTTACGCCAGTCGCCTGCTTTCTCCCCAGGAGATGAATTATTCCATCACCGAGAGAGAGTGTCTAGCTTTAGTTTGGGCCGTCGCCAAGTTTCGGCCATATTTATATGGTCGCATTTTCACTGTCGTTACGGACCACCACGCCCTCTGTTGGCTGACTTCTCTGAAGGACCCGACTGGACGTCTGGCTCGCTGGGCTCTGAGGCTTCAGGAATTTTCGTTTAGCGTCAGCTACAAGTCTGGCCGTTTGCACAAGGACGCAGACTGTCTTTCTCGATATCCGGTAGATCCTCCTGATCCCGTTGCGCCTGACCTGGAGAGCAGAGTAATGGCGTTCACAGACGTCAGCGATATGCGCATCGAACAACGACGGGATGAGTCATTGCGCACTATCATCGACGCCATCCAGTCTGACAGCCATGACGCTGAATCCCGTATGTTCGTGCTGCATGACGGCATCCTCTACCGCCGCAACGTCACCACTGAAGGCCCTGAGCTTCTGCTTGTCATCCCTCGTCATCTACGGCCTGCCATACTTCAACAACTTCACGATGCACCAACAGCGGGACACCTCGGCGTTTCCCGCACATACGACCGCGTGCGACGTCGATTTTTCTGGCCTGGATTGTACCGCAGCGTACGTCGATATGTCGCCACTTGCGACCTCTGCCAGCGCCGGAAAAGACCTTCTTTGCTGCCAGCTGGATATCTTCACCCAATTGAAGTCCCCTCTGAACCATTTCATCGCGTGGGACTCGACCTTCTTGGCCCTTTTCCGACGACGACACTCGGAAATAAATGGATTGCCGTCGCCACAGATTATGCGACCCGTTACGCGATAACAAAGGCCATGCCAACCAGTTGCGCCACTGACGTCGCGGATTTTCTTCTTCATGACGTCATCTTACACCATGGTGCACCCCGACAGCTGCTTACGGACCGCGGCCGCTCTTTCCTGTCCAAAGTTGTCGATGACCTCCTTCGCTCGTGTGCTACAGCGCATAAGCTATCTACCGCCTAACACCCACAAACTAATGGCCTAACTGAACGTCTCAACCGCACGCTCACAGAGATGCTTTCGATGTACGTCTCCGATGATCATCGAGACTGGGATACCACGTTGGCCTATGTGACCTTCGCATATAACTCCTCTCGACATGACACTGCGGGATTCTCGCCTTTTTATCTTTTATATGGTCGCGACCCCATATTGCCATTTGAAACCACCTTGCCTCTCGTGCCATCTGCTTCCGAGTACGCGCGCGAAGCCATTGATCGGGCTCACATGGCTCGTCAAGTTGCCCAGTCTCGCCTCACCAGGTCACAGGATATGCAAAAAGCCCGCTACGACCACCGGCATCGAAATATAACGTTTGCCCCAGGTGACCACGTGCTCCTCTGGTCACCGTGTCGCCGTGTAGGTCTCTCCGAAAAACTTTTGTCCCGATACGCCGGACCCTACCTAGTCTTACGTCAAGTTAGCGACGTAACCTACGAGATAGCGCCATTGCACTCCAGTACGTCACCAAGTTCGTCACTAGTTGACATTGTCCATGTTTCGCGCATGAAACCCTACTTCTGTCGCACTTCTCCGGACTCTCGCCGAGACGGCGCTCCAACGCCCGGGGGTCCTGCTACGGAGAGGAAGAAAAGGAAGAGGTGCGACTGACAGGCGCGCGACTGGGCCAATCAGCCATTGTGTCTCTTGCCTGTAGTTTTTACTCTGCAAATACATCTTGCTCAGAAGCAACCAACCTCGTAACAATATTCTTACAGAGAAACCTATATTTGTGGATATTTACAATGTTTTCACGTGATGAAAATTGCTGGAACACTGGTGGGCTGGGACCAGTCTATATCCACTTTGTAGTCTTTTCTTCAAAGCAGAGGCCCTCTACCGCTTTATGCCCCGATCCCACTACTGCCTTGTGGCAATATTATCAGAAATTTCAATTTAAAGTACACTTCGCGGTCTATCATGAATTCGAGACATTCTACAGTAAACGGTAAAACGTTTTACGTGCTCCTTGGACATTTACTTGCGAGAACCTGTCTCGCAGTTTAACACCCCAGTATGACTATATGTTCACCTGACTTTCAGACGAAACCATTTTCCTATTGGCTAGCGCCACCTTTTCTGTAATTGAGTTGCAGAGATCAGTTGTCATCTATAATGTTAGCACATTTGTCATTCTGCAAGAATGTACTTTTTGTTGAGTTGCTGAATACTACGTTCAGTTAAATTACAGATTTCAAACACGATATTAAAACCTTTGTTTCACTGCGAATGGGGTATGGGCACTTCACGTCGTTACACACAGGGACCCTCTTTCTTTTTATTCTCAAGCTAAGAAAACATTCGAGGATTTTCAGTGTCAAAAACATGGTATCACCCTGAGCTCTCATAGTTTGTTGCTAGGGTGCTGAACTGATTATAACCACCTCAGGTTCTGTCACGTGCCCCTATCTATGAGTACCTGTTAGTCGCGTTTCACACTAAAGGCCTGGCCACACGCACCTTTTTGCAGTGCGTCAGTATGTGTAATTTGACCCGGCGCTGTGCCCTTGCCCTATTCACAGAGAGGGCGCATAGGGTCGCGTAGCCATGCCTCTGCCCTCCCCGTAGAGAGAGGGCTTGGCGCCGCGTCGAAATTCCACGCGCTCACGCGCTGCAAAAAGGTATGTTTGGTCAGGCCTTAACAGAAATGTGGCCACAGAGCCGGGAAATAGAAAGCAAGTCCTGGACCTTAGGCACAATGCTGCGGGGAGGGCATTATTTTGCCCTTTTATTTCTATAACAAGTAGAAGCGCCTAAAGACGGCGTACTTGTCATCCATTTTCGTTAGGTGCTCCCTTAAAGGTGCTGGGTTGTCACTGATGGATGAGTTTACGTTCGCAAATCGCTGTTCCTCTTTACTGCCCTCTTTCCTATTTCGGGTCAACGCGCGTCATTCAACTTCTCTTCCTTCGTCGTTACTCAGCTGCTGTCCATGCAGTGGTCACCTTCGTCTCTTTTTTTGTTTCTTTTTGCGCCGTGCGAAAGAGTATAGTTTTTCATAACCAGCATTCCTATAGCCGGCGCACTTACCGACGCTTCAAAGGAGCATCAAGGTGGAGATGGATGCGAGTTCATATTGTGGAATTGCAAAGTTCTTCTGCTGCCATGACACCAGCAGCGCCGCTTTCTATGATATCTTTTACCTAACATTGAGCTGGCCTGAACATGCTGAAATATACGGTGGCAGGTAAATTATCTGACTAAATTACCGGCTATGTGTTTCCTATATACATAAAGTAAGATGTCTATACGCTCTTTTAAGTGTTTATTTTCTTTGAATAAATTTCATGCTTGACATTGTTGGCACAATGAATAAAATGTTAGCGCAGCTTGAAAACACTTCACTGTTTAGTGGAATGCAAGATTTTTCTTTTTCTTTATCTCTTTTGCTGTGTTACAGGATTCAATATTATCCTCAATTTGTCAAAGCTTAAGTTGAATGTCAGAAATTGTGTTGTGGTGACATGTAGAAACATAATCCTAATTAAAGCGCAGATATTATAAAGGCACCAGCTTTCTACATAAACGTTTTTGCCAGCCTGTGTCGCTGTAATATGAAAGCTATCTGTTACTTCTGAGGTTTCGTTGTGTACTCAGAAAACAAAGCTCCCAAATTCTTCCCCGCAATATCCAATGGCTTTTACCAGTAGGCGATAACACTTATAAAGTGTCCTCAATAGTATCTTTTATAATATTAGAAATTCAGGCATGTTGCTTACCGCATACAAATATCAGTGTGCACATCTTCTTGTACATGCACATGGCACGACTTTTAAAGAGGGCCGCTTTAAACCACGCAGTCTTTGCACAA
Source organism: Rhipicephalus microplus (assembly GCF_043290135.1). NCBI lineage: Eukaryota > Metazoa > Arthropoda > Arachnida > Ixodida > Ixodidae > Rhipicephalus > Rhipicephalus microplus. The sequence goes on from NC_134703.1 coordinate 18,812,435, forward strand.
TTCACATGTTCTGACACTTTGTGCAACTATACAATTTCACCCCTCAATATTACATGCGTTAAAAAGATTCCTCTCACCACTCTGAATTTTTTTAACGTTTTCTCTTTTTTCTTTCGAAACATTTTCAAGCACTGGTGTGGCTCCATATTGGAACACCTGCTTTCAGTATACAAAGCTTGGGTTCCGTTTTTACTTGATCCAAAGATTTTCTTTGGGGCGATGCACCATAGGGTGTCCTGAGACAAGCCAAACACTAGCCCAGTTACAGCACAGATTCTATGAAGGAACCAGCTTTCTACCTATCATTTCGTATCGGCATGTGTCGCTGTCATATGAAAGCTATATCTTGCTTGTGTCATCTACTGCTATCTTGACGGTTCATTTGCTAGGCGCAAGAGAAGGCACCCATGCCTCTGCACTCGCCGTGCGGCACGAGAACGAACGGCACGCATCAACAATAGAAACGCTCAATCTACGATGAGCACGAAACTACCATACCGTGAGAAATAACAACCGTCGCAGCCAGCGTCTGCTAGCGACTTTCGTGAAACAGGGAAGTTTATTGCATTAGCAACAGCTGTTCAGATAAGTTCAACAAAATCAATTAACAAAATGACTCTAGTAGAACGCAAAAACAAGAGATCATATCCACAATGTAACTTACAGCAGTGCGATACTATGACAGATTGTGGAATACTGAAGGAAAGAAAGAAAAAATGGAACACAAAATGTCACTAAGCTTGAACCGAATTGTACATTATTTGGGAAGAAAGCAACAATTTTTCCCCTACCACTCACTTTTCAAAAGACACTAGAGGAAATTTGATATTCCCACTGCTCCGCCTGAAAAATCAGGTTTGCCAGCTTTTGATACAGGCTTCATTACATTGCGTGTGTGTCTGTTCGGTGAGGTACCAAAACATGATCATTCCAATCTTTTGTAACACGGGAAATATATTTGGGAAAAAATTCTGCATTTACCCGAGTGTATTGCTCTTGTTAATTTCCGATGCAAGAAAATTTAGCGTTTACCCGAGTTTATTGCTCTTGTATATTTCCAATAGTACAAAATTAAGCATTTTATTTTGCATTGCCCCGCCACGGTGGTTTAATGAATAATGTACTCGGCTGCTGACCAGCAGATCGCAGGATCAAATTTTTGAAGTAGGCGAAAATGCTCTAGGCCCGTCTGCTCAGATTTGGGCGCAGGTTAAAAACTCTAGGTCGTCAAAATTACTGGATCCCACCACTACGCCGTCTCTCATTATCATATGGTGGTTTTGTGACGTTAAACCCAGCATATCAATCAAGCAATTGTTATATTTTGCATTGCACGTTGTCGCAAAGTGGTTTTACTGATAATTACCCCTTATGAAACTGCTTTCTATTATTGCTGATAATCTAGATGCTCCATTCTCAGCTTTTTTTTGACGAGCTGTTTATTTACCCTGTTTATAAGGCTGTGCTCTATAATTGTCAGTCTACTATCGGGCCGCAGGAACTAGTGATGAGGCCCCTTAGCGTTTTCTCTTAACTTCCATCCTCTCCTTGGTTAATAATAAAGAACCTAATGTTCATTATTATTATAATATTATTATTATTATTATTATTAAAATTTACATGAAATTATATCCGACCATGAAAATATGTGAACCCAGTGAGGGTATCTTAGACGTGTGGAACGTTTGAACACACAAACAATTTATATATAAATAAGTAACTTCGATTCAAAACACCTACGTTTTGTTCGTATTACGACCTTGCAGTAATAGACGCAACCATACTTCTTTTTTTTTTTACTGGTTCAGGTGCACTCCTTTAAAATTACGATTCTCGCCTTTCAGAAAGCCCTGTAAGTGTTTGAAAATGTCCTCTTATAATCAGTTTGTCAAATGATTCTGAATTGCCAGAAGCTTCACCGGTGAATGAATGGATTCGACTGGAACAACTTTATTTTTGTTCTGCCGGACGCTCGTAGCGCGTGGCGAGCGTCTCCCACTTATTGACGTTTTAAAATTTCCTCTTGTAATCGGAGTTCGTTGGATGATTCTTAATTGCCACAAAATACACCAGCGAGTGTTTTAGCGTAGTTTAAATGCGAAACATTTCTTGACGCAATTCGGTGACATTGAGCCTATCTATCTATCTATATGACACGAAATCACGTACGGCATAATTTACCTCCACCTTTTAAAGTTGTGCTGATTTTAAAGTGACATAGCAACCTTCCTCATTTGTGCTTCTCATATCATCGATTCCCACTGTACGTGGGATCTGCCTTTTTTTTTCAATGCGAAGCATTTCTTAGTGAATTTCGGTGACTTTGCGCGTACCTATCTATCTTTCTATCTTGCCGACAACGACTTTTAGCTCTCCTGGCCGTTTCAATAATGGTATCGATACCAAACTTGGCATGGCATAACATGACTGTATGAAGATTATATTTGACTACTCATAACGTGAATATCATGACATGCATGTCATGATTTACATTTCATGGTCTTCAAGCTCTTGCAGTGGTTTCGTTCACATGGCATGTTGCAAAACTCGTATCGTATGACATGATTGCATGGCGAACACAAGCGACAGACCCCAACACGAAAATCATGACATGCGTGTCATGTAACATGAATACATGCCAAGCTCATGATGCACTCGCGAGTGTTTCGCCAGCTTCACATATAACAAATTTTGTATTTTGGTACGTTAATAGAGGATGAAGGTATGTGACTGGAGCAAACATGATAATCATGAGATGCGTGTCATCTAACAATATGACTACGTGCCATGCTAATTATGCGCTGGCGGCCGTTTCGCTAGTTTTACAGATGCCAAATTTGTTATTACCTGACGTCAATGGATGACGAAGGTATGTGGCTGGTGCAAACGAGATAATCATGAGATGCGTGTCATCTGAAAACATGACTACATGCCACAGTCAAGGCGCTAACGGGAGGACACGTTTTAATGTTGCTTCACATTGTCGAGAATGTATGTTCACGCCAATGTTCGATGAATGTGTGGTTTTGTTCCGGTATGGGAATGAAGAGACGCGTCTGGTGATTGAGGCATGCCATATTGATGATAGCGGTAGTGCATGCGTGAGCAGACCACCACAAAGATAAAATCTTTGTGATGGTATGCTCACGCCTGCTCACGCAACAAGGTTAACTTTTAATTACAAAGATGAAATGCAATACCTGAACAGTTATTGTTGACGCAGACCCCTCCCTACCCCTTGTGCCATATTGATAACTTCGCATATTGCTGAAGTCATGGGCTGTAAAATCCGTTCACCGCCGATGACCGCCATTTCGCCATGGCGTGCGTAACGTCCCAAGCCGAAAAGAGCAGTGGCATCTTCTGCTACCAAATAGCACCTTCCGCGCGCGGTGTTCACTGTGTTGCTTGCTGTGTGCTCCGCACGTGTCAGTGTGTTGCAAGTGCTGCGGCGTGTTATCGGTAACATCACTATGTCATCGGCCCCATGATCACATGATTGGGGCAGTGGTTCATCGAGCAGCAGAAGCGGTGATGACGCCGTGTTCGCGGCGCATGTGACTTCCACCAGCTCAAGTGACGAAGATAGGGCGAAGCCAAATATCCACAACCTCGGTGTTGATGCAGACGTTGCAGGCGGCCTTCCGCAATGATAAGTTACTTTATTTCAAGCGTGTCTGGTCGACAATTGAGCTTGATACACGGGGGCCTGTCAACGCTGCATTCGCGAGCAAGCATTGTTTTGCATACTTTGCACAGTGTTATTGGTTAAGCGTGCAGATTTTCGTTTGCTAGCATACGTGCATGGCTGACTTTTGGTGCTGAACATAAGTGGCTCTAGCAATGCTGCGAATTGGGACTGTTGTTTTTATATCGTTTGAATAGCATGCGGCATAGCTAAACATTAGCCGAAGCAAACAGCATGCTAGTGCGGGGTTACTCACGACATACATTTTCGCAGAATATTTGCTTGAACTTTGTCGATTGCTTCAGTTGGGGTAAAAAAAAAATGAAATTGCACCTGCGTCGTCATTTGCGACGGCAAGGATGAATAGGCGATCACCGATCGGGTAACCCTTTTCATCCTCAATGCATTTAGCCAAAAAAAGACATTATTCCAGAACGGAGTCCTGTTTCGGCAGCCGAAGGGGAAGGACGTGTTTTCGCGCGCTCCTCAGCTGTTTTGTGACTCGCGCTCCGCGCCGGACGTGCGTACATCCCCAAGGAGTGTGGTCACTTTAGCGGTGCTTCACGCGAGTACGCTGCCCGTACTCGTGAGCACCCTAAGTACCGCCGTGCCCGTGGTTCAATCGCGTGTGCCCTATGCCTGTTTCCTGGATTACTGACATGAAACTTCGGCCGCTGCCTTCTAGCGTGTATCGAATGGTTGGTGAGTGATTCTCTATTACTCTCGTGCTTTCTAGTGCTCGACTAGCGAGTGCAGTGTCGTAGCCACTAGCGCAGTTCAATCGCACCGCGTACGACTACTGCGGTCCTGAACGTGTGTGGACTTTCATTCTTTTCAGGCTACGTTTTCATTGCAGCAATTCGAGTGCTCCTTGTTTGTTTTTCAGGAACGCGAGCGACCTTTTAGTAACGCGCTTGACTTTTCTTTTCAGGCTGTTTGACATTCGCTAGCCGCTAGCTACTTTAAATTCGTGCGCCCGTTTCTTGTGTTTTTAGTGATGTAGCGTGCCCATTGATAAGGTTTGTTTCCTTTCAGCGTGTCTGTTATCGAGCTATTTATGGCACAAGTACCGCTGGCGTTTGATTACGTATCGTGACGGTGCTCTGCGCTTATCGTTGTCTTTCTTTACAGGTAGGCATGTGATCTTTTTTTTTTCAGGAACACGTGCAATCTTTCCTTTCAGCTTGCCCCTCCCTTATTTTCTTTTTTTTCAAATGTTGTTTTGATGTTCAGTAGCTCCTAGCTTGTTAATAAAACCCACGAGATTGTTTCTCGTGCGTACCTGTAGTGTCGTAGAGTGTTCACTACAAGGGTTTATTTAATTCTAGCGAGTGTGTTTTCGTGCCTCTCCGCTACCTTTAGCGCTAGTACCGTCAGTGTTAGACTACTTCTAGCAAGTGTGCTGTGCGTCGTTACTTGTAACACGTTAATAGCCCTTGTCTGTGTGCTGGCTTGTGTTCTTGCTCTCAGTTAAAGTGCGTGCTTTTTGCCTCTGTGCAGCGTGCGTGATAGTGTCTTTCGATCGTTTTTTTTTGTGTGTGTGTGAACACTGCGTTTGAGTGCTTTTTCCTCTGTAGCGCACTACCCCACGTGTAGCGACTACTGTAAATAACCAGTGGTTTTTCCCCCTCATTAACCGCCCGCTCTGCCGAGAAGTGTTTTTTTCCAGAACTCGGCCCACTAGTATTCCCCGTGAAAGTGTGTGTGCGCGAATGTGCGTGCGTGTGCACGACCCACAGACCTGAGCCAGCCCTCCCCCACCCCCGTGCACGACTACGGACGACCAGGACAGGTGCAAACCTTTCGAGGACGCGAAGGCACTCACTCAAGCTATGATGCCACCGCCAGGAGCACTGCCGGCCCGACCTGTGCGTAACCCCAAGCACAGACGTGGCGCAAGCTTTGGTGGCATTCCTTTCGCCCAGCTGGAAAGCCTGCCATCTCCGACTCTACAGGAGTCCAGAGAGAACATGGTGAAAGCATGGAAGACTGCTGCCGAATACGCTGTACGACACCTGTCGCAGGTCCTACGCGGCGGTTCACCTATGTGTACCGATTCCCCTGCTGCTGCCACACAACAAGACAGCAACCCTCTAGCCCCCAATGGCGCAACCACTAACGAGCATGCCCTTCCACCACTGCCCAAATCTTCGCCAGAAGAGGATATGGACATGTCGTCACGGAAGCGCCTCCACCCCCCTCCCCCTGAGGACAGCAGTGACGACGAACATACACGGCGCAAGCTGGTCCCAGCTCCCTTCCCCCCTCAAGGAGAGGGTGACACTAGTGCCAACAGCTCAGATTACCAGCCATCCTTTGATTCCCCAACACACCGAAAACTCTACCGAAAGCTCTGCTAGCAGCACTACGACTGGGGTGGCCTCGGTGATCCAAGTAGACCCCCCTGCTGAGACCACAGGCCCTCCAGGTGTACCTGCCGTTGCTGTTCCTGAAGGGAATGCAGAAGGACTCGACGAAGCGCCTGGTTACGAGACTGTGCTCCCTAACCTCGCCATGGCTTTCCTAAAGGATACCACAGGTGTCAGTACCACAGGTGCCCGTACCACAGGAAACCCTCGGAGGAAGAGGAGCAGTATACGGCGCAAGAGGACTGTTCCAGTTTTGCAGAATATAGCATTTCCTCGCCCTCCTCTGGGAGCCAGTGCACGTAGACAACTACGGGCCAACCCCCTGCACTCCGCACTGGCCTCAGACACGTGGCTACCCCCAGCAGCGAGACAGTCGATGATGAGGGCTTCCAGACAGTCCGTTCCAAGGCTGCCCTTCGTCGTACCAGGAACCTGACTTCATACGCCCTCCCCGAAGACCCTACGGTGGTGGGAACAGTGCTCTACCGGCCTGCTTCCATTGGAGGCTCGTTCCGGAACTGCCCATGACTTACCGTATCCCAGGCGCTCTCGTTGCGCCCGGGAGTCGCTGCGATCCGGGTGAACCAACACCGAAACGTGGTAGCAGTGGACGTGACCTCCCAGGATTGCCTTGAACAGCTCTTGGCTTTCACAGAGCTCAAGGGAATTCTTGTGACAACAAGGCAGCCTGCACACCACCGAACTAGTATGGGGTTCCTCCATGTGGTGGATGGCGACGCTGCTGACGAAAACCTGCTGTTCGGACTCCAGTCGGCTATACGGGTCCTATAGGCATCCAGGGAAAGCCGTACCGTCACGCTGCGCTTCGAGGGCCCAGTTCCCCCAGACCATGTGACGCTCTTCAGAGTAAGATTCCCAGTCCGACCAGCCAGACTATGTACAGTACTCACGGATTGAGACAGGACACTCGAAGCGTGTGGCCGATGGTACATGTGCTGCCGCTTGTGGGTGCGCGTAGAACTAATGTGCTGCATCGGGGTATAGAGCGAGGAGGAGAATACCTACGGAGCAGGATTACTGCTTCCGGTTGCCAAATTGTCCGCCTGTAGTTCACCATGTGTACACTGCTAGAGTTGTGCTACAAGGCTCACGCGCATTCGCATGTAAGCCGAACTGGCTCATCGCTGCGCATCAATTTTATTGCCAAGCCAGCAGACAACTCTCTCGTTCTGTGTGCTTAGGCGAAGTGGTACGCATGCTGTGCAAGTAAAACACCGGATTCAGTTACAGATTGTACCTTGCGTGCGCTTGTAGACATGATAAACATGTGCACAAAAGCATGGAACGTTTACTTCTGGTTCCTGCCTCCAAAAGAAAGAAAATGAGTGCCAGGCTTGCCTTCAAGTAGCATGGAAATAATATCAGGTATTAGTGTCGTTAGTGCAAACTCTAGCCTATTGTTGAATAAAAAAAGCAGAAGCTTGCTCGTGCTTCCATGGCTGACAGCTCTACAAATGCTTGCCATGCAGAATAGCCGCCCGCACTATTGACTGCTCGGGGCGAAACAACAAAATACTAAGTCACTGTTTCGATACTCCACGGTAATAGTCCCGTGGCTGCTCTTTTTCTTTTGTGTTGTGACAAAACGCTTGACAAACTTCGTGTGCTTTTGTGCAGCCATTTATGCCTACAAATGCATTTCAGGTGCGGCATCTTGGATCCGATTTCTTATTTGTGCAGCCTACGTGCCCAATCGTCGAAGGGCACCAATTGAGAGCGTCATGCGCTTGCGCCACAATATAAATGGTTCACACCGTCCACTGAATTCGGGCTGCATGCATGCAAAAGCGCGCGAGCCTTGCAGCGCCGCGCTGGCAGTGTCCACATGGTGAACTACTGACTGGCTATTTGGTGACCGGATGGAGTGAGCCTGCTCCGCAGCTGTTCTCGCCCTCACTCTATACCACAATGCAACACCCTGGTCCCGCGAGCACCCACGAGGGACGGAACGTGCACCAGCGGCCACGCGCTACGAGTGTCCTGTTTAAATCCGTGAGTACTGTACACTCCAGTGAAGGCCGTGTGGTCGATACGACCACGTGAAGGAGACCTGCAGCTGGCCAGATAGCTGCATTCGTTGCGGATGGTCTCATCCAGGAGAGTTGGACTGCCAGCGTCTCCGTTGTGTGAACTGCGGTGGCACTCATCGTACTCGCTCATCGTACACCAGACTGTACTCGCTGGCAGGAGCAGAGGCGAGTGTGTACCATCATGGCCTCTTCGACGACAGCCCTTTCCAGACGAGCAGTCGCGGCAGTTGTGAGGGGGGAGACGAGGGAGGTTCGGTCCTATGCAAGTGCAGTGAAGGGCCATGCGTCACCAGCCACACCAACCTCAGCACCATGCAACCTCCGCCGGTCAACGTCTGCTGCCGCGACGAACTCTCCAGCTGTGCCTGCAGCCCCTTCTGCTCATGTTGTCCAACCTTCTGCTAGTGTCTCCGCGCCTGCAGCCACCACCCCCAGGGCCCAGCCTGCTGAGACCTCTGCCCAGATGCTTCTAGTAGAACATCTGGGCCCCTTCTGCTCTCCTGGCAGGCAGTCACTGCTTTGCTTCCATCAGAGCACCCGCTTCGTGGCATCTGCCTGCAGGCAGGGGCTTGGCAACAGAACAACCAGCAGGGCTAGTCCTCCCACCAGGCCAGGTCAGCCCCGACGTCCGAGCGTCCTCCAGTGGAACGTTCACTGGCTGGAACCAAGAAAAGACAACTTCGCACAACACCTGCTTTACAGCGACCACGAACGTCCTCGCACTCCAGCAGGTCTACGCCCAGGCAGAGCAGCTCCGACTTCCAGGCTACGTCGGCTACAGCAGCCGTAACAGCTGCACCATGACCGACTGTCATGCTGACCCTTGTCTGGATGATAACCACCCACAAGGACTTGCTCGCTGTGCCATCTACGTGATGCGGGACCTGCTGCAGGCTGAAGTATCCGTGGCCGACCTGTTCGGAGGACCCTTCCAGTGCTGCACCGTCCGCATCCACCTAGACGGGGTCGACACCGCGGTGGCCAGCATATACATCAGACCCAAGTAACCCTGGAGCCTCAGGTGCCTTCGGCCGCTTGCGCAACCAAGCGGAGAAGGAATTGCTGCTTGCGGTGCCGTCAACGCCCACCATTTATTTATTTATTTCTCATAGTACCCACAGCGCCCTATAGCATTACAGTGGGGGGAAAATAGAAAATTTTAACACTGAATAGAGATACTCACACTTATACAACTCAATAATAACGCAATTCATTGTCAACTATACATAGCACCACGTGGGAATAGATAATACATAGAAGCTTCACAGCCCCGTCTCGTCCCTACACATCCTCGCGAGTACACTACTCTAGACCCTGAAGTAATCTTGAAAATACTTCATGGGAAGTAACTTCTGCTACTTCAGAAGGCAACCTATTCCACCGCGCTATCATCTTGGGAAAAAATGACATTTAAATGCGTCAGTGCGGCAGCTTATTTCCCTTTCTTATTGGCATAATCTAGTCACTGTGAAACGTAGTCTTGTTTGCAAAATTATCGTGAGGGGTCCAGACCTGTACGCCTATGGAATATGGTGTGAGAAAGTTACAACCTCAGGTATTACCTTCGCATGCCTAGAAGTTCCCAACCAAGCTTTTTTTGCTTTTGCAACACTGAAATTGCTGGTAAAATCGGAGCCGACAAACCGAACAGTCTTGTTTTGAATTCTTTCTAAATTGGACACATCACATACCTTCCATGGATCCCTCACAGCGCAAGCGTAATCTAAGACAGATCGAATGTTAGTCATATATAGTTGATTCTTGGCCTCAAGTGGTAACTTGCGTTTCTGCGCAGGAAACCTAACACACGTCCTGCTTTACTTGTGACGTGATTGATGTGATGGCTCCAGGAAAGGTCCGGTGCAAAATATACACTGAGATTCTTGTGTTTACGAACTGTTAGTAGCCTGCTTGAATTTACAGTGTAAAATGAGTCATGTTGTGCTTTTTTCGTCGTGAAACACACATGCGCTGTTTTTTGCATTAATGAACATACGCCACTTTTGACACTCTACAGATACTGTGTCAAGATCGTTTTGAAGAGTAGTGCAATCAGGGGAGCTAGGTATAAGTCTGCACAAAACGCTGTCGTCGGCAAATAATTTGACATGTGAGGAAATACCGGAAAAAGGTCATTTATGTAGAAGAGAAACAATAGCGCACCCAAGACTGACCCTTGAGGCACTCTAGAGGGCGCATAAACTTCCAGGCATGACTTACTATTGATAACAACCTTTTGCATCATCAAATTTAAATAATTGCTTATCCAGTTCACAACCATAACGTTCACTTTATACATTTTTAGTTTTTCAATCAATAAAGAGTGGGGTACAACGTAAATGCTTTTTTTAAATCTAAGAACAAGCAGTCAATAGAGAAACTCTTATCTAGAGCAGAGGATAAGTCGTGTGTCATTTCAAGTAACTGTGTTGTGCAGGACAAAATACTACGAAAGCCAAGCTGCTGAGAATATAAATAAACAATACGTGTTCATATGAGTCATTATGTTGGTAGACAGAACATGTTCAAGTATTTTGCATGCAACACTTGTGAGTGAAATTGTCCTATTAATTAAAACACTACTCCGTGGTCCCCTTTTGTGAACGGGCACTACGTTGACAAGTTTCCAGTAATCGTGTAATAAAGATTATTCGAAAGACTTAGTGAAAATGACGCACAGGTATTTAGATACGTTGCGCGGGCACAAAGAAAGCAACGCAGGTGGCAAATTATCAGGCCCTGTCGCTTTATAGGCATTCATGGATTTAATAAAAGCCTTTATTCCATGCTGGCCAATCACAATATCACTCACTTCTTCCGCCACCACCTTAGAGTACTGTGCGAAAGTGTCAGTGATGTTAACTCGAGGGGTATACACAGAACTAAAAAATGAGATAAAGCACTCAGCTTTATCTACATCATTATGGATAGTAGTGTCAATGTCATCAAGAGCTGTAATTGATAAGACGTCCTCGCTGTTCGACTTAAGAATTTCCACAGTACCTTAGGGCGCTTCCTTATGTGCAGGTGAAATGTATGAAAGAATTTATATTTACCTGTTCTGAGAGCTGCTTTCATATCAACTGTTTTTGCCTAAGTTTATCTTTCTTTCTTTATTTATTTCTTTATTTGTTTCTTTCTGTGCCAGTACAGAAAACGGAGCGAAGGAAAAATGCTGAAAGCCTGACTAAGGGCCTTAGCTCCAAATACAGTGAGGCAGACAGGCTGTCATAAGAATTTTGCAGGATACAAAAAGACTACAATAATATACAAAAATACAAAAGGTACATGTGCAAATACTGTCACACATACAACAGTAATAAATTGTTACTTCTAGTAAACAAATATATACATAACTATCGTAATGTTTTAAATACCAATAGATATAGGTTGCGATTTCTCATCGCTATTGCAAGAGATATACAAAAATAACAATATACACAGGGAAGCATAGGAAAAAGAACACACACATAAAAAGCATCAAATACTACTTAGGAAAAGAGGAAACATAGAATGATAGTCAAAAAACTTTCAATCAATACCACCCTGATCGTATGCTTAGAAACTGTACAATTTATATCTAGGAGGCTGTCGATTTTGTTTAAAAACGTTGGTATCTGAAAAGACGAGTGTTGTCGTCCATAGATCGTTCGAGTCTTCAGAGTCCTTCTAGCGCAAGTACGAAGATCGTACGGAGAACCACGAGAATTCAGCGAATGATAGTCTATTGTGTTTTATGTACTGAAATAACTTAAAATAGTAAACCTGGCTTGCTTTGAGCATGCGATATTTCGAAAATAGCGGTTCTGTCCGCAAGCCACGTATAGGGCCACGAAAATCTTCAGATTCTCAGAACCCTTTTTTTTTGTATATTAACCAATTTACAATAGTTCGTTAGTGTTGTAGTCCCCCACACAAGCGCACAGTAAGAAAGTCGTGAGTAGAAGAGAGTACAATAAAGGATGTTTTTTAGCCACAGCGTTATGAAATAATTTAACCTGTATAAGCAGCCAATACATTTACTTAGTTCTGACTTTAACTTTGCTGTATGCTCATTCCAAGATAGCTCTTCTTGAAACCTCACAGCAGGCACCAAGACCTGGCTCCTACTGAAGTGCCTGCTGATGGTGCTATGACCCTTCAACCAAGTGATGTCCCTGGCCGTCCACCTTTTCATCCAGGCTGCGGACCTGGTGGAACAGCTGGCTGACCAGTTTGTTGTGAGTGACATTGCCCTTCTGCCTGCTGCACCACATCTTGCTGCCCTGCAGTACCCTGCCGCTTGCCACCATCCTGGGTGGACAGCCACACAAGTACAAGAACTGTGCTGCGAACCCATAAGAAAGCACGAATTGGAGGCTGCCCTTGCAGGATCCAAACGACGAAGTGCCCTGGGAGCTTATGGCGTAACCTTCCAGATGCTCTGTAACCTGGACGAAGCTGACCGCCTGCACCTGCTCGAGTACTACAACAACGTCTGGAGCAGTGGGGTCCTATCGGAGTCATAGCGCACTGCGGTCGTCGCCCTGATCCTGAAGCCCCGAAAGAAAGTCATGTCCCTCTCCTCGTACAGGCCCGTCTCTCTCATCTCGGCACCCTGCAAGATGCTGGAGAAAGTGGCCTTGGGGCGACTCGAGTGGATTTCTGGTCAACTCGAGTTCTTCCCGGAACAATCAACAAGCTTCAGACGCCACCGGTGCACAGCCGACTCCATCTCCGATGTCGTCGCCACCGTCGAGGATGCCAAGAGCTGTAGTGACGTGACCATGCTGCTCCTGCTGGACGTGGAGAGTGCCCCTACGGTTTTCCACATGAGGTCATCGAGGCGGCCCTGGACTGACTTGGCGTTGACTGGTGCCTCCGCAGCTTCGTGACTGCCTTCCTGACCAGCAGGACCTTCCGGCTCCGAGTCGGAAAGAACACCAGCCAACCTAGGGGCATCATCGCAGGTGTACCTCAGGGTTCTGTGCTGAGCCCCTTCTTCTTCAACATGATGATGGCAGGGCTCCCCGCTTTTCTTCCGACAGGCACCAGTTTCCCGGCCCGCTGCTCCGTCCACGCCGATGACGTAGCACTCTGGGCCCGGGTACCGAGGTGGTCTATTCCAGCCATCAGGAGGTCACTGCAGGCGGCCCTGGATGCGGTGACCACCTACGTGAGTAGCGTCAGACTAAAAGTATCCGCAACCGAAACCGAATCCCTGCTGATCGACCCGCTGGCAGCAGCACGACGCTACGTGAAGCATCTGAGAGTCGGCAACCGCAACCTGCCTTGGAAGCTGACGGTGAAGTACCTGGGGCTTATCATCGACCACCATCTCATCTGGATCATAGTTGCCATGGTCGCCTGCACATAGATCCGATGTGTCCAGGGAGCCATCAGCAAGCTACAGCAGCCTGGACGGGGCTGCTCCACCAAGCTGGCGCTACAACTCAACCAGGCCTCAGCATCCTCAGTCCTGCTGCACACCTTCCCACTGGTGGCCTTGACGCGTGCCAGGAGACTGGACCTGGAGGGACATTACAGGAGGGCAGTGAGGGCCTTCCTGGAGCTCCCCAGGTATTACCCTGTGGCAGCGACCCTGGCCAAGACTGGAGAGTGGCCCCTGTCCCTGCACATGCTCCAGCGTGTGCTTGGGCACGTTGACCAACTTCCCCGTGCCGCCTATTGCAGCACCCTCATGGAGCGACTTCGCAGCCAGCTGAGCTCACAGATGGATAGTCTCTGTGCAGTCTACCACCAGATGGTCCCGGATCCGCTTGCCCCGTTGGCTCCTGCACCGCCCCACCACGTGCCGCTTGACATCCACCTGTCCTTAGGTGGGGCAACCAAGCGCGGAATGCCTGCTGCAGCACTGCAATAGGCCACCATCTCCAAGCTCCAGCAGCAACTGGCAGGGCGGCTCTAGGTCTTCACTGATGGATCCGTCATGCCAGATGGTACAGCGGCGGCAGCCTGCGTCATGCCATCGCGGGCTGTCAGCAGGTGGTGCCGACTACCCTTCCTGGCGAGCTCGACGGCTGTGGAGCTAGCAGGACTACAGATGGTGGCGGTCCTACTGGCCGAGGACGTTCCGGCTATGCCAGTCGCAGTCCTGTGTGACAGCAAGGCAGCCCTGTAGACGCTGGCCAACCTTCGCCATGACGGGCTGACGGGGAGTCTCCTGGTATCCAAGTACCAGGCCCTTGCAGCGGCCGGGACGTTCGTCTCCTTCCACTGGCTGCCCTCTCACGTGGGCATAGCTGGCAACGAGTAGGCGGTTACGGTGGTCAAGGCAGCACACCAGCCGAGAAGCCCCATCACCCAGGCCGTGGTAGCCAGGGACTACACGCAGGCTCGTATCAAGAAGCTCCTCGCCTTGGTTCACCCGTACCAGATGGCGGCCAACGGGTGGGGAACCAGGCGTCTTCCCGAGATGGGCCTTACCAGGAGAGAACGAGCGGACCTGCTGCGGCTGCGGACCGGATGCGTGTGGACAGTGGCCCACTGCTGCCTCAAGGGACGCTGTGCCGCCCCAACATGCCGCCATTGCAGCGACCCCGACCCCCTCGAGCACCTTTTCTGTACCTGCCCTGCCTTGGCGCAGGAACGCTTGACGGTCACCGCGGCCGACCGGAGACAAGGCCTTTCTGCCACCACCCTGGAGCACCTGCTCTTCCCATTTCGTCCCCATCTACCAGCGCTGCGGAGCCTGGTGGAGTTCCTAGACGAGAGGGGAATCGCTGCCTACAGCTGAGAAGAGGACCCTTGCCACCCCTACCCTTGCTACTCACGACTTCTCGGTCCGCGACAACAAACGCCCGGTACGCGACAAGGTCAAACTTTCTGGAAGATTTTAAATGCACGCAGTTTTTTTTCGCCCGATTATTCACGCCTATAATATAGAGCAAGCGCGAATGATACCTTGGCCGCTGAAGAAAGATAAATCGTTACCCTTTTACAGCAAAAGCTGTCATGAAATCACAACAAGCGTCGCGTGAACCGTATAGTTGTCCACCACCGCCAATGCCAGTCATCTGGGTGAAACCTCAGCAGGCATCTAAAGGAGTACGGACACCATTTGCGACATCGCAAAAAGGACATTATCTGTCATTGTAAGCAGTGTGAAATCTCTCTACACATCTGAGTCTGACAGCAAATGTAAAGTATTTTATTTTGATTTTCTAGTTCTTGTCGCTCCAAGCCAGCTCCACTGAGCTGGACACCATCGCGATGAGCCAAGAAAGTTAGCCTGTCACGAGCTCCTGCGGCCTGCATGCAATGAAATACCAGAAATAACTGTCGGGGTGAAGGCACCACAATTAATTCGTCGCTGTCCACGTGAACCATGAGCAGAGGACAGACGTTTCATTGGCAGGTCGCCGCTTGCTGTTTTCCGCTGACGTTACACTCTCATGACACGTCACTGCGAAGCCGCCCCCTTGATATCTCGACGGAAAGTGTTTATTTTTCAGGAAGTGGAAATAACAATATACTCAATTCATTCCCGGGCACCACAATACTTCTTTAGGTTTCTTCATACAAGTATAAAGCTAAGGGTAGCCACAGCGTACAGTGTGCAACCGGGCACGTAGCTGGTTACCCTCCCTGTCTTATCTCTTGTTGTTTTTTATCCTCCTCCATACCAGTACTTCGTTTTAAACTATAGACACATTTTTTATTCTTGTGAGTACTACTTTAAGTTGTGCTTAAAGTAGTACTTTAATAGTTACGCTGAGAATTCGAAAGTGCAGAGTTTAGGAGGCCACGCATGTCGATGCTATCTGAATTAACAGAAACCTAAGCTGCAGACCAGATTCTTTTAGAAAGAAAATAAATGAAGACGCTCTGGAAAAAGAACGTCCTTTCAAAAGGATCTTGAAACACTTTTGGATATGGCTGGGAACAAATGGCGATAGGTAGTTGAGGCACCTGTGAACATGCGAGTCAAATGCTATCACACTGCACGCGTCCGTTTTTGCTCCTAGCGCCGCAGTGACGATGGTCAACCATTTGTCAAGGGCGAATGCTTTGCAGAACTTTTTTTTTCGTTTTCCAAGTCATTACTTCCCGCAGATAGATGAGTTCCAATACGCTGCCGAATGCAGGCAAAGTCACCTACATGCCAACTCTTCTTGGAATGGAATGAAAAACTTTATTTAGGTCCTGCAAGACGCGCTTAGCGTGTACCGGGCGTCTTCCATGTAGGGACCAATAGGGAGTACCTGGCGGCCGCTTCGTGGGCCTGCTGAACGGCCCATTGCTGGTCGGCGAGAAGTAAGCTTCTGGGAGACCTCTCCCACTTTTTTGAGGTAGAGTCGGGAGGAGTGCTACACTCCCAAAGCATGTGTGCGAGTGTCTGCGTGTGTCCACACGAGGTGCATGTGTCGCTGGAGTATGCATCAAGATAATAAACATGAAGCTTGGCAAGGTTTGGGTACGCGTCTTTCTGTAATAGGCGTAGCGTTAGCGCCTGTGGTCTGTTAAGTTATGGGTGTGTGGGTGGGAAAATGTGGCGTTCAAGGTAAATGTGCTTTGTTATGTCGTTGTACGTAATGGGTGCATCCCGATTGCTCTCTAACTCAGCGAGATAGGGTTGTCCTGTGGCAGCGTGGTTGGTAAGTGCGCGCGCTGCATCATGGGTGAAATTGTTTACGTTGGATGGGGCACCCTGCACCTGGCCGAGAGAGGCGGGGAACCAGATGAAAGTGTGGTGCTTGAGGGCACTCGGGTCAGCTCAACGTAGGGTACGAAACGCCTGGTCGGAGATGACTCCACGTTCGAAGGCTTTGATGGCTGGTCCGGAGTCAGCGTAGATGAGTTTCCGTTTGCTGTCGAGCATCCCTATAGCTATAGCTACTTGGTCCGTTACTTCGGGGTTCTGGGTGAAGATTTTTGCAAAGGTAAGAATCTGCTTCGCAGATTCTTACCTACCGCAACCGCGGTGAAAGCTCGGTTGTTGTGATAGGCAGCGGCGTCCACGAACGAGACGTGGTCCGCTTCCATGCTTATGCGCTTGATAATGGCGTACGCCTGCGCAAGGTGCCTGCCTCTGTGTTATCCGGGGTGTACGTTTTGCGGAAAGGGAGTGATCATGATAAGGTCGCAGATTTCACGGGGTATTTAAGTCAGCCCTGGGGGATCCCTGGCCTTCCGGGAGAAGCAAAGCTCGCGCAAAATATGGCGGCCCGCCTCGGTGGTGGACAGGCGGGTCAATTGCACGCGTACGTGAGATTCGGTGATCTCTTCTAGCATGTTATGTACAACAAGCTCGAGGATTTCGTGGATTGGTGTGGTGATAGGGAGGCCAAGGGCTCGTTTGACCACCTTGCGAATAAGCGCATTGGGTTGATCGCGCACAGCACGTAGCCATTTGTGTATAGTGTCGAAGTAGATAAAGTGGCACCAAACTCTTTATTGACATCACGTGATTAAGGAAACATTACGCGATATATACCGCTCAGACGCACCACTGAAGCTTTTTTTTATTGGGATAGAAATTACGTGAACATTTCAGGTGCAATTTACCGGATGTGTGACGTCCTGTATGAAGTTCAAAGGTGATGACTTTGCCTTGCGCATCATGTGTTCTAGGTACAAGTGAGAGCATGCGAGGACAGTCAACGACACCACATGAAGGGAACAGCAATTTCAGCGGCGGACTTCAGCCACGCGAAAGACTGTATAGATGTCCTGGAGCGGAGCGCCGTGGGGCTCCGGCAAAAACTGCGTACTCTTTGAGGGCTAGAACAAAGTCGCACACCCGCTGTCTTGATGGCGACCAGCAGACGGCTGACACCTGTGTAGATGTTGTGTTCTCATGGATTAGCTTGCATTTCAAACAATAGAGGACACCAAGGTTCTTTTGATCACTACAAGTGCAGTGTTTTCTCAGGCCAGCATTCTCTTCAACTACACCACATCGTCTGCTAAAGGAGCTAGCTGCTAGCCTTACTTCGTACAACATTCAGTACTGCTGCTATCACATTCGTTACTTCCTTTTTTCGCGGAAGTTGTTGTTTTTGTTTGCATCTTAAATGCCAGGTGCTTTGGCCAAGGTGCTATACTGTTGCTCTGCTAAGCTCGACTAGGCGGATTTGAATGTTGGCCATGCTGGTCGCATACCGACAGTCGTACATCTAAAACACCACCATAGAGTAATGTGCTCGTTAAGAACTTCAGATGAATAAATGGATGAATGGATGAACTTTATTAGTACCTTGGGAATACGCTATACCACATTGTGGGCTGCTCTAGCGCGATATTATAAAAATAATTAAGCCTAATTTGCAATGGTGTGCCTCATAAACATTGTGTGCCCTTCGCACGTAAGACAACCGAACCTAATCTTGAATAGTAATATTGTTCTCAAATTTCTCTGTGCAGATGGGCTTTCCCCTCTGGAGCGTCAGACTTCACTGGGATCTAGAGGCACTCCACTACACTCTTCACCGGAGCCCCCTGTGAGCGGATCCAGTCAACATCTACGAAGAAGAGGGGCCACTAGGCCAACCACATTTTGAAGCGGGAGACGTCCGGCACTGTGAAATGGATCGAAAACGCGCCCCGCATCTCAAATCTTGACCAGCTCACACACCTCGTACGGTGTGTGCGTAGCACAGTTGGGAACTGTTCTGTGTAGTTCTGTCGGTGGTCATTTTTAATTAATTTCACACGGGGAAACAGCCAGCCAAGATGTGAATGCACTGCCGTGACAGCCCCTGCTCGCACGTGTTTTGATGCAACCACCTTGGTTTCTATAACAGCGCTCATGTGCTGTTCATAATGTGTGCAAGAATGAACCGCTTCGCCTCCCGTGATGTTGTGAGTGAGGGAGATCGGTGTGGAGTGATTCGGTCGCCAGTGACTCAAGTTGACCCAGCCGTGTTGATTCAACTGCCGAACGTGTGTAGAAGACGCATGCCACAGACTTTCTCCTACCTAGTGCCCAACTCAGCGTTGTTTCCAGTGCCAACTATGCTGTGTCGCCATCATTTCGCATTGTTCGCTTACCACATTGAGCAAAGAGACACTATTTGAGCTTTGTATAAATGTAATTCAATCTTGCTTTAAAGGCCAGAGTTTTCGTAACTTCCACGACTAAGTTCCGCAAATAAGTATAGAATGTCAATAAGTTTGTTCTGACAAGATTCCAGTGCTTATTCTTCGGAAACGCAAAAAAAAACCCAATGAATTGAGGTAAATAGGAAAGAGCGTTGTATTCTTAGAGATGCCCGTGTGCTCAGATTTGGGTGCACGTTAAAGAACTCAGGTGGTCAAAATTTCCGGAGTCCTCCACTACGGCGTCTCTCATAATCATATGGTGGTTTTGGGACGTTAAACCCCACATATCAATCAATTCTTAGAGATGTTTAACATATCTCAGTAAACGGTGTGTAACCTAAGAATACCCTTGTGATGAGACGCAAAGAAAAGTGTGAAAAGCTTACGGCACCACATTGACATCACTTCATGGACTACTGCTTTGTTGTTGTGTTGGAGCTGCTTCAAACTTATACCACAAGGAACTACAATCATCGATATGTGTTCGTGCTTACATTCTCGTAATATGGACCTTGTAGTTTTTTTAGCCACGATATGAAAGGGGCTTCGGTTGGCTTCTAAAATCTTGCTTTATCGTCTTTTGCAACACAGTAACGTTGTGCGTACTGTGTAATACCAACATTTAGCCGGATGTGTCTTCTTGAAACGCTCACTCATTGTACTGTGCTGTCTTAGTACAGTCACGATCACTATGGTAGAAAACACACGATCTGCTAATTTATTACTGATAATTTCAGTCCTATGTAACGTTTTACGGTTGTGCTTCACATAACGCGTTTCCACTTCCTGTGCATACTTTGTGTGTTGACTTGAACATAAGGTCATCAAGATTTTTTTCTTTCTTGAGAGTCATGGAACTTCTGAATTAGTATGTCTTGATATATCTTACATCCTCAAGTTGAAGATGATAAAAAAGCAGATTGGCGGGCTGGTGCTTGCAGTAGGATAAGTCGCTCATCACAGGCGTCGAGGACCAAAGTTAGCACTTCCTAGCATGCCATGACTCAACGACTATTTGTTCAGTTGACGTCAAGTTGACAGCCACATTCTGAACGAATATTAAGTATACATTTATTTACCGACAAACAAAAGTTCGCCTTACAAAAAAATTTGCAGGGATTGTTAAGTAAGGCCGTTTCACCAACAAAAGCTGCTGACGGTGCTTCGTGAATTTACAGAATAACTTGAGCACTCTGTTTTTAGCAGTAGAGGTTTCGCTGCTGTTTCTATGAACATTGTTGTTCGTAATAGATGCAATCAAGCAAGCAACGCACAGCGACTGACACTATCTAGCACGATGCAGGGCCAATTAGTGTCATTGTGCCGGGTAAGACGCATGGACGGGCTGTACCGCGAGCGATGGCTGATATTCTTATGAATTAACGGGAGACATTCATTTGTCCGCCTGTCAGCTATTTGAACTGTACCCGATGTATAGCGCGTGTAAGAAGGGACTGAGCCGAAAACAGATAACACAGACAGAGCGTATACATTGGATACTGCGGATAACCACCAAGCCCATCGTGACCTTAACCAAACTATACGTCTAAGTGAAATAATGAAGAAAAGGGGGTAGGGATAATCTCTGATAGCATGGGATGTTGGTGGCGACATAGTAGTTAATAAACACCTTTAATATGACACAGCTAGATATCGTAGCGGGAATTGTTACTTTATTTATTCACCGCATACCTGTGCAATGTTTTATCGGGTGTTATCCGTAGATCCTATAACGTATGAGGACTATCTAGAATAAACTTCGGCGCGTGGATAGCAAATGAGGTAAACTCTCGGGCTACTGTTTCCAAATTTCAAAAGCTGAAGTAATCAGCGCCTTACTTAGGCGTAGCACATGGCCCATACTACTTTAATAGAAAGACTTCGCAGGAAAGCTTTGGATTTCCTTCTAGGTTGCGCGCAGTAAACACAAGGGAAGCAAAGAGATATACTAATTAGCGAGACTCTATGTAGTGGATTTCGCATTTTTTTGCAGAATCTATTTTTTGTTAGCTTCCATGGTTATCACCGCTGTATAAACCAACAGCTGGTTTCACGTTATTGCATTTAGTATAGCAAGCCACTGGTGTGCTCAAAGGCAACGTTTGTCCAAGGTGACGAGTGAACGAAATATAGATCATGTGATTGTAGCTTTCATGTGCTGCTGTCCTGGTAATCAACAGAACCAATACATTTCAGACATTTCAGTCCGACTTAATTCATTCGTCTTATGCACACATCCCGTCCTTAGCGCTGCTGCATACACGCGGCGAGCGGTAAGCTAAGGTAAATAAAGCAGCGATATTTAGAAATGTCTTTGCATTCACTTATATGTGTTCTAAAGAGGTTGTCTGTGCACCAACCACGACGCACTGGGAGAGTGCCAACGAAAGGTCAACGTGAGAGGATAATGCAGGACAAGTGTATGTGTTTTTGAGCATTGCATGGAACTGCCTCAAATTCCATGGGTAGTGATCCTCCGAAAAAAGATTCTCGGGTGGGTTGGTATGACAGGGCACATACAAAAACAGCGTAGAAGATGGAGCACAAGGTAAAGGAGGACTCAAAAACCTCGCTGTTTGTTCGTGTCCTCTTTTTTCTTAGACTTTAACCACTTGTTTATACATCTTACTGCGTGTTTGTGTGAATGAATGAATCCATAAGCTTGCCACCAACCCTGTTTGAATGCGACGAGACTGAAGAAATAACAAAAATATAGGATTTTGAAAGCCTGTCGGCCATGAGCTCTAGCACTGGAGACACTGGCACCGAAGTGCTAAATATCGAATCATGTGGTCTCCATTTCATTCCACGTAGGTAAGTGAACGGCCAGAATCACTGGGAACCACGGAGCTCTCACTGGCGTGCTTAAGTGCTGTTGACATTTGTCACAAGCGATGCGAAAAAAGTTGGACGCGGGGATCGTCCCCCTTCTGCACCAGCACTATCATCATAGTATGCGAACCAGATGGGGGACAGAGTGTAGACAAAAAAAATTCGTGAGCCTTAATGCCGACAAGATGAGATCAAGAGCTCAAAGAACAACACGAAGAAGACTTCTTAAGTGCGCGCGTCCTCTTTATGGTACATGTGCAGCGTTACGCTAAATGACGACGACACCAGACGATAGACAGGTCCCTGAAGTGATCCTGACAAGTGAAATAAAGTATCAGACCAGCAGTGTCTTGCAAGTCAAATTGGTGCTACCCTCTCCCTGTCTCTCTCTCTCTCATCTTTCTCTTTTACAAACATCTCTTCAGAGTTTCATCCCACGAATGCAGCAGGTCGCGAGATCAAATTCCGGGTGCGGCGGCTGCGTTTTCGATGGAGACGAATATGCTGTAGGCTTGTGTGTCCGGATTTCAGTGCACTTTAAAGGACCCCATGTGGTCTAAATTACCGGAGCCCACCACAACGGCGTTTCTGAAAATGATAGGGTGGTTTTGAGACGTTAAACCCCACACATAAATCAATCAAGTGTTTGACGACGTACGCGACAGCATTCTGACATCATCCATGTTATGACCAGCGCCTCGTATTCGTCAAACCAACTAACCCTCACATATTATTTTGGTTCTCGCCAAGTTAGGAGGCAATCACGAGAACACCCAGACAAGTAGATAGATAGATAGATAGATAGATAGATAGATAGATAGATAGATAGATAGATAGATAGATAGATAGATAGATAGATAGATAGATAGATAGATGGATAGATGGATAGATAGATAGATAGATAGATAGATAGATAGATAGATAGATAGATAGATAGATAGATAGATAGATAGATAGATAGATAGATAGATAGATAGATAGATAGATAGATAGATAGATAGATAGATAGATAGATAGATAACCACAGTGCTTGCAGTACACAAAGAAATGCTTCACATTTAAAAGTTGAGGCCCTTATCACCACTGATTAGGATCAAGCATTACCTGACGTCGCACTTTGCAGCGACTGACTTACAGCTCGAATAAGGACTACGGCCACTTTCGCCCCTGAAGACGAGGTTTAAGATTGGGAGTTGATGCGATTGGTGGACGAGATAGCGTGGGGTCGCAAGTTCACCTAGATTTGAAATTCGGAATGCCTCAGTGCTAATAAGCACCGAGACTCCGGAGTGCCTTTGTAGTAAAATACTGGGATGCCATGGTGAGGAGCGCGGTTCGATTCCCTGTCCACCTTGAGAATTTATCGTTATCTTGTTGTTGTTTTTTTGCACTACAGCGCCTAAGACGGCCCCACGCTGGCGGAAAACTACGACCCCAAAACGACCCTTGTTGTGAACGCGTAACAACTTTTGCTGTAAAAGCTCTAAGTGCACGCTCGAGCTTCGCTTTCAAGTGTAGAACAACATGGCGTAATCAGACCTTGTTCGTATTGCTTTCCCAATGGCAAGCCTTTTCTCGGTCAACAGATGAACGTTCTGTGAGGAAAGCCGTAACGTGGACGCATGCCGGAACATCTGTTAAGGCTTGCGGCAGGACAGAACACATAAAGGAGGAAGAATAATCTTTATCCCTTATAAATGGGAGTGGAAATAAGGAATGCGCACCTATTTTCCCCATTTAGGGGGATTTCTGTCAAGTAACTGAAGAACATCCAAGATGAACGCATTACCAACAGTAAATTGTGTATATAAATGGAGTGCTGTTAGCGACATAGAAACTGTGTGTCTGATGGCT